>NC_143578.1:55195549-55505311 GCF_048544385.1 Mastigoproctus giganteus | reverse complement strand
TGCATCTGGTCATGCAAGTCAAAGTGATAAAGTAATAGTTATGGGACATAGTAAGATATCACGGTGTTTCAAAACGGCATGTTGTGCGAGCTCGTGTGTACAGCACATATCCTGCCTGGTCTAACAGAAATATGCTGATGGCGGCAGTGTTTTGGTATAAGGAATGTTTTCTGAGAATTTTTTGGAGTCGTCATGCCCATAAACCGCCCTCTGAATGCTAAAATGACCTATCCATAATTGTTTCAATTTAGACTTTCAGAGTCAGAGCTTTGTTTCTGTGGAGCAAAGGAGAACTGGTCCCACATACTCTTCGACTGTGCTATGTATAATGAATCCAGAGAAGAGCTGAGGAATAACATCCAGGGATTCTCAACTGCAGTGGAATAGTTAATCCTAACAGCAAGTAATCTTGCAGCACTCCAGGCTTTTGCAAAAGAAGTTTTTGCTCGAAGGAAGAGGCTTATTCTGGGGGCGAACCCAGTTCTGCCCCAAATCAGTCAAGTCTGAAAAAATTGGACAATAAGATTCGTTTCACCAAGAAGACCTGGACAATACTTAAAGTCTGTTTTTGATATTATGGATGAGTTGCTAGTGTAAATTTTATGCGTTGTTGTTTTTTTTTTTAATTAATTTATATGTTTTATGTTTTTACAATGTTGTATTTATTTATTTATTTTATGAAAGATGTAAGATACTCAGTTGACAGTTGTTAGGCGGATCTGAACTTATGTTCTGGGTGCTGCCTTTAGTTTTAATAATAATAAATAAAATAATATCCATTGTGGCTGATTATTATACATGGAGGGGTATACTATGCTCTCTCCATGGTGACTGTCTTCACGGATGGCACATGTGTGTTCCAGCAGGATAATACGCCCTGTCACGTTGCTGGTATTGTTTGAGAGTGGTTCGCCGAACACTCCTTCCAAGCGCTACCCTGGCCGCTGAATTCGTGCACATGAATCCCATAGAACATCTCTGGGATTACATTGATCCACAGATCCAGCGTTTCAATCTTCCGCCATGGACTATCGCATATCTGCGGGACGCAGTTCTGTTGATATGGTACAGCGTACCCCTTCTGCAACGTTCAAAGGCTTTTTAGAGTCCATGCCTCGATATGTGGTAGAGGTAATGGCGAAAAAAGGACATACCCAGTATTAGGTAGGGATAATGATGTTTTGACTGGACAGTGTGTATTATTAATAATTGGCAATATATATTTTGCATTTATTTATGTCTTCATAATTTTCTCCTTTAAGGGTTGCAGTTTATTTGGACGGACTTAATGTACATATAATTAGCCGCTCGGCTATTAGCTATTTTATAAAATAATAAATTGCAAAATGAAGCATCGTGGAAGAAAGTTTTTTTTTTTTTTTTTCTCAAAAAAATCCATTTAAATATTATACCTTGTGTAAAAAAAAAAAAAAAAAAAAAATACTTCCAATGTACCCTACGAGGCGTTAAAGATATTTTCGTATTAAGATTTTACATGTATCTTTAAAACAGGGAAAGTAGCCTTTCAAGTTATTGTGTTATTCTGTGAAATAGGTAACGCCTGCAGATGCTGCCACAAGACAAAGCTTGCGTAGTTTTATTTTTATTATGGAAAAAACCATGTGTTATTATGGGTTTTCAACTTTTGAAATACGTAAGACAGTCACCGTGTTCAAGACAAACTCCCTTAACATGATTACGAGATCTGAAGAAACAAGAAATCTCCTCTTGAACGAACTGGAACTCAAGCTCCCGAGCACGATCATGATTACGAGATTTAAAGAAACAGTAAATTTCTGAGATAAACCATAAAATGAACACTAGATTTCCACTAGAAGTTATTACACAGATTTCCGAATCCATTGAAGAATAGGCTGCCTCCAGCCCACCTTCACTTCTAGAGCACGCATGGCATCTCGAATTATTTATGTTCCTTGGACTATGGTGAAGAAAGCTCTTGTTTAAATGCACCGACATATCAAATCACAATGTTGCGTCAAATCTAGATTGCAGACAAGCCTATATGCGTGACCGAGTGGGTGCAGAATATAATGGGAAACATCTTGGTTGACAAACGCATTTTGGACTGAAGCACATTTTCCGTTGAATGGGACAGTGAACACTCGTAATTATCGCCTTTGGCACTTCATTCTTGAAAGGTGGTGTGGTTGTACCGCTTCATTTATCCTTGGGAGATTCTTTTTTGAAAGGTGTGCTTCTGATGGAATGGAAA
Source organism: Mastigoproctus giganteus (assembly GCF_048544385.1). Classification (NCBI taxonomy): domain Eukaryota; kingdom Metazoa; phylum Arthropoda; class Arachnida; order Uropygi; family Thelyphonidae; genus Mastigoproctus; species Mastigoproctus giganteus. The sequence goes on along the minus strand of NC_143578.1, from coordinate 55,503,078 downwards.
CCAGCCGTTAGAGAAGAACGCTGTAAATCCCAGTTAGATTAGGAGATTATACCTCGTTTAGGAAAGCATCAGTGTCTTCAAGATACAACCTTCATGCTTAATGAAATTACGTCTCATATCGCCTGAGTTTCTACTATTCTGCGTAGGCGCCTCCGTAGCCAGGTGGGCAGGAGCGGCAGTGCGTAGCACACGCTTCTTGATTAGACCGGGGGTTCGAGCCCGTGACCACCAAATACGGAGGATGCGGAAAGGTCAGGGAATGACCACCGCATATCCCCGGAGCAATATGGCCTTAGTTGCTAATGCTCCTAAAAACCAAATAACAAACTATTCTGCGTGAAATATTTGCACCTGATAAATGATCAGCGCCACTTTTTGGCCTGTAGCCCGCCACTCCACAATTCTGCTTTCCTTTGATTTACAGCTTTTGTGTTCCCTGCACCATACCAAACAGAACTGCGCATTGAATTAGGTATCCAAGCGCTTGCACTACAGTACTACTACACTATTTCCAAGCACTACAATACAACAGAGATGCAGCACATAATGTGCTCCATCGCTACTGTAGAAATTCATGACATGCAGCTCCCTGCAAATTGTGTGTGCTTTCAGGATTACCTGTGGCTTTTGTATCTCCGAAGCAAGTGTATAAATTTTTTTATACAAATTTTCTGTTTATACTCCGGCACGACAACCAAGTCAGTAGAGTTTACAATAAATCGTCAATACAAATATTTATCGCATTTAGTAGTCACAGGCTTGAACCCCGGTCCACTCAAGGAACGCGTGCTATGCACTCGGCTACGTCAGGCCTGTATGTAAGGGTAGGTGGCGTGATGACGTTATCACTTTTTGTAGTGTCCCTCTGGAATGATTTTAGGAATACCTGGGCATTTCTTTACCGCAGAATCACTTTCTCTTCCAATTTTGAAGCGATGCTTCAAAATTGGAAGAGAGAATTATTTTTTATAAGTAATAATAATTGACTTATAAAGTCAATTATTTGCTTTTGTTTCATTCAATGCAGTTCTCTTGGACAGCTTTGTTTTAAATTTTTTTTTATTGTAATAGGTTGTCCTGGGCAACCCTACATCTGGGGGAAACTCTGTATGAAACAATTCTCTTTCGCCACAATGAAGAGTTTTAGAACTCGGTTATTGATGTCGATTTTAATGCCTTTGACCCACGCTGCTGAAATTTCTCTAAAGACCCAAATTATGTCCCTTTCACTGAAGGTTTGATACTGGAGAATAACTGTCATATTAGGCCGCCCAGAAACTGACTTATATGCTCGTGTGTATTGTGTCCATAAACTGCATGTGTTTTCCGGACGATTTGCATGTTTTGCTGAACGAAAAACCCTAGTTTTGGGGACGGGGAAACCTTGCTGTCCCCACCCGAAACCGGTCAACTCAGCCACGTAGTGAAAAAAAAAAAAAAAAAACCTTAATAGTTATTTGCGTCATTAGCGGGATTCTAACCTGGGCTTTTTCCATTCGGTGTGATGAGGACGGTGGTTATAACCACGATACTAACCACTGCTTAGGAGTATATATATAGTTTTTGTTTATTTTACTAGCGGCCTCTGCCAAATTCTGGCAATCCCACCCAATATTTACAATATCATAAATACGGTATTACAGATACAGATTTACAGTATCGTACAGAAAATGAGGTAATTCATTCAAAAGTAGGCAGCAATGCCCAAAGACCATCCGGCCGATTCAGAATTCAAGAGCAAGAAATAATGTACTGAGCCGCTCAGATTAGTCTTACCCATATTCGGTGATGCTATTCTCAGTTCAAGAATAAAGTCACTACTGTGAGCTCGAGACTATCACTTCTAAACTTCTCAGTCACTCTCAACCCAGGGAATTCTAATGAACAGTGGTAAAGCCAAGCTCAATATTAATCTGTAGATTAAGACTAAAAACAAACTTTTTTTTATTTTTTTTCCACCGGAATAATTAAATTCATCTGCCGTGCTGTGTGTCATATGTCTGTTAATTGCGTGTGTTCTCTGGTCGATTTGTCTGTTTTGCTGGACGAAAAACCCCAGATTCGTGGGGGGGGTGAATCCTTGCTATCTACGCCTGAGACCGACTAACTCAGCCACGGAGTGAAAAAAGCCCATTAAAGTTCCTCGCGTCATTGACGGGATTCGAACCCGGGCCTTTTCCACATGGTGTGGGGTGGACGGTGACGATATCACTGTGCTACCAATGCAGTGCAGATTAAGACTGAACGCTGCAACAAAAAAAAAAAAAAAAGAAAAAAAAGAGTTCTCATCGATATTACATCAGTTCAGAAGACTCAATCGCCAAGGGAGGACTTAACGCACAACGCCAAAAGAAATATACATTTCAGTCCAACTACAAATTCTTACATTACCCAATTTCCATTGTTCGTACAAGCCGTAAAACTAAGCGCAGAGTTCGGTCGCCCGACAAGAAAGTCTTGTAATGCTCATATGTGAATGATTTCACCGACAACAAAAGGAACTCACTCTAGTCAGTATACTCGTACCTTAAAGTTAGAATCGTTGTCACACTAGTAGTGGTCTGTGCGTAGGAGTGGACGCCCACCCAGAAATAAGGAAACAGATTACCACATTCAGTCGACCTCCACCAACTGAGAATGAAGTCTGTTTCTTGTCTACTGAGATTCTATGATCTCTATTTCTTGCGAGTAGGAACTCCCATTCCCATGGATTCCACACCATGAATTATTCATCTAGACCTTGGACTCAACTCATTTCACCATATGACACATCCTAAAACAAGCTGTTCACCATCCTGTCTATCCTAGTTTCATTGGGCTGCGGACTTTCGTACAAATAATTTCAATAACCAAGAAACATGTTCGTACACACAATGAATAAGCTAAAATAGCTGCTATGTTACATTAGTTTCTTTGCGCGATCTGATCTTCAAATAAACAAACCTGTAATTAGCAGTGATCATAGCACATTGAAGTGGGATTTATTCAAAGAAATAACAACAGCCAGATGGAAGCTAGTTCCAAAAATCAACCATCCGGAGGTTTACTTTCAGCCAGTGGGTGTTTGATTGTTGGCACAAACTTCCATTTGCTGTTGTGGAAGTGGGTAGTTTGAATAAATTCAAGGAAGAACTAAACGAATTGTTGGAGGGGATGGATAGGTGAAATGATATATATATATATATATTTTTTTTTTTTTTTTGGCTGATGCTTTATAATCTTGCTTTCTTGTATCACATGGCACTGCTAATACAAAAGTACAGTTTAACTTTTTCTGCTACATTGTCATAATGCAGCATCCACTTATCTTGCTAGAATTCGATCCTTTCTTGCAAAACTGTTCTCTACAAACGTTTCAGAACTTGGTCAATAACTTATTATCAAAGAAAATTATCAGAATGGTTTTGAATACTTAGGAATGTTTCAATTTGAATCAGCTTAGATTGAGCCACCAGGGCCGAAGCCCATACGCAACAGCAATCAAGTAACTAAATATAAAACTTAGAATTAGTCGGTTAAAATCAGAGAACAAAACTCAAATTCATCTTAACATCATTTGAGATAAGACCATTCGGTCCTTCATATTGAACATTCTGATTGAGAGCTGGCCTTTGGCCCCGTAGTAGGGAGGGACATCATCCCACTACGAGTTACCATCCCTACCACTGGAAGATATACCTCTACTGCTCGCCACTCTTCTAGCAAAAAGAGATTTTATGTATATAGAAACAAAGTATTGTCTATTCAACAAGAGATTTGGCAACTTATGATCATACATGTGGATATGTATTTTTGTAATGGGCGGCTCCTAGTACGTCGGTTCACCCTGCTTCGTATCTCTGTGAAAAACAGTACAACTGCAAAAGGACCAGGTATGTGAAAAGTGTAGGTGTTTGAGTATTATGCGTGTGGTGTTGTTTTGGCTACTTGGCTAGTCAGAAGCATCAGTCACCTGGAGAGATCATTCTGGGTACTCGTCCACACGATGGGAAGATGAGGCCAGATCTAGCAGATAACTCTGCTTGTCTTACATCACACTCTTCTCCCACAGGAGATAATGCTAAACCAGTGGATAAAGTAATTCTCTGGGGGCCCAATCCAGAGGCGGAAAAAAAAAAAAAAAAAACAAAGTAGCGACACTCCACAAGGAGCTTTACGAAGTCCAATCATTACAATAAAAACAGGTATAGACAATGTATGCTCATACAACAGTATGTGTGTTTTATCCTGATGTCAATATATATAGAACAGTTTAGGATAATATGGAAGACCGTCTCTACTCGCTTAACAACTACAAATATCTGACTTGGCCAATCCCAGCTGACTTAGCCTGGATATCAAGCTATGTCCAGTAAGGAGGAATTGGGCATGTATCCCGAACTGGAACCACGGCCTTCTTCTATAGTCTACAGTGCGAACGAAGGGTAGGAAAGTACATGTATACGCCACTCTTCCCTTCTCAGAGTTAGTTCAGGGTTCTTGCCACAGGAATTCTAACTCATCATTGATTATCCTCCGCTTAGATGGAAAATCCAGATCATCAGCCGCCCCCATCTAGGCACGACCGGACCATTTAACGTCGGTGGAAACCCTCGTCGAACAGCGTAATTCGAGTATGCTCACACAACAAACAAGTTGTAAGAAGTAGATCTTACAAATATAATAGAAACATCTGTTTTGCTGAAATAAATCCAGGAAGGGCAATGGAAAGTGAAAAATAGCATAAATGCCCAAGTATTAAGTTGAAGATAGTAAATATTAAGACTGGATATTTAGTTTTAATGTAAATAAGGTTAAAGTTTGAAAAACACTGGATTTAGTAATGGACAGTTTTTTAGGTGTGGGAATAAAAATAGTGGCTAAATGGAGACAAGAAATTTCGAGTAATATAAGAGAGCAAACAGGGACAGCAGGACTAGGTAGAGGGTGCCATTTGAGAACAGGTGTGAAAGGGTTGCTGAGGGCAAGTACAATAGGACCGTGAAACTGGATTAGGATACGTTCCCTTGATCTAAGCCACCGTTCATTTGAAATTATTGGACCTCCAGTGTTCACGTCAAAAGAAAACTGCGTCAGGGTGATTGAATTTTGGATAAGTTGGCCATATTTGGAGAGAAAGTGTGAACACGAAAAGGAGTGTTTTGGAGGTACTGGCAAACATGAAAAGGCCATACTGCCGTGTGAAAAAAATAGAAATTTTTAGAGAAGGTTTGGTTTGTGAGCTAGGGAGACAGCTGGGATGAGTTGTTTTGCAAATAGAAAGAAATTAAACAGAGTATGAGTATTGGTTACGAGTCCTTGGGGGAGGCGTTCCAAACTTAAGGGAAAGAGTAAAGTTCCGGGGGAGTAATTTGAGCAAGTGTCCATTCTGTATCTGACTTCTCTGTGGTCGAAAGGCTTGTGAGTTTGCGGGTTGAAGTGGGAGTAGATTTTTATTGGTGGTCAGAGTTCACATCTCGTGGTTGCAAGAAGAAAAAGAAAAAAACGTGAGAGAAATGGGTAGTGAGGCTTTAGAGGACGCGAGTAACTGCGGACTGAAAGTGATGATGGTTTTTTTTGGAGGTATGGAAGAGTGGGAACGTTTGCGTTGAAAGTTGTGCAGATAAGTGAGCCAAGAAGAGAAAGACAGCCTGGTTCGGCATCGGAAGGCATTGGTAATGGCCGGTTGTACAGATAAGTGAGCCAAGAAGAGAATATATTAACGAGGTATGTTAACCTATATCATTAAGTTACTCCAGGTACCAACACAAGATAACATACCAGATGAAGTGTAAAGAGAAAGAATTTTTATTAATAGAGAAACCTCATGAGTAAAGAGGGATGACTAAGATGATATAATGATAGATATAATAATAAGATAGAATGAGTGATTTATAGTGAACATTATTGAAGTAAGAGGATACTAGTTGTAATACACTTCATGTGTTAAAGGCTAGAAACAAATATACAAAAAGAGTCATAAGAGCTGAAATGAGTTTACTGATGTAAGTGATAAAAATTGGTAAGGTAAGAGAATGATTGAGTAAACATTGAGGATTCATATTAAGTAAGATATAACTGATACAAGCTGATGTTAATAATTTGTAAATCGAGGATAGTTGAGAAAGAGATAGCGTAGTGTACTTGTAGTATGGTTCAAATATATGGAAATTGGTTTGCTTGTATGTAATTATTTGTTTCTTTTATGTAAATTATGTATATAATGTTCATTAAAAGTTGTAAATAAATGTCTTTAATGTTCTGCTCACACCCACCTTACACACCCTAGAATTTAGAATTTTCTGTGAATTGCAGTAAGATTTGGGTTTGTGGGACTGTTTGAGACGTCAGTAGGATTCAAAAAAGAAATTCAAATTTAAATAATAACATTTTTTTTATATATATATATATATATATATATATATATATATATATATATATATATATATATATATATATATATCCTTCCCCCCCCACAAAGTCTACAGGAAGTTTGCCACTTAAAACAATCAGTGCCTCTCTAGAGATCATCCTGCACGCATATGTTACCCCCAAGAGAGCAAAACGCTGAGCTGCGAATTAGGGTGTTGACAGCAGCAAAGCCCAAGCTCCGGCTACAAATGTTATTATCGATTGGAATACGCGGTTGTAGAGTAAATTTAATACTCGACCCTTTATGCCAGTCGACACGAACAACCATGTCCAACTTAGCAAGCAGCATCTAGATCTTATTCCTAAGATATATACCATGGCAAACTGACAGTCGCGCTCCCCAGGTGCACCCTGAATTACCAGACAGCCGTAACCTATTTCAGCGAGACATCTCCACACCTTTAAGCAGGTGGCCTTTTAAAAAATAGCCACTAATTTCGTTGTGGATACTAGATCAGTTCATAAGTTATGTTAGATAAGTATTCACTCGTAGCTCCAACTGGCTCTGGACTGGCCATTAATGATCACAACCAGATAATCGGCATGGACTGTCTTCTCGACTCTCTATCTCTACAACTGTATACGAGTACTCATCTAGAATGATATTCCAACAGAACAGTCTCAGAATAGGCCCTTCAGTGGTCTGTCCTGGGGTCGACATACTTGGAGATTTGAAAAAAAAAAAAAAAAAAAAACTGGCCTATTAGGGCCACCAGGAACTAACTTATATGCCCATGTGTATTATATCCGTGTATGTGTATTAAATTTTATGCGTTCTCTGGTCGATTTGCTTGTTTTTCTGGACGAAAAATCTGAGTTTCAGAGGAGGAAAACTGTCAGCTACGGCTGAGACCAACTAACTCAACTACGGAGTGGAAAGGGCCCACAAACGTTCTTCGGGTTCGAATCCGAGCCGTTTCCACCCGGTGTGGGGAGGACGATGATTATAATCACTGGTACTCTCGCAGACCATGCTTGGGAATAGAAGGAAGTCAGAGGTGGAGGGAGGAACCTTTCCATCAGGAATTATCTCTGTCAGCCGGTGCATTGTCGTAATGCAACACCACCTTATTCGACCAGAATTCGCGCCTTTTCTGAAAACCTTTTCCGAGAGCTAACTGCCTACTACAAGTTTCTTCCATTTACTCAACGTTTTCATCAGGTTTCGCTGTCGTCGGGCTACTGGATCAAGAATCGTCATGGCTGCTTCTCTTCCTTCAGAAAATCGTTTATACCTCTCGAAAATTCGAACGTCCGACCCCTGTAAACTTTTTGTAACCGATAATTTTCGTTGTAAGTTTTCCTCGGTTTAACCAGAAATCTCTGGTTCATGCATATCTAGTTTTTCAGACATTTTTACGCTGCTGAAGCGAAAATAACTTTAATCTAATATTGTGAGATCAGTTTACAACCACTGTTACGACAGAGTGAATAAACACGGAAGAGCATGTACTGGCAGCTTGAAATCTTCTGGAATCCACCTCTTATACTTATCCAAAAATGTGTTGCTAACAGTTTTTGAAATTGTTCTTCCGCAGAAAGGACAATTCTGTCTCCATTTTTATGTTCCTAAATAATATACGGGTTCTTAAAATCCCACTAGAATGCATATTAACACGGTAACTATCACTGATATGGAATATGGTATTATCTGAAAAAAAAAAAAAAACCTTTTTGTCAAAACGGCGTTTCAGTGTAGTCAGATAAGAGGACGAAGAAAACATATCTCGCTCTGTAATTAGAGAAAAATTTCTTCTCTCCTTACATCCTGCAAACTGTTTTTATTTATGTATTATTCCCCCCCCCCCCCCCATTTTTTTCTTATAGGAGATTTAACCTCTGATAATCACCACTACGTATACTGTACCGTGAATATAAATACTTATATCAATTTTGGGAAAGCCGATTGTGGAGAAACATGCCTCACCTCCATATTATGCGTCCAATGAAAGTGAACGGAACTACCTGTATTAAGGAATATATCGTTATTTTTCACGAAGAAAAAAAAAAAAAAAATCTTGAACCAAGTAACAACGCGTATTATGTTTTTCATTGCATTTTAACTTTTAAAGTGTTTATTATTCATTAAATTTGCCTGCACTCTGATTGTAATTGACTGCAATTATATGCGGAACACGTTTGCAATTTAATTTAGTATTCTGTTTAGAAAGTTTAACTAAGACAAATAGTTTGACCTCTTACCTTTGAGTTTTCTCACCTTAGCGACGCTAGATCTTCCGCAGCGATATTTTTCTTCTATCATTGTTACGTAACTGCAGGGGAAGTCCTCAACACTTTCAATGTCACCATACTCGGTTTTTCCATAAAGCAATGTATCTATTTCTTCTTCTAATGTACATTTTTTTACATCCCCTGATTCAGATGTTAAATGAGCCATCAAGTGGGCCATGAGAGGGTCTTTAAGTATTGATTTGGAATGTTTATCGCCAGGGGATTTTTGTTTTTTAAAGGGCAATGTGTTACTGCCATTAGTTTCGAACCGCACGGTTTTATGGCTAGAAGGAAGTGGATTTGGCGATGAACCACAGTCAGATTTCCTGGGTTTCCAGCACCTATGTGTGGATTGTTTACTCTCCGCTGCATCAACGTTACACTTTTCGGAACATTTCTCTGTGCAGTGATCACACTTGATGCAACACATGTCTTCGCGATGCCTGTTTAGCAAAGTTCTGTTTTCGGCAGACGAACAACCAAATCGATGAATGGCACTCAAGAGAGAATTTCTCAAATAAATCAAATAGTCTAAACTGGTATCGTAAAATCCCGCATCAGAATTCCTCGAGACGTCTGTAGATTTTGAGTTTTGGTGAGAGCTGCTTGATTTAGAGTTCACACTCTGATAAGAACAGGATCGAGAAAGGGATGACACAGACTGAGTGTCGACCGTACATGGAGGATTTCTATTGCCATAGTTGGAAGAATATGGAATTTCAGGGGTGGGACACAAACTTTTATAGCCACTGTCTATTGAGTTACAACCAGCATATTCAGCTCCATCCTCCCATTCAATTTCATCCAATTGGCAATTAGAGTAGAATGACGTCACGGACTTGGTCTCTATTTTTGACGGTTCTGATGTCTGATACATAGCAGCAGAATCACAAGGATCGTCTTCTGAAGAGTCGAAGGGGTTACACGTTACCATGCTAATTGTGTCAAGAAGCGGATTTACGGGTTGCTTCGACTTCACGTGCTGTTGTTGACTATAGTAATCTTGATATTCGCGACAGTTTGTGCTCATCTCTTTGGAGTCTTCTTGGTAACTCTAAGGTGGTAATTTGTCACCCTAATAATCCTCAAAAGTTTTACCCGAGATGGATCTTTCCGGTCGACCCATCGTTAGTCAAGTACTTCTAGAATTGCATGGCAACCAATTTGTTGTCCAGTTGACCTAGGAAAGTTAAAAAGAGTCAGTCAGAATAAATTACTTCAATTATTAAAGAGGAAGGTGTGTGTGCGCGCGCATAAATGTATTAGGCAAGTGAGAAAAGAAAATGGGTTTCTGAAAAAATGGTTACTGCCGTATCATTTATTTGATACAATCAAAGGAAAACATTTAGTAGCTGTTATGTAACGTTAATGTTATGACAATAGATTAAAATTTACGTCTTTTTTTGGGGAACCGAACTCTAAAGCTCTTATTAAAAATAATTATCCCAGCATAGAATTTAAATGTACTTCCTTATTATTATTATTTTTTTTTTATGGTCGTTTTTAAATGATTTTTAATGGCTGATGTGTGGAAGCAGTTTAAAAGATTCTTCTTTTAGAAGTATTTGTTGAAAGGCAGATCGGATATACGAAACACGATTCCTTGCCTGTTCCTTATAATAAAGGAGGTCTTGTCGAGCCATTGTGGCTACAAATCCAACATCCAGACCACTGAGGGTTCAGCCAGAGGGGAACAACATTTCTTCTTAATGGTTTTTAGGCGGTTCCACCGAGTCGTCCGTCGACCTTAACCTGATCGTCACCGCCCCTGGAGGATATACGACTACATACTACACACATATATACACCATAATGAAGCAGTGTTTCTAAGATCCTTGATAGACAGTGTAGAGTTAAATCACCCCTTTCCCCATATAATGAGTGAAGTGGCAGCGATAAAGCAGTTGTCATTCTATTTATTGAAGGTTCGAACTTCAGCTTAAAACTTGAAACACCCACGTCACATCGTTCCGGATTAATCGAGGAGGCCCAAATCATTTCCGTCGTAGCGATATTATAATTCTAGGATTACAGTTAAGATGAGAAACAACAAATATCATTTTATATTTCTCTCCCCTTTCTCTACTGTCACTGTCCTACTCACCAGCTCGAATAAAATAATGAGTTACTATTGCTTTGGAATTGTTTTCAACTGCTGAAACATTGTAGATTCTTCGTAAGGAATCAGTTATTTCGGATAGCGTTTAAAACTTGGAGATGAGACTGTTTTATAATTAATTCCTTCAGAAGTCTCCAAAAAAAAATAGACCAAAATAACTAGATCCTTAGTACCGGATTTAGTACTTAAGCAATAATGATTTTTGAGTCCCGTATGGTGTGAAAATTATTATTATTATTATTGTATAAGCAAATTTGCATAAAAGCATAACAGTAGTTTTCTTATTTTAATTAATTAAAATTGGAATGAATTCAGTGTTAAGAGTGGTAGTCCTTGAGATTGTGCAGAATATTATAATCATTTGTAAGAGGACCTACATTCTGAGACTAAGTGGCTGTTTATTTCCCTTATGCTAATATTCGCCACTGCATATATTTGTTTCTTTCGCTCTTGTATTGTCCTTTCAACGTAGTGTAGCCATGTAACAACTAATCGGTAGGTGAATCACAAACCTGTTATGACAATTTACGGTGCTTTTACTAGTATAATTTCTACACTTACCCTTAGTCTACATGCAGCATAATTATAGTACATTTGTGAGCCACTTGCTATTGAATATTTTATTTATCTTGGGCATTAAATTTATTTGAAACATCTAATCCTTTTCCACTTTTAACCGCGATGTTGTCAGTTACTTTATATGCGCGCGCGCGCGCACACACACACACACACACAATTATGGGAAAGTTTGAGTTTATGATATTGAATCTAACCAATAATCACTCTGTGGAACAGGTAGGATGGCTCAATGTTGCCAAGTGCAGTGACACACGTGTCTTCGAGTGGACCGTGGTTCAAGCCAGCGCGATTGCTAAATGCGGTAATGATTTTTTTTTTTATATTATTAACGGTATACAGGGTCCGGTCACATTATTATGACCACCTACCTAGTATCCAGAATATGCGCCTTTCGCAGCATGCATCGCAACCAGCCGCCCGTGGGAGAGACTCGATAAGTCTGCAGACGGTTGCTACGGGTATCTGTGACTATGCCGACAACAGTGCATTCCGGAGTTCCTGTAGGTTCCTTGGTCCATCCGTCTGAGGTGTCGTCCAGGTGGTCCCATAGATTTTAAATTGGTTTAAGATCCGAGGAATTCGGTGGCCAAGGGAGTAGCTTTGAAGTCTTCGTCATGCTCCTCAAACCACTCACGGAAAGTTATAGCGGCATGGCATGGCGCATTGTCTTGCTGATAGATACCATCGCCCCCAGGGAATATGGTCAACATGTACGGGTGTATCTGATCGGCGACGATCGATAAGTAACCATTTGCGGTCATGGTTCCCTCCAGAGGTATCAGCGTACCCAAGCCATGCCATGAAAACATTCCCCAGGTCATAACATCGCCCCCACCAGCCTGCCTTCTGCCAACAGTCGTGTCTGTGCTCGGAGGTTTCACGCCTAATACTCCACCGTCCATCCACTCGGTGGAGCAGAAACCGTGACTCATCGGAGAAGGCCACCCGTTGCCACTCGGCCGGGGTCGAGTGTCGGTATTGCTGTGCAAACTGACGGCGTTGTTTGAGATGAACGGTCGTCGGCATGGGTGCTGTCACCAAGCGTCTGCTCCGGAGCCCAATGCGCAACAACGTTCGCTGCACTGTCGTGTTGGAGACCTTTCTGGTGGCCCCACGGTTCATTTGGACGGCCCGTTGAGCAACAGTAGCGCGCCAATTGGTCCTGACCAACCGTTTCAGCCGACGTTCACCTCTGGGATCAGTGGCGCATGGGGTTTCACAATTGGCACGTCGGGTCGTCAAAACTGTCCCATTCATCCAGTCTTGATACACTTTCACCACTGTAGCACGTGAGCATTTCACAAAGTCCGCTGTTTTGGAAATGCTGGCATCCCTGGCCCGATAGCCGATGATTACTTCCTTTTTTCCAGGTCTGATAGTTCGCGTGCTTTGCCCATGACAGAGGCTGTTACTGTGTTCATGGATGCCGAACATCAAGCTTTATATGCTTGCGGTGTGTGAACTTGACACGTCTGCTGTATGATTCACTAGGTGTGTGGTGTCTGCATTGGGAGTGGTCATAATATTGTGACTGGACTCTGTATGTATCCTCAATGATCATGACCGCCCCATCCGCCATGAACTATGCTGCATAGCTCGTAGTATAAAAAGCCGAACAGCTTCGTACGCTAAAGCAGTGGTAATTTTCATCTGGTCGTGCAAGCTAAAGTGATAAAGTAGCAGTTATGTGACGTAGTAAAGATATCACTAAGTTTTAAAATAACATGATTGTGGGAGCTTGTGCGTCTGGTGCTTCCATATCGGAAACGGCACGTCTGTCGGTTCCTCTCGATCCACTGTAGTTAAGGTGTACAAAGAATGGTGTGGAACGGATCAAACCATCTCTCGCCAACAGAACTGTAAAAGATTAGACAAGGTGGATTTTTGTAGTGAGCAAAGGGTACAGCGCGTTGTAAGGGCTGAATGGCAGGTTACTGTGCTGCAGCTGACATCGGAATTTGTGTGGCGAATTTAAGAACAGTAACTCAAATGACGATGTGATGTAAACTCAGACATATAGGGTTCCACAGCAGACGACCCCAGAGACACCCTCTCCTCACCGCTGATCATCATCGACGGCAAATGCTGTGGTTGGACACTGGAGGACTGGAAACGAGTGTGCTGGTCGGATGAGTCCAAATACCTGGTCAAAAACGCCGACGGACGACACGAGTCCATGACCCATCGTGCATGGTGCCCACTGTCCAGGCAGGTCGCAGTGGTTGTTTAATATAGGGCATATTTTGCTGGCAATTGGTAGTAGTAGGATTTTAGGAGCATCAGCGACTAAGGCCGTATTGCTCCGTATATACTGTATGTAAATTGGTTGTGTTCTGTGGTCGATTTTCGGTTTGCTGGACGAAAAACCCAAGTTTCCCGGAGGAACAACCTAGCTACCCTCGCCTCAGACCGACTAACTGAGCCTCGTTGTGAAAAAGGCCCCATAAAAATTCCTCACGTCATCGACGGGACTCGAACGCAGGTCTTTCTCACCGGGTGTTGGGAGGACGGCGATTTTGCAAACTGTGGTGCCTTTTTCACATCGTGGATGAGTTAATCGGTCTCGGGCAAGGTTAGCGTGGTTTTTTCTCCTAGAAACTCGGGTTTTTCGTACAGAATAGCGGCTGTTATCCGACGTGCGAATGCTGGCCTAACGCGGTATTAGGTAGGTGGTCATAATTCAGTGATCACCGTGTGTGTGTGTGTGTGTGTATATATATATATATATATATATATATTTTTTTTTTTTTTTTTTTTTTTTTGCATTAGTCTGTTCCCGTTAAACTTTGACAGCTCCAGTATATTTACAACAACACATATTTACAGTTCATTCCTAAAAAAAAAAAAAAAAATTGCAAAAAAAAGTCAGTCTGAATCAAGAGTCAAGTAACAGATTCCCAATGAGCACAGGTATAGATTGAGCAGTTCCTTCTTGTAGACCAATTTCCGTACAAAGACATACCGCTTGTGGCATAGGGAGCCACACACACAGGAACTACATGCAGGATCATGATACCAGGACGTGCTTCAGATTACACCCAAGGAGCTCAAAGACTCGCAATATCTAGCCCACAATCTATTGTCTCATAATTCTTGGATCTTTTTTGCAATCTAACGAAGAAATACGCACCTTGTACAAGTTGACGGGGCATTACGAGCCAAGCTAGCACAGAGGCCCCAAATGATCCGGCACCATGAATCAAGTCGACACAGAGAAGTCACGCAGAAACATCAGATGACTTGTCACCATAAACCAAGCTAGGGCAGATGACGCCGGATGATACAGCAGAGGAGACATCACCCAAAGATAAGAATTTGTAGTTGAAAAGTGGTAGTGGACACCCATATAATAGCAGTTCACAATTTCATTCTCTACTAATAATGATTTAATTCAACAGCAGAATTTTTGATATAATTATTTACAAAAATAAATAATAAATAGACTATTCTAAATCGACCCCACTCTTCTCCTAGTTGCACAGTTTTTTTTTTTTTTTTTTTTTTTTTTTCATATAGAGTATAGCTCCATAAGATAACGCGAGCTGGTAGGTCAATGTTATTACTCCAGCCACTCTCTTGTCTTCGATTCGGTTATCCATGTTCACCTACTGATTACCAAAACATAAATTCAATGTTATGGTTTTTCAGTAACGTATAGTCTCGGTTGAGTGCACATTATTCCATAATCAATACACGATTTGATCAAGTAATACCGTCTCCATTCCTTTCGATGAGAAAGATGCGTCAAGGATTTTCTATTTAATATCTATATAAATGATCTAGCATTGAAACGCTTCTATTTTAATCATATGCAAATGATTTTCAGCTGTTTCGTTTGAATCTGAATAGACTATATTTTCCTTGGGATATTTAAAACTAGGAACATTAGGTTGAAGATAAGTTTTAATAAATGTAAAAAAAATACGTCACTGTTGCATTTTATACACTGTATTAAGTGCACCTTTCATTTTACTTTAACCTAGAACGATCCTATGAAATGTGTCCGTTATGATTGGACCGCGGAATTAATTTTCGCCGGATGGCCTATTTAATTAATATTTATGAAGGACTTTAAAAAGCTTACGCTGTGATAGCTTTAAAAGGAAAAGAGATTTACTTTTCCTCTTAAAGGCGCTTTTATTGTTTGTAAACTTTATGACTGTAGTTCTGCCAATATTAGTTCACCTTTCCAGATTTGGTCCCTAGGGGTTGTAGATATTATATTTTCTTAAATATTGTTAAAATAGATACTGTTATTAGTCGTCATCTCTGTCAGAATAATCTCTTGAAATAAAGAGTACGTTGAAATTAATAAATGAATGAGGAACAACACTTCATGAAATTATTAGTGTTGGCCAGTAGCGCACCCCTAGGATTTATTCTTTTTTTGGGGGGGGGGAGGTGACCGAGTCAAAGAGCCGTTACTCTGACCTAGAGGAAATTACAGTTTATTTTATTTTATTATTATTATTTATATTTTTTTGTTTCTAACTTTTGGAGGAGGAGGAGGGGGCTGAAGCCAAGTAACCACTTCTTGGATGCGCCTCTTCAGTCAGCACTTGCTGATAGTGTGATAGTTTCTTTTATAAAAGAAATTAAATTTCGTTTATAAAGTTTTATTGTGCTGCAACATTTTCTCGCATCTTATTTGATGTAAATTTTCCTTCCCCCAGAAGGACTTGAACTTCCAAGTTGTTTAGTTAAAAACTTTTATACCAAATACAAAAAACTAAGCACATTAAATCTGTTATTAAATGAAATCAATATACGTGTATTACAACAGCATAATTTTGGTACGTAGCCAAAACGAGATTTGAAAATATCCGGTTTTGAACAATAAGTATTGAAAATAAGTTAACACTTCTTTTCAATTTAATTTTAATAATAATTATAATATTATTGATTAAATAATGCAAAAGCTTTTTAAAATGATGTTTGAACCCGCTAATGCGCCTAAAACAATAACAACAAACTAAAATGGTGCAGTTTTCTTTAAATTGTTCCACCCTTTTTGAAAAGTTCAGATTGAAATCCTGGCTAAAGATAAAATGATTCTTTCCAACTAAAGTGGTATTCGTTTTCTCTAGAACATTATTTCCAAAATTGAGAGAGGAAATCTATAGAGGTATAACCGAATTAAAACATGCCGTTTTTAAAATGAAAACCATTCAATCACTTACCGAAATAAATACGAGGTGAAATAAATAAGTGCGATTTTTAAATTTACTCTAAATCCTACACTGTAACAGATTTATAATATAAATTCATCTTTAGCTGATCAGTAGGAGATTGCGGATACTCTTCCCACAGCAACACGTAATAAAAATGAAAGAAATAACTTCTTAGCAACGCAACTTACGAGTATTAGACTACCTTTATCGAAGCCCTTGTCATTCGCTGGCATTTGTATCACGTTAAGGTACAGTATTTAGCGGTCAGTATAAAAAAAATAAATAAATAATACTCCCACTCCTGGGGGTTTACTTCACAAAAAGAAAGACTTGCTCTTAGCGAGTTATAAATATGCTTGGAATGTTACACCCTACCGTATCGTAGTGACAAAAATATTTGCTATGTGTAGGTCATACAGATCACCAACTGACATTGAGCTTACAGAGTTCATTGTCTGCAGCAGCATACAGAGTGGATGGGTGAATAAATGGAACGAAAAAAAAAAAAAAATCTGATGACAATGGAAGCAAGCAGAAAAAGTATAAGAGGGGAGGGTAAATAAATACTGTTATCACTTGGGTGATTTACTGGTTTTTTTTTTTTTTTAGCTCTCCTTTAAAGAAATATTTCTTGAAATTTTTTGAAATTTCTTATTTCTAATCTGCTTTTGTAGTTTTTTGAAGTGAGTTGTCATTCTTCCTTAATAAAGAATCGGATGATTCAGAAATCGTGCTGCCCTGCTTTTCGTGCACATCTCAATTGCAGTTTCGAGGAGTTCTTCCCCTGCACCTGTTAATGTTGTCGTTATTATATATCACGAAGAAGTACTACCTCCCCATCCCACCCGCTCTTTCCCGTTGTTTTAAACAGGAGCGCATGAAGCACTAAACTTTTAAACTTCCGTAATATTAAGAACCTCATTCGAACGAAAAATTGCTACGTAAACACCTGCTGTTTAAATTCGTGTGCACGTGCTTCGGGCCGAAGGTGTCCTTGACACGGTCATGGTTGCCTCAGACAGATGCTATGTGGCCGGAGAAAGGAATAGAGAAGAACGCTGTGAAGTGTTACTGCAAAGCTACGTATTGGACGAGGGAGCCGCCTGGAGCTCACGAAGCAGAGAGGGTTAAGTAAGGGTGTTTTTTGCTTCTTACTGCTTTAAAAATTTTCATTGGGTTGTGTGATAAAAATTTATCCTTCGTGACCGAGTGAAATCGTGAACATCAGTAAAAACCTATTTTTAGTGTGCCAAGTTTTTATCGGGATTTTTTTTTTTCTGCCCTTGACCGTCAACTAGTTTTGATTACATGCATATTTTCTCCAGAGATTTCCAGTCGTACGAAACGATTTTTCGGCAAGATTAGCTGAACGGTGAGGAGGAGTTTCGTAAAGAGTTTTTTAGTTAATTATCGGACTAATACATCGTGTGATTGTCTGTCTCCATAAAGTGCATAGAAATAAATTATAACAATTATTAGGCTTATTATGTCCAACGAGGAACTTATATAAAATATCCAGATATAATTGATTTGAAACAAAACAGTCCTTTACGTATCCAAGGAGCGAGATACAAGAAGTAGGACAATAGGCAAAATAATACA
This sequence comes from Mastigoproctus giganteus, assembly GCF_048544385.1. NCBI lineage: Eukaryota > Metazoa > Arthropoda > Arachnida > Uropygi > Thelyphonidae > Mastigoproctus > Mastigoproctus giganteus. Next base: position 55,484,964 of record NC_143578.1, on the reverse strand, counting down.
TGCCATCCTACTGTTATGATTTTTAATATAACTAATATTATCATATGTATACCAGTAAGTTATTGAACATCCTAAAAATCGATTACATAATTTTCTAAGTTTTTATACCTAATAGTACACCGATTTCTCCACGCGATGATCTTCTTGTGATAACCGCATCAATTAATAACACACTCGTGGAATTTGCGAACTACCTCAACCAGTTCGGATTAAAAATAAACTCAGAAAAGTCGGAATTTATGATATTCGCCTTAAAGAAAATGCCTTCTTATATTCAGCTAACACTGGGTAGTTCTTCTATTCCCATCGTCAATAAGCATGCTTATCTCCTGGTTATTTTTGATCCTAAGCTCTGCTTCAGTAACCACATAGACAAGCTGTGGTTACTGAAGCCACCCTTACGGCTTGACTCCGATGGATTGCTAAACAGCATTTACATTATATTAATGAAGTCACAACTACGAGAAAAAATATAAAAACCACAGTATACTCTCCGCTTTTGTATGCTGCAGAGGTATGGGCATCTGCTGCCCCTAGCACAATTAGGCCACTTTTTTCTGCTGAGTTTTTGCTCTTAAAATAGGCTATAAACAAAAAAAACTTCCTCCACAGCTAAAGACAACTGAAATGGCCAGTTTGATACAAATTCAGAGACTCACCATGCTGATTAGGTTGTTATTTGGTTTTTAGGAGCATTAGCAACTAATGCCATATTGCTCTGGGGATATGCGGTGGTCATTTCCTGACCTTTCCGCCTCCTCCCTATTTGATGGTCACGAACTCGAACCCCAGTCTAATCAAGAAGCGTGTGCTACACACTGCTGCTATTGCCCACCTGGCTACGGAGGCGCTTGCTGATTAGGGTGAAACGCCTTACCACGACTGTCAAAATAATCATTGGCGAGATTTCGGCACCATTATTCTGGAACTTGTGTTTTGGAGAGTCCCTCAGCCTTCCCTCAAAACTCCAACTCTGTACCCATATCTCAGCCGTTTCCACCTATTCGATAGGTTGCTGCCTTTTCAGCTACTCTCACGTGCCCAGTCTTTGGATGCTAACCTTAATAAGTTTGTTGTGACAGGGAATACAGACGCCGCGTCCTTAAATTGTTCTTCCCTGTCCCTGATCCTGTCCGTGTACATCTATGATCCTTCTCCTCGAAGCTCGCCTTAATGCAGCAAGCCAACAATACCATCTGATATAAAGATGCTTACTAACTTTTCAATATTCCGGTGAGTAATGAACTTACTATTTCTGTTCAGTGCAAAGAACGTTGTTGCCTGTTTTTATATATATATATATATATATATATATATATATATATATATATATATATATTCTTTGTATATATATATATTCTTTGTATATATATATTCTTTGTATATTGCGATGTATATAACTGTATTATTCTTTTGAGTCTTGAGCTGCACTTCCTTTTTTGAGTTCACATATGTATTTCCCTATGTTTATCAGTGTTCTCTATTTATTCTTTAAACTTCTATTACCACTGTTACAGAAGTTATATTTAATACAGGGATTAATAATAATATTGCAGTGTTTCGATTTGTATTATTATTATTGTTGCAGTAAAGATTTATTTTCTTTATTCTTGTGTTAAATGTAAAGGAATCACTGTGCAGTACTTCAGTTTAGTACTTCTATTTCCTTGCATTCGTGAAACATTTTGTGAACCTTGGCTTGTTTTCAGGCAATTCCAGGTTCCTGCTAGAAAGTAGAAATTTTCTCTTTCCTCCACTTCTTTAAAAACTGCCTAAAGACTTCAAGCCATCCATTATTTATATTGACCAATAAAAAGAAGCTAAGTCTCACTATTCAGTGGCCATGCCTTTGGCTAGCATGTACCTACATATATCTGTTGATATTCATATGGCATTGGTTCTGAATATCATGTCATTTATCTGAAATTTATTCTTAGTTACATTAGTGTGTAATATTTCGATGATTTCCCATTTCCCAACGTACAATTGCGTTGGCATATTGTACTGACAAGAACAAGGTAAAATTGTCAGTTAGAGTAAAAGTTTTTATACTAAGCCAAGAAACGCAGTCTGCTAGAATGCATTACGTAAATGGTTATAAGTGCAGATACACTTCTCAGCGTCGTTAACGATATATACTTTGTCTTGCAATAAAATTATTCTGAATGTAAATGAGTGATTAATGTCGATAGCTGATTGTATGTTCACTTAATTTATGGTAATTACGTATACAAAAGACAGCTAATAAACTATAATCCTCATAACATCTGAGATGGATACAGGTTTAAGAAAGTACGAGAAGGAGCTTATTGGTATTAGAACTGTGAATTTCTGAAGATTTTAGTTTAAAAAAATATATGGATAACTTTATAAGGAGTAAGTGAAAAATACCGATTATTGGATTTGAGATTTGCAAAAGAAGAATAGTTGTTCAGAGGGAAAAAAAAAATCGGAAATTAAAGAGAAAAATCTTGCTTTTAGATGATGCTGAGGACGCTCTGCTTGTGAATTATTATGCAAATAAAGGATTGAGGATTAGTTTTGCTTCAAGTAGAGAACTTTGATCGCGCTTATCAAAGAAAAACATTGCCGAAAAAATGACTTCATAATTTTTGAGTGTAGATTACGAACAAAAATAACCAATAAAAAGTTGAGCTGTGTCATTGCCTTTTGAGTTGGGAATTTTGCCTATAAGCGATGCAATCAGACCCTATTCCCAGAACAAACTTTATTTTCATTGTAATTAGCAATGGAACTGGATTTATGGAAGTGGGAATATGCTTTCAATTACTAACAGTTACCTATCAATTATTTATTATTTTATTGAGAATGACATGGATCAGTTATCAGACTATTTCTCTTCCTTCCATTTTCATCTCAAGTTAACATTTTGTAGTCTCAGGCGTCGATTGTTAAAAGCAATTTTTTTTTTTGTTTATTTTTCACTTACAGGCAAGTTGTACCTTCTCCTCTCCTCGTACATATCATGCATGTGGACAATTACCTTCCAATCTTTATTACTCTCATTATTAAAGCGTAGAAGTAAGATAAATCAATACATTCTTTCAGTGGCTGATTTACGCATAAAAGGGTAAGCGGCCACTAAAGAACTCAGAATTTAGCAGACTCCCGAAAATTATTTAAGGCACGGTTTCAAGAGCTAAAATATTTTCACATTAAGATATTCGATTAATGTGTGCTTCAGAGTTTATTAATTCAATTAAAAATACATACCACTCAATTTTATGCAAGTAGGCGTACGTAATCGCCTTATACAATATAGGCACCCCCCCTCCCCAAAAAAATAGGCATACTGCTTAGCGAGTGTGCTGGGTATTTTTTTATATCACCAGAAATATTTTTCTTGGGATGACATGATATATTTTGATTTATAGATGTTTTTGAAGTTCTTTATGTGATACTAACTTCTGTCTTCTGAAAAGGCTGAAACAGAGAGGAACTTATCTCTATTTTCAGGACTCTAATATACGGGAACTCCGTATTTCTGATTTTGAGAATGAAGCAGAATTTTTAAAGGTTTTTAAAACCGTGTTCAGTTTTTCAACATAGATAGGTAACCTATGTAAAACAATAAAATGAATTTAAAAGAAATAATAATAATAATAATTTTTTTTTGTCTAACTGAACAGTTGCTATAGAACATATTATGTTAAAAATCGAAATAAATCAGGAATAAATACTAATACATAAGAAAAAAAGTAAAAGGTTTTGTTTTATTTAAAAAAAAAAAAAAAAATTTATTAGTATTACTTTGGAATTGTTAAATGATTACCAAATTTTTTTTCTACATCTGTCAAAAAAAAAAATAATAATAATAAAAAACACTCCCCGTTTCTTAAAAAAAAAAAGAAAAAAAGTGATTATTATCTAATTTCATTTCGAACTTAATCCAACTCTGCGCTTAGGTCGCTATCGGGGTATTTATTCCGATAATCTACAGCAACCTGCCCGTAGTTAAACTTCATGAGATCATGGCTTCTTTTCTCCCTGAAAGTTTGTATTTGTGTTCCCGGTTCTTCTCTCGCTTACCAATGAAAATATACCTTTCACGTTCATTTTACTAATCCCTTCAGGGCATTAAATCAGTTTCCCCTCCCTCCCCCAAGATGTCTAGTTGTCAAGCTTTGCAGACCGCACCTTCTATGCCGTCTTCATATGTACCTCCATTAGCGCCCCGCACCAGTCTGGGCAAGATTCTGAATCCTCATTAGATGCTCTTTTAGGTGCGGCTTCCAGACCTGAATACAGTATCCAAAATGTGGCCTCGCCATCGTCTTATACTGAGGAACAATGACATCCTTCTCCTTTCTTACAAAATTTCTATAAATCAGGGAGAGAATATCAGGTGCTTTCCTAGCTGCTTGCTTTCACTGCATGATAGATTTCATATTTGATTGTATCACAATCTCCTTTTTTCTAGTCTTTTTTTTTTTTTTTTTTTTTTTTTTTTTTAGCCTGAACCACTTTTAACTAATCCCACTGCTCCAACACCCAGGAGAAAAGTTTTAAAACAACGTATTTCCCTGCCTTATAAGTAACTCCTGGGTGTTCTCCAGGTGCACAGCCTTATATTTCTAAGCATTATGTTAAACTTCAGTTGTCATTTTTCAGACCATATATGCAACCAGTCCAAGTCACGTTGAAGCAACATGGCCTGGTGCTGGTAGTTAACCATACTTCTACCTTTAAGTCATCAACAGACTGGCATTTCTCCTAAATACTATCGTCAGTGGTATTAAGGAAGATTAGGAGGGGACTCAACACAGATCCGTAAGGGACTTCCCTTGCTATATTGGTTCCAACCTGAAGAATGTTTATTTACAACTACTCTGTGTCTTATTTTTTATCCCTCTCTGATCCAACGAAGGATCTTGTCAGTAATACCAATTTGCTTCAGTTTCTATAATATCCTTTCAGTGAAGAACCTTATCCAAATCTTCACTGAAGTTAAGGTAAATAATACACTGAGGTAAATGTACTACTGAAGTTGTTTCTTGCATCCAACTGTTTCATGAAACTGTCCTAATTATTAATCAGGTTGATCAGGCTATACATCTGTTCATTCCACTCGATATCCTGAAAAAGGCCTCTGAGGTTGGGAAAATTCATATTTTAGCATTAAATCAGATCACACACCAACCATAAGAGTAAGTATTTACTGTAACTAAAATATTTACATATTAAAATAAAATAAAATAAATAAATATTTACCAAAACTGCTATTATATTAAATTAAATTATATACATATAAAACATTAAAACTGTGATAAAATCCTTGAGATAAAATACACTAAAATAAACCGGATAAAACGATAAAAATCTCTGGAGCTTTCGGAGGCATCCGCCTCCTTCTTCAGCAGTAACAAAACTTCCTGCAGCACGTCCATATGTAGGAAGTTTTGTTACTGCTGAAGAAGGAGGCGGATGCCTCCGAAAGCTCCAGAGATTTTTATCGTTTTTATCCGGTTTATTTTAGTGTATTTTATCTCAAGGATTTTATCACAGTTTTAATGTTTTATATGTATTTAATTTAATATAATAGCAGTTTTGGTAAATATTTATTTATTTTATTTTATTTTAGTATGTAAATATTTTAGTTACAGTAAATACTTACTCTTATGGTTGGTGTGTGATCTGATTTAATGCTAAAATATTCCACTCGATAGAATACCATTCCTATTGAGATGGCGCTGTATCGTATCCTTAACCACAAACTCCATGATTTTACCCACTACTGAGGCCAAACTTACAGACTTATAGTTATTCAGCACGTCTTTCGCACCTCCTTTGTGAATTTGGGATATAGTGGCGCTCCTGCAGTCCAGGTGGGCCCTTCCGTAGTCTAATGATGATTTCATTAGCTTACCCAGCCAGCTGATGCTCTCAGATGCAGCCACTTTGATCGTAACACCTCATCGGGGCCTTTATGATTCACTTCTCAAAGATCGTTATAACAGTTATTTTACAGCAATGCAGGTTCGAATCCCGCCTCGGACTTGGATCAGAGTACGGCAAAAACCTTGGGAGGTGCATTATGGCCACAGAAGCCGATGCGCCAACAACTACCAAAAAAAAAAAAAAAAAATTTACAGCAATGCGACTCTATTTCAGCGTTCTCCAATGGTTTCAACGGTCTTTCTACTGTATATATCATTGCAAAGTATAAGTTCAACTGGTCTGTCTCTTCTGTTGGGCTTTCTATGATTCTTCCACCTCGGCCTATCATATTCACTCTTCGTTTTTATATTCACGAGTGACTTTATCTCCACTTTATCTCCATTCCTCTATTTGCTAGTGATTTCCCCTACTCACCTGTTGCTTGTCTTTCCCCATCAGCAATTTTCTTAAGTTTATAATACTCATATAAATGAATATTACATAGTGTCTCGCGATAACTGAGCCAAGCTGTTTTATTTTACCCAATTAAATTCTTAACGTCCCTTGTCATCAATCAATTTTGTCATTTATCTTTTGTGGAACTTTTGCACTGGAAGGAATTTTGTGCTTCCAGGGTAAACCCCCTTGAATACTTACCATAAAGAATCCATTTCCAATAGCATATAAAAGAGCTCAACGAGTACCTGATTCCAATATATTTCCACTCTCTTAAAATTTAACCCCACGCCTTTTCTTTTGACCACAGAAATTTCTTTGAACACCACCCATTATATGACATTGGTTACTACTCACTAAATATTTCCTCCTATCCTAGAAATGCCATTTCACATTTGGAGAAATGCTTATAATGTTTAGAAATGTATAAATTTAAAATAAATGATGAAACAGGTGGTACTTTATTTGAAACTCGATGTAATTATAATTAAACATTTGATAGAATCGATAAGAGAATCTATAAGTAATGGTTAAGGATGGCTGCTGATAATTTTTTAAGTGAGGATTGAGTGTATTACGTTTTAAAGCAATTCTGTGAAAGAAAGTTACAAACATAAATCGGAAATCTACTTAAGTAAACTGTATGTAGACGGTTATGTACAATATTAAACATTACCGCGTAAACTCTTAAGTAGATTTCCGATTTATGTTTGTAACTTTCTTTCACAGAATTGCTTTAAAACTTAATACACTCAATCCTCACTTAAAAAAATTATCAGCAGCCATCCTTAACCATTACTTATAGATTCTCTTATCGATTCTATCAATGTTTAATTATAATTACATCGAGTTTCAAATAAAGTACCACCTGTTTCATCATTTATTTTAAATTTATACATTTCTAAACATTATGCAACCTCCTCATCAGAGCTCTTCCAAATTGTGCACGAAAATCACAGTTCTAAACAAATTTTCCCATTTACCTTACCTCATCAACTTCTTTGTGACAGTTCAAAGAGAACAGTTTGAGCTGACGTATACAGAATTTTTGTCATGCAGTAATATTATTTTTTATGTTAATGCATTGCTACAGTGTGTTTTTCAAAAGTATTGGCATTCTGGGACATATTAACATAAGCTAAAAAATAGTCATATAAACATGTTACCCAATTACCCAATTTTAATTACCCAATTAAATTCTTAACGTCCCTTGTCATCAATCAATTTTGTCATTTAATTTTTGTGGAACTTCTGCACTGGAAGGAATTTTGTGCTTCCAGGGTGTAAACCCCTTGAATACTTCCCATAATGAATCCGTTTCCAATAGCATATAAAAGAGCTCAACGAGTACCTGTGTGTAATATGACTCAGAATTTTTAAATATACTTTTCAAACACATTGCATAGTATTTTATTTAATCATAAATTAAGTTTTAAATCCTAATGTGCTTTGCTTCCCAATATATTTTGCTACCCAAATGTATTATGCTGTCTTAATGAACTGCATTCGGCTGTCCTCTTTTACATTTTGCTGTCTCGTGGGTAATGATGTATCAACTAATATATATTGTAAATGAAAATAAATATACAATTAAATAAATGATGATTAAACATGACATGATTAAAACTAACAATTTTAAATATTAAAATTATGCACAATATTATTTAATTTTGAAAATGCATTCTGTTAACTATTACCTCCACCTCACCAGTGTGTCAAAATGCTCTGCAGTTGTGGCAACGAGTTCAAAGAGATTAAACTAAATGAATTTGAAAATAAAATATTTTTAAAATACGTATTTGTATGAAGGGACTAAGGAAAATGCTTGTTGAAATCCTTAACTAAAAATAAAAGTATTTTATTATATTATTATTTCTGAAATATAGCATTACAATGAACATCGGTTATCCAAATGTGGATTATCCGAACCGGTTGCCATTCGCATGCAATGCGGATGGCACTATACTCTATGTATGAAGCAATTTAAATTCCTGTTATTGAGGCAGCTGAACTTGGTTTTGTAAAGTGGTAAAACTCAAATCCGAAGTATTTTTTTTGTTTATCTTTAGACCAGTGACATAATGACATATGTTTCTGAGATATTTGACAGAGTCATGCTTGCAGTTATTGCGTACTGTACTGCAATTTATACTCATATATTAGGTAGGAAAGTGTTTGATGTTGTTTGTTTGAAATTTAGATTTAAAATCATTTCGAGGTCGTCCTGTACTATAAAAATGTTATTTATATATATGGCTGCGTAAATTGTATCGCTTCGGTAGTCCATTCATTACAAATATGTTTACAAAACATAAATAACTTAAATAAATAACTTTCTGTATTATCCAGAAAATGTTATAGAAAGAAGTATTTGCTAGTTATTAACAAAACCGGCAAGTACTATTCACACTGACAGAAAGTGCTCTGACAAATATAGTGTGAAAATCTAATCGCTGACATTTTTTTCCATATTAATAAGGTCTGTTTGGAACTCCAAATACTATACTGTTTTGACAGTGTGTTTAAACAGAAACTTTAAATATTCTTTAAATGATAAACTTTGAGATTTCTTGCAAATTATAAATAACCTTTAATTAATCATTCTGATAGGAATATTTCTTTAATCCGTCCATGCTTGGACTCAAGCATATGTAAGTTGCAATTTATAAGTTATATTAAATTATCATATCTGGACCTTATCCTTCTATGTATGTTGTTCAGCAGATATATATATATATATATATATATATATATATATATATATATATATATAAGGTAGGAAAGTGTTTGATATTGTTTGTTTGAAATTTAGATTTAAAATCACTTCGATGTCTTCCTGTACTCTAAAAATGTTATTTATACATATGGCTGCGTAAATTGTATCGCTTCGGTAGTCCATTCATTACAAAGTTTTGCCATGCTACCGGTATTATCATATATATATATATATATATATATATCATTATTTTTTTTTTCAAGTAAATAAACTGATTAAGATACTTTCAGATTAAAACTATTGTTGAAAAAGAAGATAAATAAAATGCGTTTATTGTACCACTTTAAGGACCGAATATAGAGTAGAGAATCAGCATTTCGGAGATTAATAAAAAGGAAAAAAAAAGTGAAATCAAAATATTATCCGAACAAAGTGATAATCAGAACTGTTAAACGAAAAATTGATTTCTTACTGTAATACGACAAAATATATTTTTATCATATTGTAATGTTTATCACAGTTATTGCATTGTTCTTTGTCAAGGCTACACAGAACCGTGTTGTCATTTATAAAACTACCTTCTGATATGATATAACATTCAGTAAACATAAAGAAAACAATTCTATATCAGTATAACGCCCACTCCCTTACTCTTTCTCTCCCCTTAAGTATCTCTTTAGTGATGTTTAAAATAACGCTATTAAAGATCTCGTTACTTTGCAAACGTGTTCACTCTTACCTGCATAATGGTAACCAAATGAGAAAAACAGCGACATCCGCATAGGCCGAACAAAGAATGTAGTCCTGATTTGGTTGCCTCTCGGTGATCAGGAGAGAGAGAAACAGAGATATCATTTAAAATCCTCGCCACACAAAAAGTATCAATTATGCGCTAAAAGACGCTAGCTATTTAGGCTGTAACGAACCGGAACAGACTATTTGTCGACACGCACACACGCAAACACTACTATACTCGATGTCCCGAATATAGAGGTCATTACTGTCCTGTGGTAGCCGCTGATATGGATCACTAGAGCAGCCGAGCTTGCTTCTTGCACCGTTAGCAGCAGTCTGGGGTAGCTGGGAAGCACTTTTGCGCAAGACACATACCACTGCGGGGAGAAAAGGAAGCGAGAACTAATTATGCTCGGTATTATGTGGGACTAATTGTTCAGGACCAACACTGCACCGAAAACGAAGCAGTGCAAGCTGTGTTAGCGCCGAAATAAGTTACGATTTCTTTATGTAGGAGTAAAAGTATGCCAAGACGGCAAGCGTGTTGCCTGCAACAAAACTGTTGCCGGGAATGTTTCCGCACGTAAAGACCATGACCGTCGAAATCACGTGATCTCTGTACTCAGCAGGTGACTGCCAATCAGTCAACATCCTCACCCCACCCGGGGGCCAGTGCGTCTGCTCAGCCAGTGCAAGATGCTATCGTAGTCCTGTGACAGCAGAAGCGAACAAGACGATTGACCCCATGCCATGCAAGCTTTATCTAGCGGACGTTCCACGAGCTTTCAGGGCTCACATACCAATACTAATGTATCGTTAGGGAACTCAGGGATCTAGATAAAATTAGGAATGTTGCGCCGCAGCTTTAAATGGTTTTTAATTGTCTGAGGCACATTACCCGATTGTCAGATACCGAACAGCATGCCCAAGTGATACTTAAGTGTGTGCGTGTGTGTGTACGATAGCGTTTTGAATATCTCAAGATATCTTCCAGCAAAATACATAAATGCTTTAATGCAATATCGTTCCCTTAATGCAAATGCAGGATTTTAAGTATTATTGCACTTAATGCATTAGTTCTTAGAGATAAGTTATGGTAGTCGCACTGATTGACATGTTCCAGATAGGTAAATTGTTTTGTTAGTTATGAAAGGGGATCGAAGTAAGGATAAGTTTGCCTTTGTTTCAGTGCTGTCACTTGCTTCCTCTCCTACACCCCTTACATGAGAGCGTTTTTAAATAAATAAATGTATCTGCTTTGTATCTTTCCGAAATGGGAGAACACTAAAATTCTCGCAAAATGGCCCCTGTAATTAAAATTGAGGGAAGAGGTGGATCATCTCTGAGACCTTCTTTACTGGAAAATGATTACCATTACCCACGCACTTAACGAATAAGTGGAGGGCGCGGCATCTTTTTGAGGAATGAATCCAAGAATAAACTTGGCCTGGATGATAGCATATGATATACGTGGTTGTGTAGGCTGATTACTGGTGCTCCGTAGATCGGTTGTTGGCACTTGTGTAGGTTGACTGTTGTTATTTTGACAAAAGTTTATTATGAAAGAATTATTAAGCTGCCCAGTAGCTTATCATCCGGCATGATAACTGTCAGATGAGTTCTTTATCAGGGCGGTTGTCTGTGATATGATAACTTCCGTGAAAGACCACTGGCCTTTATTATATTTTTAAATTGTTCAATACGCGCCACTCACCGTGGTGGAAATACAGTACGGATAGCTTCACTAGATCAACGCACTGAATGATCTAATTTATTCACTAACGGGATAGTGTTGAGCTGAAATGTATTGCTGCTACACATGATTGATATTCTGATGATAAGCAAGGCCAAATGTTTATATTATTCCAAATAGAGGAATCTGTTCTTGTTTAATACTTTCTATAATATCCAAGTATAACGGTTAAAGTATTATTGATGATAATACCAGGACAGCTATTTTGTTAGTCTGTAATATTTTACAAGTTGGAATTTGTGTAAAGATATTTATAGAGTAATTACTTCATCCCTTACATTATCCAATGTTGCATTATACGCTAAAATTCTGACTCGACGTAAAACCAACAACGTCCTCAAAAATATTTTTTCGGATTTTGTAATAAAAGACTGAGATCCGATCTTTGTTTCCTTGCCCCTGCCGAGGGATGAAGAAACAACTGCAGAACAGGAATTTCTTTTATAATAAATAAAATAAATCAGTATGCGCATTATTTTCTGAAAACTTCTGTGATTTCTCTCTGATTAGTATGATCATGCAGACCGCAGTCATCTATGAGATGCAACGTACATGATGTTACTTGCATATACCATACTTTTCCGCGCGTATAAAATGAAATATGATGGAACGTCAGGTGTGTGAATGTGAATTACCTAAATTGGACATGTGTACTGTATATGTAATGGGCGGCACCTAGAACGTCTGTTCAACTCCGCCTCGTTGAAGAACAGAATCACTGTAAAAGGGCCAGAAATGTGTTGTGTGTGTGTGTGTGTGTGTGTGTGTGTGTGTGTTCTGTTGTGTCTGGCCGTTTGGCTACCCAGAAGCGTCAGTCACCGGGACAGATGATTCTGGGTACTCGTCCACACCACGGGAAGGTGGGCCAGTCCCAGTAAAACACGTACGGTCTCAAAAAAGACTCTGACCAAACTAGTGTTGCCAGAAGGTGGGCCAGGATCTTCTGGGGTGGGGCCCATTCCAGAGAGGGGAAAGGATAAAAACCACCCGTGGTGCAGGTTATGCAAGGAAGAACAAAAAAAAAAAAAAAAAAGAAATAATAATAAAAAGCTAGTGGTACTTATAAAAAAAAAAAAAGTAATTAATAAAAATAAATAAAAAATGAATTTCAATAAGGCCATATCTAAATAGCAGATTAAGCGAAAAAAAAAAATAAAATAAATCAGTAAATAAAAATAATTAATTTTGGGCGTTTGAAAAAAAAAAAAAAAAAAAACTGCACCGGATTAACTAATAAGTCTTGGCAGAATGCAACAAAAAATAAAATAATATGGGTAAAAAATAAATAATAATAAGTTTAAAAAAAATTTCGCTGCCTGAATGTTTCTAACGTGTCTTGCTTCAGCGTGGGTTCGCCTTCTACGCTGGAAGACCTGTACGGCTTAAGTCTGCAGCACTGAGAGATTTTTTGGTGTTCGGAATAGGCGATCCGGTTGATGCTCACTGCTGTTTAGTACTGCCTGTGTAAGAGTTTTCGTACAGTGGACATTCAAGAAGGAGATGCTCCTTTTCTCCGCAGAAACAGCTATCTGTTGTAGATAATCCTAGCTGAAAAAGCTTCTCGTTGAGGGAGCCATGTCCAGTGACCAAGCAGGAGGATTCCACGGTAAGCGATAGCCAGGACTCAACAGTTTTTTCGTTGCAGTAAACAAGACCTCTGGAAGGAATTTTCTAGTGACAGCGCCTATTTCAGAGGTATCCTATCTGGTTTGCCAAATTTTTATTTCGTTGTAGCATCTGAATCTTTTGGCTTTGGGTTGCTGTTTAGATTCCACTTTCAATTTTCTTCTTGATCCTGAAGATTAGACCTCGATAAATGACGTACAAATCCAGTGGTAATATTCCGGCGATCACTTGAATGGCAACTGTGGACACTGTGCAGAAAATTCTGAGTGGACAAAAGCGTGCTTCGCTGGAACGGGGTCGAATAATTGGGAAGCTCGAGGAAGGTCGAAGTGCGAGGAGTGTGGCTGCAGAGTTCGGTATCGCCCATAGCATCGTCTCACGTGCGTGGTCGGCCTTCAGAACGACATGTACAGCTGTTCGAAGGACTAGTGGTGGTCGTCCACGATAAAACAACGCCCAATGATGACCGCTATATACCCGTACAGGCCAAGGGGGACCGACAGCAGACAGAAGGATCCATTGCAAACCAGCTGCACAGCACGCAGTGTATCGCGGTTTACTGTGGCCAGGCGACTCCACAAAGGCGGACTGTTTGCCCGACGGCCAGTACGCTGTGTTCCTTTAACATCTGCCCATCGGAGACACCATTTTCAGTGGTGCATCGAAACCAAGGACTGCACAGCAGCGCAATGGGGTAAGGTACTTTTTACTGATGAGAGTAGATTCTGTCTCATCAGGAAATTATCTAAATTGTGGACATGTGTATATGTAAGGGCGCACCTAGAACGTTCGTTCAACTGCGCCTCGTATTTCTGTGAAGAACGGTATCACTACAAATGGGCCAGATATGTGTGTGACGTAGGTTTGTGTGTATTACGTATGTGTTCTGTTCTGGCCTCTTGGCTACCCAGAAACATCAGTCATCTGGACAAATGATTCTGGGTACTCGTCCACATCATGGGAAGGTGGGCCAGTCCCAGTAAAACACCTAGTCTCGAAAGAGACTCTGACACACCTGGTGTTGTGCCAGGAACCTCTGAGGGCACATTCCAGAGGGAAGAGAGAAGGGTAAAAAAAAAAAATATATATTAAATACTAAAAAATAAAATAAATAAATAAAGAAGATGCAGGTAAAAAAAAATAAATAAATAAAAAGATGCAGGTAAAAATAAAATATTAAATACTAAAAAATAAAATAAATAAAAAAGATGCAGGTAAAAAAAATAAATAAATAAAAAGATGCAGGTAAAAATAAAATATTAAATACTAAAAAATAAAATAAATAGATAAAAAAGATGCAGGTAATAAAATAAATAAATTAAAAGATGGAGGTAAAAAAATAATAAATAAATAAAAAATGTGCAAGAAGAAAAATAAAATAATAATAAAGATAAAAAAATAAATAATAATGATAATAAAGGCTAGTGGTTGCAGGTAAAAATAAAATAATATATTTATATAGGAAAAATAAATAAATAAAATAAAAATTGATAAGTAGTGGCATGTGATGCAAGAAAGCAAGTGTTATGAGCTTATGCATTGGCGCCTTCGTAGCCAGGTGGGCAAGAGCAGCAGTGAGTAGCACACGCTTCTTGATTAGACTGGGGTTCCAGCCCGTGACCACCAAATACGGAGGATGCGGAAAGGTTAGGGAATACCCACCGCATATCCCCGGAGCAATATTGCCTTAGTTGCTAATGCTCCTAAAAACCAAAATGACTAACTAGCTTATGCAGCATCATCCAAAAAAAAAAAAAAAAAAAAATTACAAAACAATTCCCTCTAAAAGTTTGTCCAGTTACTGCTTAAATTTATTTTAACCTATCAACTTCCACAACGACAGATGGAAGTTTGTTCCAGCAATTAACCACCCGCTGGCTAAAGGCAAATTTCCGCACATCTGCTCTACATCTGTCTTTCCTCAATTTGAATTTATGCCCCCTTAGGTTCGTAATCTGAACAAGTGGAAGAATCCCATCAGAATTCAGCGTGCTGAACCCATTCAAGGCCTTATACACCTAAATCAGACCACACCCTCGCAGGTGTCTAGTCTCCAGTCGCTGCAATTTGCAGAATTTAAGCCTCTCTTGGTAAGAGGATCCCTTCGTTCCCTTCACCAATCTTGTTGCCCTTCTCTGTACACGCTCAAGCAAATCTACATCCTTCCAAAAATGAGGCTTCCAGACCTGTACACACAGTACTCAAGGCGTGGCCTGACCATTGCCTTATATAGAGGGACAATCACCTCCTTTTCCCTGCTAGCAAAATTCCTGTAGTATGTCATTGACCTGCCCTGGCAGCCTGTCTGCATTGTTCAGAAAACTTCATATCTGACTGCACAATTTTTTTTCTTTTTCATTTTCTGCCACCCTAAGTACCACAGTTGGTACGTTCCTCTCGGATTACTTCTACCCATATGCAGTACTTTGCATTTGTCAATGTTAACCTTCAATTGCCACTTCTCAGCCCATCTGCCCAAATTTTCTAGATCCTGTTGCAGTAGCACACTGCCATTACTGTCATTAACAACCTTGCCGACCTTCGTATCATATGCAAATTTCGACACTAAGCCTGATATACCTTCATCAATATCATTGATAAATATACAAAACAACAGTGGACCTAACACCGAACCCTGTGGGACTCCACTAATAACATTAGTCCACGAAGAGCAGCACCCATTAATTACCACCCTGTGTCTTCTCCCACTCAACGATCCTTTTATCCATTGTAGCAACTTACCCTTAATACCATTCTGCTCCAATTTGTACAGTAGTCTTCCATGCGCAATAGTGTCAAACGCTTTCCTGAAATCCAAGTATATGATATCAAAATTATTTTTTGCAACTAGTTCCTTTGTAACTACATCATAATAACCAATCAAATTTGTCAAACAAGACTTTCCCTTAACAAACCCATGCTGTGTCTGAATTATTGCTGCAGTAATGGCAAATTTAGCAAAAAAAAAAAAAACTAAAATAAACAAATAAAAAAGTAATATAGAATAATATAAAAGATATATATTTTAAAAAATAAATAAATAAATAAAATAAATAATTTGAATTTACCACTTCACAAGTATGAGATCTAGGCTGTAGAATTATTTGTCTGGTTTTGGTTGGCATTGGCATGCATGGACTTTCGCTGGGTAAAAAAGCCAGATGCAAAGGCCTGCAGGGAAGAAAGATTGTCTGGAGTCTGGATTATTTGATCCACATGGTTTGGGGAGAAGTTCGGAATTCCTCTCCGAAGTTTCTCAGAGATTCCTCTGAGATCCTCGTACAAGTCACAATCAAAAAGAAGATGGTACCAGTTTTCCTTAGCTCCACAAAAGCATAGGTCGGTAGCGAGAAGCCCCATTTGGTATAGCTTTCCATTCGGGAGCCATGGCCGGTCACCAAGAATAATGTTTCAAGGCTGAGAGAGAGAACCAGGATCGTTGCAGTTTTGGTCATTGCAAACTTTACCGCGGGGAGGAATCTTTTGGTTACTGTGCCTTTGGTGACGTATTCCACCTGGTTTGCTAGATGTTGACCAGTTCGTTGTAACATCGTGTTTTTTCACGCTTATCATCTGTAGTGAGATTAAGCTCAATATCCAGAATACAGGTTGGTATTTCTTTCTTATTCTTAAGCAGAGCCCACGAAAGATTGTAAACAAATCAAACGGGAGAGTTCCCACAATTACCTGAATAGCTGCCGTGGAGACAGTCCTGCATATTCGGTGGGTGGCCAGGATCATTTCTCTTTGAATGGAGTTCAGTTTGTTTCTCTTTTTTATAATAACTGCATGGTGGACCACACACTGACGGCATAAGTTACAATGGGTAGGAATACTGCTTTGTAGTACAGTATAGCGATAACGTTCTCTTAGACAAACCCCAATCACTTCGAGAGACTCTGAGGATGGAGGCAGAAAAACCTTTAACTTTGGTGTTGGAGGAGTGGGAAGAAGCAGGGTTTGTGGTTAATAGTGATTCCTAAACCCTTGCTTGCGTAACTAAAGGCAGTTGCATACCAGAGATCTTAATTTGCGGGGATCTCCGCAGGTCAAGTTTGTTCTTGAAGATCATCATTTTGGATTTAGCTGGATTTCGGTGGAGCTTGTTTAACCTGGTCCAGATTGAGAGATTGGACAAAACATGCTGAGCATTAGCTTCCAGAGCAGAGCGTGAGTTTCCAGACACGATGATGGTGAGATCGTCCGCAAATGTTGCAATTTTTGTGTTGTCAAAGGAGTTACCAAGCCAATTTTGGAGAACCATGTTCCAAGCCAGGGGTCCCAGGACGGAGCTCTGAGGATAACCCCGGTAGACAGGCCCTGTGATCTGAAGAAATTTTGATTTTACTACTACGGAGCGCTCTGAAAAGTAGTTTTGGAACAGCTTGTACAAATTGGAAGGGCATATGGCGGCACGGAGACGTTCAAGGGCACTTTCCCACCATACAGTGTCGAAGGCTCCTTCGCAGTCGATGAAAACAGCTAATTCATGTTTGGAGGTTGAGTTCTCCAGGTGCACGACCAGATCAAATAGGGCCTCTTCGCAGGAGCGGCCTGGTGTGTGAAGGTATAAGGTATGTTCGTGTCAGACGGCACCTGGAATTTCTCCTATCTCCGCGTGTGTTCGCTGTATCGAGGACAGTACACTGCCAAGCCAGAGACTTGAAAGTGTGTAGGTCATGTCTGTGCAGTGTGATGTATTGTGCCCATTGTTTGTCCGGCTTATTGGCCGCCAGGCCCCTAGTGGGGCCCGACGTTGCTCATACCTCGCCATGAGGAGTCTAGCCGGATGTGTCCAGAATCGCAACAAATTGCTCTGGCAGGTCCTGCCACCTAGTTTCCTGGGATTTCAGTGCTAGGGCCTAAAAAAAAAAAAAAAAAAATTCTACGCGTTTGACGTTAATTCTTAATGAGATTGCTGTTAGGAAATCACTGGTTGGGGTTGAACGCTAGAGAGAGAGAGATGTGTTACAAGGCCTAATAGGTCGGGCAACATTTTGTTGTTATTAAATTTAGACGTGTGGGCTATACGCTAGATGAAATATAATAGTGGGAGGGAAGGGAGGCTGAAGACTGGGGGGTTCAAGTAGAAGTAAGGGGTGGATAGAGGAGATGACCCCTGCTAGGCAATGTGGCATACCCCTGCCACATAGGAGGGAAGTTTGGATGGCAGGTGGGAGAGATGAAGAAAAGTTACCTCCCCCTGCTATGGATAAGGTATACAGGTAGAGTGGGGAAAGGCTGAAGACTGGGGGGTGAAGGTAGAAGTATTGGGGACGATAGAGAAGGCTACCCCAAGTGGTCAGTGAGACAGGCATATGCCTCACCAGGCGAAGAGATGGGTCGGAAGGGGAGGAAAGAAAACAGAGCATCTGTCTCCTCTCCCTCCTGCCGGGGATAGGGAATTAAAGATGAATATGGTTATGGTACTCCATTCAGATCGCCATATAGCACTTGGCAGCGGAGTTGCTGGTGGTCCTAGTCCGTTTCCAGCAGAGATCAGACTGGAGCGGGATCGTTCATGGATGGTTCCTGTCCGTTCTGCAGTCTTTACAGTCAAAAGGTCCAGGTTCGCTTGTTGGCGTTCGTGGGGTCTTTCTTGTGTCATTTCCCATCCATGTGGTATTTGTGTCATTGTTGTTTATAGAGTCATTTCTCATTGATTCGACTTTAGATCGACTTCGGGGTTTTCTCTTGATCATCGGAGGCCATTGGGTTCCAGGCGTCTTCTGTGGGACGATTGCCTTCGAGGTTGTTTATTTCCTTATTGTGTCAGTGGTTGGTTGCGGTTCGCTGAGATAAGAGTTATCCGTCTTGAGAACAGGGCCAGTGCATAGTTGTAGAAAGCCTGAAATTCCTCCCTGGTGTCCAAGATGTGATGCTCAGTATCTACCATAAGGCTACCATATAGCCTTATGGTAGATACTGTATTTTGGTGATGAATGCACTGCGGAGGTCGTCATAGAGCTGGCAATCATGCATGAGGTGCTGCCAGCTCTCCAGCCCCTCGCAGGTGCAGGTGGGATCTTCCTGTATTCCGAGTACGGATAGCTTTGCATTCAAAGCTCCATGTCCTGTCAGAAGGTATGTTACTGTACTCCTGGGGAGAACCAGGGTGGGGAGTTGGGAAAAACCCGGCCAATGTTGAGCAGAAACTTTCTGGTGATTTCACCTTTTTGCGAGGTGGCCCATCTATCCTGGCACACCTACAGCAGGTGAGCATGCAGCTTTTTCTTCTCTATAGTCTTGCTATTTGGTGATGTCGATGGTGAATCCCAAACATGTCTGTGGGATACCCTTGTCCAGGTGGTGCGTGAGGCCCGTAGAATGATCTCTAGGTCCAGGTGGAAAGACGCCAGCAAGGATTTGCAGGGCATGCGTGCTCACTGTGATGGAAGCTTGAGTAATAGTCAGAAGGATTGATCGGTGAATTTAATCAATGATTCGTTTATTGACAATAGTTGTGGCTTTGTCATACAATGCGCCAGATGCATACGTGATTATCGGGGTGAAGATGGTTTTTATAGAAAAGTCGTAGCACCGTCTGTCTAGGCTCCAGTCTCTGCGAGTGACTCTGGCAACCAATGCGGTGCACAGTCTGACTTTTGCGCGCAAGTATTTCAGGTGGTCCTGAAATGATAGGTTCGGAGCTAGGATCACGCCTAGGTACTTTAGCTGCTTTGAGAACTTGAATCTTTTATGGTCAATCTTGATTTGAGGCACCCCTTGAACAGAATGGGGTTTGTCTTTGCGTTATGAGGCAATATCATTCAGACGCATGCTTTATTATTGAGTAGTAGTAGTATTCAGTAGTGTTTCGACGGTTAGACATTAACATTCGAAAACGGAATTTTGATGTTCATTGGAATGAACATGGTAACAAAATTGGTTAGCAAGATAATTCCTCGAGTTCAAATGAAGGGCAACGCAACTGCAATGTTATTTCTTCTTGTCATTTCACATTGAGCACATAAGTGTGTATTATTACTATAAAAATATAAAAATTAGTTTTTAATAATTTTATTCGTTTTTTTTTTTTTTTCTCCGGTAATCGTAACGTACAGCGGACAGGTACTGACATTCAGACTGTAAACTGTACCTTGTATGGACTGAAAAGCGAGCGTTTTTAACACTGTTGTATATCTATTTTGCTGCTTAGAATGTGATGCCATCGCTTATCGTTTTGAAATTTCCCTAATATAACCTAATGTAATGAAATGGTTGCATACTGTTAGATTAGGAAAATTCATCAAAGTATTACAGGGAATAACGCAAAAGTTTTTGATTCTAATGTTTTAATCTCTAGCATGGTCACATGCTGACGTTTTATTACAGTTATCTCTGCTGTCCTCGGTACTTCCATCGTACGGTGGTGCTCAAAAGTTAAGGAGCAAACACAAGAACGTAAATATAGAAACATTAAAAATTAATGTGGGCTAAAGCATCTATTGAGTAAACAATGAAAAAGAAACCAACAACTTCATGTACAACAAAAAACATCGTAACGAACGATGGAATGTATGAAGGATAGGCAACAACAAATGCCATCAAAATGTGGTCGCCCGTCTATTTTATAAACATTTTATTTAATCTTATTCTTTAAAATGATTGTTGTTGTTGACTTCCACCTTATTGAAGTCACCGGCGGACACAAATTGCAACTCAGACTGCAATTCTCAGAGGAAAATTACAAATTCTAGGGTGTGTAAAGCGGTTAGCAGAGCATGAAGACGACACAAAATTTATATAAATAACAAATTTTTAATGAGCCTTATATAAACAAAATTTACATTTACATACAAATTCCAAATTTGAATTAATATATTTATAGGAACTATGATACAAGACAATTCACCATGTCACACACATCATCAACTATTCTCAAAATATTCCTCATGTGTATACATAATTTTCGTTGGTAACACAACCCTTTCCTTTCCTTTTTCCTTATTGGTAATCTCTAAAACACAATTAATAAATTTCAACTATTGCTGAGGAAAGGTGCTTCTCTTCCTTTACAAGTTTACACTTATCATTTCACATCAGTTGTCTCTTACTTACTGCAAATCGCAATTGTCTATCAAATCACCTATCTCTCAAAATCGCCCATCAAATCAATTACTGTTTTCACACCGTAGTACTTCCACAACCTCACTTATTTTTATCAAATCACCTATCTATTGAACACATATCAAATCAATTTCTATTTTCATTACCTTAACATTATAATTTTTTTTCTTTCTTTCTTTCTTTCTTCTTTTTTACCCCTTTAGTACCCTTACACCATTCCATCGTCATTAGTTTTATCTATAATCTAACTCAACTTAATAGTGTTAAAAAAAGGATTTCCTTTGAAAGAAACTATCAAACAATTTCACACAGAGTTTATCTTTATCTTAAGAGTCTATGAGTTCGGGGTTCAATAAAAACTGGAACACGCGTTCCGAAATGGCCGCTACTTTTAATTCTTTTGCACTCTGATTGTTTCTCCGTGGCAGACAGGCTTCTAGCATCTGTTCAAATTTTTCTGGCGGTCTGTCTCCTTCCGGGGCTCATGGACCGGACACTCCTTTTCAATAGATTTTTGGCCTTGCATACATGGCTCACTCTCGACGGGACCGACCCTAGACGCAACTTTAGCTTCCTACACATTAACTTCAGAAATACAGCATGCGATTACGTTGCTAGACACACCGACGACTGGACTCTCTCTCTCTCTCTCTCTTCTTTTACTTTATACTTCAGAATATGTTTCCCATACTTCCAAAGAAAAGGGGGGGGGGGGTTAATTCTCCACGTTCTTGTCGACCGGGCTAGCCGGGTAGGTAAAGTGCCTACCTGGCAACTCAAAGGTCGCGGGTTCGGATCCCGCTTCGGGCTTGGATCAAAGTACTGCAAAAACCTTGGGAGGTGCATTATGGCCACAGAAGCCGATGCGCCAACAACTACCAAAAAAAAAAAAAAAAAAATCTCCACGTTCTTTCCATAACGCTCTCTTTCCACATAGATTCCTTTCCACACATCTCTCTATTTCCAAACCCCGAACTTTAACTCTAAACTGGAAAATTAGAACCTCTCCATGTCCTCATCACTTCCTCTCCGCCTCACTCCTTTTTTTTTCTTTTTCATCTCGCTTCCGCGAATTCCAAAAAACTCTACTTCAACCCGCAACTCACCACTCGCTCTCCAAACTGTACTCCCCAAATTTTCTTCTTCTTCTTCTCACTTACATCCGAACCCTATTTTCGCAGAAGTTTGGAATGCCTCCCACAAGATTCTCAGCCAATCCAATACAATACTTAAATTTCTCACTTTTTCCTATTTGCTAAAAAACTTACCACAACTCCCTCCCTCAGAACAAACACCCTAATGAACCACACTTTAATGTGTGCCGTGCCTTCAAAGGTACTTCACAAAAGCTATTTTCGTGCTTACATTTTCTTTGCTAAATGTCGCCAACCTACCTAAAATCCGCCACAGTGGCTCTGTTTTGACGAGAACGCCAGGCTGCCCAGATGCAGCTTAAATCAAAGCATTCCTTAATTACTTGGTCCTAGCGTCCCATTGTTTCCACTTCTAGTAACCCCTTCTCGCCTGATCGCAAATCTCCTTCCCTAGTACCGGCCACTATTTTGTTTATTGTCAGTTCACCCTTTTTTGTATTACTTGTTATTCTGGTCTCCGTTTAACTGCTATTTCAATTCACACATTGCTAACCTCCTTATTTCTAGATGCAATATTTTCAAACCTTAATATTTACCATATTCAAACAAAACATTCAAACCACAATATTTACCATATTTAAACTTAATATTCAAACATTAACAATTCCCAATTTCCTCTGCCCTTCATGCGTTTAATTCAGATAAAAAAAATATATTTTTTTCATTTTATTTGTAAGAATGTACTCTTACAAAATATTACCAGATTTTATCGAAATTTGTAGTAAGGTTTTAGAGAGAGAAAAAAAAAACTGCTTCCCTCGCCTGAGATCGAATAACTGAGCCACGTTGTAAAAAAAGGCCATAATAATTCCTCATTGACGGGACCTCAAACTTAGGTCTTTTCCACCCGGTGTGGAGAGGACGGCGTTTCTACCAACGTGCTACCTACGAGGGTCTATCGAGAGTGTAAGGGACAAATTGACATTAGTGTTGTATAGCATCGATTACACCGGCCAACATGATTTTACCTCCACTGTTAAATCAGCTGTTTGCAGTCAGTTTTTATGCGTAGATTTCGAAAATAATTCTTAAAATTCACATCGACTCAATGTCCACATATACAAGTTTTTGTGTTTACCCATAATTTGTATATTTTTTCTAAAATTTAGGGAAGTAGGTATGACACTGACCTGTTTCCTTACGTGCATATAATGATCTTTACGTGTACTCATACTTGAAGATGTCAGTAATGTTGTGTGCAGGGTTAACATGTTCAATCTTGTTTGCTTCTCTCTCTCTCTCTCTCTCTCTCTCTCTCTCTCTCTCTCTCTCTCTCTCTCTCTCTCTCTCTCTCTCTCTCTCTCTAACAGAAAGACAGTTGTATTGTGAGGTGAGAATGTGTCCAGTATACCTGGTTATCTATTGCATATTGTGAGTTTCATCTGTTTTTCGCTTAGAGTTGGTTTGTTAATCTTTAAGCAAATGGAATATCGGAATCATCCCGACAATTTCTGCTATGTGTGGGGACGGTTTACAACAAAAACTCAGTAACAAAATCTGTAATATTACTAAACTTGCATATTCTTTGTACTCCAGTTGCAAGATTGATGATCAGGACAAAACTACAGCGCCACATATGCGATGTATTATTATTACCTGCACAACAAACTTGAGGATGCAACTATTTACGAAAATTAAAAGTACGTCTTATGTTGATCTTATTGTGCAGCAAGAACCACGCAGCCACTCTGACTATTGCTATTTCTGAATGACAAAAATATCAGAGCTGTACAGAAAAAGCAAGCACAGCATCAAATATCCTAACATACTGTTTGCTCCACATAATGAAAACCTGTTGAAATACCAGATATCCCAAATCGTGGAATGCAGGAAGCAGTGATGAATATAGCGAGGATTCTCGTGTTACAGACGTGGCTGGTCCATATACTTCAACAAATTTGGTATATATAACTTGGTTGGTGATTTAAATTTATCCAAAGAGCAAGCTAAAATCCTTGATTCTAGGTTACAACAATGAAAGTTATTTGAAGCAGGAACTTAGATTACAGTATATTGAAAACGTCACAAAGTTTTTAAAATATTTCGTTATGGAAGACAGTATGCGCTTCTGTAAACATGAGTAACCTGAACGAACTAGGCAATGAACACACGCCTAATGAATGGTGTATATTAACGGATGTCTCAAAATTAAGCTTAAAAGCAATTTGTCTGCTCTGAAACCTGAAATAGTCATCAAACATCTCTCCACCATTAATTGGTATAATTTATTTTCATTATCTACTGAAGAGGCAATCCAGTCCTTAGCTGAGAGAGATATGGCCATGAATGGTGCATCTAAACAAGTCAGAATTAGCAAGAGAACCCAGCGATGGTTTCATCCGGACATGAAAACCGCCTTTAGACATAAGCAGAGGGCATATAGAAAATGGATAAGATCCAGAAACAGTACAGACCACGAAACCTTTAAAAGGGAGAGAGCTCATTTCCTGCGCCTCAAGAGAGGAGCACATCAACAGTACATCTTGTCCCAAATTAAGAAGTGCCAGAGAATTTCCTCGAAATACAACAATCACTTTAACATGGAAGGAAAGCTATTTGAGGAGTGGACGCGCATATCTTTTTATCATCCAGATGCGACCACAGAAACCGCAATCCTGCCTAGTCTAACTAGGAAAACCCTAAAACCCCTGGACCTGACGGCTTTCCACTGTTTATAGTCAAGCTGCGCTCTGTGTACATTGTGGATCTCCTCCTTAACATCTTCTGGAAGATTCTAAAGACAGGCGCCGTACCTGAACTCTGGAAATCTTATGTCAAACCAGTCCCTAAAATTGGAAACCCCACGACTGCTAAAGACTTCCGTCCAATTGCCATAGGATGTACTTTGTTAAACATTTTTGAAAAACTAATACATCCAGTAATTATCCAGCACTGTTTTTCTCACCGACTACCTAACCTCCACACAGTCCTACACCACAGGTCCACTACCTCAAATCTCCTCGATACTCTCTTCTGAGCACGAAAGACCCTGAATGACAGAGCTCAACTGGACATTATTTTTTATATTAAATCTGCTTATGATACTGTGTCAATTCCTACCCTTTTATACATCCTAAAAGAATATTTCAAGGAATCAAACCAAATAATCAGCATTCTGGAGTCTTTACTACACCGGAGAGAGTTAATTATAGAAAATGGATCTCACCAAAAAACTATCCATGCAACGAGGGGGTGCCTCAAGGTGGGATGATATCGACCAACCTCTTTGCAATTCTACTTGAAGCATTCCTTGATGCACATCCAAATTTCTGCTCCTTCGCTGATGATTTAAAATCTTTTATTATTTCAAAGGACCCCAAACAGATTCAAGAAATTAATAATCAAACCTCCAATCAAATTCAATAATTAATAGATTATTTACAGTTAGCTTGACTCCAACTAAACAGTGCGAAGTCAGCCCACATGACAATTACGAAGAGGAAGTTCAGGAATGACATCCGAGTTGTAGTTAATGGCGAGACGATTCCAAAAGAATCATTGCATAGCATACTGACCTAGGGCTAACGTGGGATGAAAATTAAAATTTTAAAGATCACTTCCTCAAGACAAAGAAGACCTATGCTGCATTCTGGGCTATCCGCCAGGAGCTCGTAGGCTGCCACAACATCAATCTGCTTTGTCAATTCATTGATAACTGTCTCACTGCTATACCATTATATGCATCTGAAATCTGGTCCTCAGCACCTGCCTCTCTGCGTAACAGATTCTTGGCAATGGAATACTGGATTCTGCGGTGGCTGAACCGTCTGCGAGGGAACCCGTTCACCATCTCCAAATCTATTCTTCTAGTCAATCTAGGCATGACCCCCTGGAAGCTCACTGTTCTTAAACAAAATTCTGTCCACATTTCTAAGCTGTTAACCCGTCAGATTGATGTCCCATTGACAGAGGATATGATCTCACTTCCCAAAGGAAGCAATAGAAACCACTAGAGCGGGCAACGTCCACTTAGGACGAAGCTCACTAACCTGGACTTCCTAAAAGGAATGTTCCCGTGTAACATACTTCAACACCTTCTCCATAGACCCAGATAAGTTTGGAGAAATATAGAAGATACAGAAACCAAATTATGGATGAAATCTGGACCAAATCACAAGAACTACTATAAAATGTGAGCTTTATTTATATGAGAAATGTAAATGATTTAATGCAAAAATATATGGTAAAAGCAAAGCAAATTATAATGACAGAAAAAGTGATATGTAGGACAACCTGTATTTGTAATTACAATATTAATTTAATATCAATTTTATTTTAAAGTTACTGCTATTAATTAGATATAATTTTCTAAACAATGTCATTATTTTAAATATCAAAAATTTTGTATAAATTGTACGCTGTATTTAAAAAATATATATTTGTACACCCTCCTAGCCCACTGGCTGTCCAGGGAGTGAATCTAAGGTTAATAAACAGATAATAATAATAATGAACTTAATTTAATGCAATGGAAATGCATTCCTATCAATTCCTCTACTTCATGCTGTTCGCTTGAAAGCATGTCCAAGATTGAGTGCGATAAAGTACCATGACTTTGGAATGTCTGGTTGATCTTAAGGTAATTGGATTACTCAGTGGTCTACAAGGAGGTTTCACAAAATACGTAAATTCGACTTTACGTAAGTTTTTGCCCGCCGGTGCAAACTTAAAAAAATCGTATAAACGTATTTTGCATCCCGTAGGAATAAATGGAGGTATCGTGAAAATATCGTAATGTGAGCCCAATAACACATTGGCTTTTTTTTTTTTTTGTAATTTGTTTCAAGTCCTTGGAAGTTAAAAATTTCACTATTTTACTAAGCTTTTTATCTCTCTAAAAGGTCATTTTTAAATGGAAATTGCGCTACTCTTTCATTGTTATCATATGTTCCGTTATAAGAATCAATTTTGAACGCCTTGGTGATATTTTTCTAAAACACATTTCTAGAGGTCACTACCATAAAAACAATTTGCACTTTCCGGTTTATTGGGCTTTTCTGTTAGTGCATCTAATTATAAACGGGTAGTAAACTCAATCTTATATCATTTGCGATAATATCGATAACTGCAATCGTGTGGGTTTTTATGCTATTATGGTGAAATGTGTTCTCCTTCACTGACATCTTCAATTATATTAAAAACAAATTTTCAGTAACTTCTCTTCATTCCTATTTACGTATTACAATGATGAAGGGAAAGGGATCAAGTGATGGTAGTGCCAGGAAACGAAACAAAATTCATTTAGAAATGACGATGATTAATTAAGAAGTACGAAGCAGGACAAAGTTTGCATCTATTGCGTGGAATTAGGTTTCGATGCTTCAACAGTGTATGCTATTTTAAAGGACAGTGCGCGTATAAAGAACATGTCAAAGGATCAACGCACTTAAGATCAGCAGTGATCACAAAACAGCGTTCAGGTGCTGTATCGAAGATGGAACAGTTGTTAATAATATGTATGGAAAATCAGATTTAGAAGCGAATGCCCCTAAGTCTAATGACAATTCAAACAAAGGATGATTATTAAGGATAAGTACGGAGAACCCCAACCCAAGTTCGTGGCAAGCAACGAGTAGTTTAATAGGTTCAAGCATCGCGTTGGTTTCCACAATGTTAAAGTATGCGGTGAAGTCGCCAGTGCCGATTCTGCAGCTGCAGAGAAATTTTGTGATGTATTGGAAAAATTATTGATGAAGGCGGTTATTCAACTCAGAAAATTTTTAACGTTGACGAGACTGCTGTGTATTGAAAAAAAATGCCGGATCGAACATACATTGCCAAAAAGGAAAAGAAAATGCCAGGTTTCAAGGCTTCAAAAGATAGGGCCACGCTCTTGCTTGGGGCTAATGCAGCGGAAGATTACAGAATAAAACCACTGCTTGTGTACCATTCTGGAAATTCTTGTTCATTTAAGGGCATCATTTAAAGCCACCCTACCCCTCATTTCCGATCGAACCAGAGAGCATGGAAACAATTTCTCTCTTTGAGGATTGGTTTAAATGCTGCTTCATTCTCGAGGTTGAAAAATATTGTAAATACAACGACGCTCTTTTCAAGATTTTGCTTCTATTAGATAATGCTCCTGGAAATCCTACGCATCTAGATGATTTCAATTCGAACGCGAGAGTCATATTTCTACCGCCAATCACGCCCTATGGATACAACCTATGGATCAGGGTGTCATTTGGAATTTATTTAAAAGCATAATATTTACGCACAACATTTGCTCAGCCATTGTCTGCAGTAGACGATGAGAAAAATTTTACGTTTAGAGACTTTTGGAAATCTTACAATATTTACCACGCCATCTCAAACATGAATAAGGAATGGGGGAAAATTACTAAAAGTTGTTTAAATGGCGTATGGAAGAAAATATGCCCACGGCACATAAAATGCTTCGAAGATTTGAAAAAGACGAATCATATGAAGAGGTTACACATAAGATTGTAAAGGTTGCAAAACTACTTCAGTTGGAGGTTGATGTCTAAGACGTGGAGGAGTTAATAGAGGAAGAAGAGAAGGAATTATCTTACGAAGAACTTATTGACTTGCAGGCAGCGATAGTGAAAGAAGAAAATGATGATGAAGCTCGAGATGAACCAAATGAGGAGCTGAGACGCTTCATCTCCAGAGAGATAGCAATGACATTTCATGAAATTGCATCGGCAATGGCGAGATTTGAGAAGATGGATCCTGATAGCGAATGATTCTTAAAAGTTAACAGAGGGGTGAATGATATACTTGCTTGCTACAAAGAAATCTACAATGAAAAGAAAAAAGCCACCGTCCAGTCATCCATTAATATGTTCTTTCTTAAGATTGAGTGGCACCCCTTCTAAATCTCTACAGTCCTCAACCTCCGCAGTGGCGTACTTATCAGCTGAAAACGTCGATTCTGGCAACGATGCTCGAGAGGTAAAACTTACTGACGCTATGCCTGTCTCCTCTCTTTTTTTTGTAATTTTATAATTTCGAAATTTTTTTTCAATTGCTCGCTTTTGTAATTTTTCCTGCGCATGAGATTAAAAAATTTGAATAAATACAATAAATAATTCTATTTACATGTTCGTCGAACATTTCTTTTTTAATTTCCTTAATTCAGCGAGTACAGTTGCGAGTGCTGTAGAGGCATGGGGGAAATTCCGCCGTAGCGTTTCAAGGAACGCAACGTTTACGTAAGTCGGAGAGTTCCTGTAGTGTCGTTTTCTCTGTTTCTCGGACAGGCCTTCAATAGAAAAATTAATATTATATTGCGCAGCAGTGGGAAAAGATGGAAGAAATTTTACCAGAGAAACGTGATATAATACTTGGCGATTATAAAATAAGTTTCCCTATTCAGGAGACCCTAGTGTCAAAACGGTTCAAGATAGGGCTGTGAAAATCTGTGGGTATGTCATTTAGGGTATGGGGAAGCGATTTGTAGAAGGGGAAAAAAAAAAAAAAGTTCAAATTTCCGCCACCAGGGGAGAAATTGACACTGTAAACATGACATGGAATACTTAACTTAGGATTAGATTTTAATATCAGAGCTTAGAAATTTACAGATATTGTTGTATGTGCTTTCCTTCACTTGAAATGACATTCTGTAAACGGAGGACTGCGTGCGAAACAGTTTCGCGTAGCATTTCATTGAGGATGTTGGCTACATGCGGTTTAATGCTTGCTTTCAAATTGACTAGCGTCTGTATGCCGCCGGCGCCTCCGTAGCCAGGTGGGAAGGAGCAGCAGTGCGTAGCACACGCTTCTTGATTAGACCGGGGTTCGAGCCCGTCACCACCAAATACGGAGGATGCGGAAAGGTCAAGGGAATGACCACTGCATATTCCTGGAGCAATGTGGCCTTAGTTGCTAATGCTCCTAAAAACTAAATAACAACAATCTGTATGCCGCCACGGTAAACCCTGTCTTTCTGTTTTCCCATTAGCCAGAAATCGCAGGAATTGAGCGCTGGCCAGAACTGCTGAAAGTTTCTAGAAATTATGCGATCATTTCCGAATGTTGAACGGAGCAGTTCCTTCACTTGTCGACGAACGTGGGGAGGGGCACCATCTTGTATGAACACTACGGTCTCCAAGCATTGCCTTTCTTGCAAAGCGGGAATAATGTGATCTCTTAGAGGAGCGCAGTACTGTGCACTAGTTACCGTACACCTTGCGGGGCTATGCGGTGGAGACTCTTCAAAGAAAAATGGTCCGATTATAAACTCTGCTGTGAATCCACACCATACTGTAATATATGGACTTTGTAGTGGTGTTTCATGCACAGGAGATGGACGAGAAGTTCCCGATATTCTGCAGTTTTGTGCATTTACAGCCCAATGAATAGTGAAATTTGTCTCATCAGACCACAAGATCATTCGAGCCCGTGTATCGTCAAGTTCCACACGAGCCAGAAATCGTATAGCAAAGTCTATTCGTTGTTGCTGATCACAAGACTTTAGTTCTTGCACTACGTGAATCTTGTACAGGAACCAGCGTAAAAAATTATTCGAAACACTTTAAGTACAGTAGACCAAAAAAGGTTCAGGTCTCTTGACACTCCTCTGGCATTACTGACTGGTAGTGTTTCGCATTCTGACCTGGCCATTACAACCGCCACTTCATCCACTACCTCCGTTCCGATACGTGGTCGATCCTGCTTGGAATTACACATATCTCCCCGGCTGCTTCAAATTTCTTTGTTAGTTTTCGAAGTCCCACTGACAATGTCAAAGGTTCTTTACGCAAACCTTTAAGTTTCTGATATTCACGAAGTGCTTGCTGCATTAGTGTTAGGCACCTCCGTAGCCAGGTGGGAGGGAGCAGCAGTGCATAGCACACGCTTCTTGATTAGACCGGGGTTCGAGCCCGTCACCACCAAATACGGAGGATGCGGAAAGGTCAGGGAATGACCACCGCATATCCCGGAGCAATAAGACCTTAGTTGCTAATGCTCCTAAAAACCAAATAACAAACAAGCATTAGCGTTACTATTATTCTGGTAGAAAAGTTTTACTAAAAGAAGAATTAAGGCATTGGGTAAAGAAGGAAGAGGATTCTGCTACCTAATGAAAGTGTTTCCCAATTTATCAGATGCACAATGAAAATTTCTTCTTTCATTTCTGCATGTTACTGAACTAGCAGCGTGCGATTTTTTAAAGCAGTAGCGCCTGGATTTTTTGGAAGAAGAAAAGAAGAGAATTATGAATCTCTAGTGTCAACTTTACTGCAGTAATGAAGATAATGGCTGCCGAATGCCTTTTAAAATTCATTTTCTTCATTACCTTCTCTGTTTTTGACTCAAAATTTGGGATATGTAAGTGATAAGCAAATGGAACGCATTCATGAGGATATATCCAGGATGGAATGGGAGACCAAAGTCGCTACGATATTTCCATGATGGGAGATTATTGTTGGTTTCTTAAGAGAAAAAAAAAAGCGCACTATAAGAGAAATGCTGTGAGTGAAAAATATTTAAAAAGAAATAGAATCTATGTAGTTCGTTTATATGTTTGATTAAATTATTTTAAAAGAAAAGGACGCATTTTAAGATAGTATATGTATTATTATTGTGATATTTGAAATTGGTCTTTGATTAAGTTACCAAAATATCAGTATATCTTTCAAGGGAGACGTGATAGAGACGTAATTTTGGTATTTTTGGAATCAGCGGATCAATTTTCTTTAGAACCTGCAACCTCTGGAGGTAAGAAAAACAAATTTTTGTTGACCAGTGTTATTAATAAATGAGCCTCATTTTAATGATCTGGGACATTGAATTTTCTGTAAAAAGAAATTCCAGTTTTCCAGCACAAAGAAAAAAAGTTAATACCAATAAGAAAACTGAAATTAAAGCGTGAAATTAGGGAAACAGATGTTGGCAAATGCTCTATTTGGAAATCACATTTGTCTGTAAAGAGAACTGTCGCTGTACGGAGCAATATGGCCTTAGTTGCTAATGCTCCTAAAAACCAAATAACAAACAAACAACTGTCGATGTATTACGGCTGTTGGGCAAGCGTGCTGTCGGAAAATCAGTTAGTCTGTCAAGCTTACTATAAACTGTACTATTGGACAGTTGCTGTTAGGCAATCATAACGTCGGAAATGCGATTGTCAGGAAAGTGATCAGATATCTATTGAATACGAATATTTCTAATAAAAGATTTTTGATTTAGTTACTTTTGGCTGTGTTTGTTTCCCTTTCCCTCCAAATTAAATTGAGCAAAGAATCTGACATTGAAGACACTATCTCGACTCGTCAATGAAGAGCACCGTTATTCATTGCTTCTGGATCACTGAACATGCTCTCGTGCATAAAGTCCCTTTCATGAATCCTTCTGTAGGTGGGATGTTCCATATCCCATCGGCGACTCCCTCCTTTTCAGACCCTTTGGAAGGGTGCCATCTCGTCATTGTAATTAATATTCTTAATTGCATTTGTAAATAGTCACACTTCTGGCACTTACAGAGTTCTGTATACTTCACAAGAGTACTGATGGCGCAGTTGTGAGAGACTACCGGTGGCTCCTTACCCTAATTACTATGCCACTGTGTGTTGACGTGTATGCATTTTTAAAAATTTTCCATAAATTATTATTACTTCTATTACACTGGACGAAAAATTAAGCTTTTAATTTTTTAACTCCCGAAATATGGCACTTCTTATGGATTTTAATGAGCCGAATCCAAATTTGAAGTCAGATATTGCCTAGCAGCCACAGATTTAGAGAGGAATGCACGTTGTACTTATTGAAATTTGTAATGAAGTTTTAGCAAGTATCACAATGAACGGCGTAAATATATAGTCAATAATTTATTTGTAATTTTTTGTTTTTTTCCTTTGTAATGATCAAGAGCTACTCTGATTATTGTGCATCAATAGTCTGCCAACATACTTGCCTTCCACTTTGTTTAATAACGTTAAGTATGCGAAAACTAAACTGTAAAAATCTTGCAAATTGAGTTGCTACGTAAGATGGGCTGTATATTTAAAACCAGCGTTATGCACAGTCCAATACATTTCTATTGAAAAAAAAATTCATTGTTCAGTGTTATTTCTAATAATAATAATAATAGACTTTAAAACTTGTGGATATATAAGATGTCAATAAAAGATCTAAATGCTTTCATTCAAGGACAGAGCCGAGGATGGGGGGGGGGAACCAAAAGTTCCGGACGCCAGTTCCCCAGAACCAACACGAATATCACAATTTTCTCTATAGTAGTTTGGCACAATCTTGAATCCCTTAGAGAAAATTATGTTCAATATCGGTTATGTTCAATACCTCCATCCAAAGACGGTGGCGCCTCCGTAGCCAGGTGGGAAGGAGCAGCAGTGCGTAGCATACGCTTCTTGATTAGACCGGGGTTCGAGCCCGTCACCACCAAATACGTAGGATGCGGAAAGGTCAGTGAATGACCACCGCATATCCCGGAGCAATATGGCCTTAGTTGCTAATGCTCCTAACAAACAAACAAACAACCAAAGACGGTTGACGCCTCTAGTTTTAGATATTCACTTAAATTTCGAAGATCTGATGTTGAAATTCATGCATGGGAGGTATAAATATTTTGTAAAATGTTAGAAAAGATTTAATGTTCCATTAGTTAATGGGACATTAAATGGGAAGTTAATTAAAGAAGTTAAGAATTCAAGGATACAATTATCTTTCAGGATTTTTTAAAATTATATAGGAATCGATTGAATAGCATTATGAGTGAAGGTATATAATAATAGATATTAATTTATATTGGAAAATTTATAATTAAGGGTGCGTTAAAATAAAATAAATCTGAGTATTCTTAAGTATTCATTTAAGTATTTAGCTATTAATTTCATTACTACAAAAATGTTAAGTATTTAAACACCTTTCCAAAGCCAACCATTCGCTGTTTGTTATTCATTTTTTTGTAGATAACCTGGAACTCTTAAGATACTGTCACCATGGCAACTAAATCAAAAAAACAGAACTAGTTTCTTCAGGGACAAAAAAAAAAACAGCTGTCTGATAGACAACGCACGAAACAGAAAACAATTCAACTAGAACCTGATTCCTTCCAGTTCCTTTAAGAAGCGCACAATGCAAAAACCAGTCTTCCTTGTAGATTTCTTTCCGCACGAGTTAGTAGTTAGTTTGTCGGAAGGTGAATTATGTGACCGAAAAAAAAAAAAAAAAAAACAGGCAGCAAAGAGACAAACCAGTCGTGCATGGGACAGTAGTAAATATGTTTTCGAAAACTACTGCACATCCTGCATATTTAAGAGAAAAAAACGTGAAAGGGAGGGGATGACATAACTGTAATTCCAGTGAAATAATTCAGTTATTCGTCATAAGGGATCTTTTATATAAATAGTAGTGTATATATACTGAAAAACATTCTTATTTTCCATTAAATTTACAGTTATCTTATTTTCCTTTAAATTTACAGTTGGGAGTAACCGCTAGCACCGCTATCAGTTAGAACAGGGATCGGCAAATTACGGCCCGCGGGCCAAATCCGAACCGCCCCCTCTTTTTAATCCGGCCCGTGGGTTAATATTGTTTTTTTACATGAAAAAAATTTAAAATAAATCAAATTACGCGCTGCAATAGCCGATAGTCGAGTTGAGAATAATGACCGCATGTGGCGCTACTGGCGTCGCATATTCGCATTCTGTCGTCTACCGTAGAACAAGTGTTGCCAGCATTTCTCTCAGTTTTGCTTTAGCTGCGCACGTGGTATTGTCTGTCACGGCGCTCTGTGATCTTAGAAACCCAGCGTTTCTATGTCACCCTCAAGAACAAATATGAAGAGAAAAGTGGACTTCGAATGTAGTACTTTTAAAGCTGAATGGAGTGTGAATTATTTTGTCATCAAAATAAATGACAAAGTATCATGTTTATTATGAAATGACACAATAATTGTGCGAAAAAGAGTACAATATACGTCGTCATTACCAAACTAAGCACGCGGCACAATATTCAAAACTCACAGAAATTCAACGGAAGCTAAAATTGGAAAGTTTAAAACGTAATGCATCATCACAACACAATTTATTCGTTAAAATAAAAAATGATAATGAAGCAGTAACTAAAGTAAGCTTACGAATAGCTCATTTATTAGCCAAGAAAGGGAAACTATTTACCGATGGTGAATTAATTAAATCATGTTTTCTTGTGGCAGCCAAAGAAATGGGTCCAGAGAAAATGGATTTGTTTCGATCTGTCAGTCTTTCGGCGGGAACAACTGTTAGAAGAGTTGAGGACATCGGGAGCCACATCAAGAGTTAGTTAATAAATTAATTAATTAATTAAAAGACATGGCAAAAAATTAAGTGGTTTTCGTTGGTTCTTGATGAGTCTACAAACATTACCGATACTGCCCAATTGTTGCTGTTTATTCGAGGAGTCAATACTGACTTTGAGGTTACTGAAGAATTAGCTTCTATGAATAGTCTGCATGGAACAACTACAGGCGAAGATATCTTCAAGGAAGTCGAGAAAACGCTAACACAGTACAATTTGCAATGGAATCAGTTAAAATGTGTCACAACTGATGGTGGTAAAAATGTGTGTGGAACGGGGAAAGGATTAGATGGACAAATTTTTAAGGCTTGTGAAGAAGCTAAATGTTAAAAACCTCTGGTAATTCATTGTATTATTCACCAGCAGGCTCTTTGTGGGAAACACCTCAATCTGTCATGTGTTATTGAACCAGTTGTCAGCGGTTAACTTTATTCGCTCTCGTGGACTTAATCATCGTCAGTTTCGTGATTTTTTTTTTTTTTTTTTTTTTATTAGAGATTGAAGCCGAATATCCTGATTTGCCCTACCATACAGCAGTTCGATGGCTCAGCAATGGAAAAGTTTTTTATTAAGATTTTTTGAACTCAGAGAAGCAATAGAAATTTTTCTAAATGAGAAAAACTGCTCACAACCACTATTATCTAACAATGAATGGCTATGGAAATTAGCATTTGCTACAGACATCGTGGGATATCTTAACGAATTTAACTTAATTACAGGGGAAAACAGTGCTCATGTGTGAAACGTATTCTATCGTAAAGTCATATCGTGAAAAATTTGCATTGTTTGAAATATAAATCACATTAACCAAGTTTGACCATTTTCCATGCTGTAAAAAATTTCAATATTAGCGAAATCTCCATTCCCAAAAAAATTCGCGGCAGATATATTTTCTGAACTTAAACTACAGTTACAACAGCGTTTTTCGGATTTTGATGCAAGTGCAAAAGACATTTCCATATTTCAAAATCCATTTGGTTGTACAATTGAGGCGCTTCCATCAGACCTTCAATTGGAAGTGGCTGATCTGCCAAATGATGATATGCTAAAGGTTAG
Source organism: Mastigoproctus giganteus (assembly GCF_048544385.1). Lineage (NCBI taxonomy): Eukaryota > Metazoa > Arthropoda > Arachnida > Uropygi > Thelyphonidae > Mastigoproctus > Mastigoproctus giganteus. Next base: position 55,448,234 of record NC_143578.1, on the reverse strand, counting down.
GTTTAAAGAAATGGATCTAACCCAATTCTATAAATACCTTTCGGAAGCTAAATACGGTCAATTAAAATCATATGCACGGGGATTTATATCTGTATTTGGGAATACTTACCAATGTGAAAAGACATTTTCGAAAATGAAATATGTAAAATCGCAATACAGATCATTATTAACAGATGACCATTTGCAAACAATTTTAATGATAGGAAGTACTAACTTCGAACTTCAGTATGATGAAATATTATCTCAGAAAAAACAATTACATTCATCTCATTAGTACAAAATTTAACCAGTTCTATAATACGTTTATTAATAAATGGAAATATTTTATTCATTTTTTGTAAGTGTCAAAATGTGTATAAATATTATGTAAAATATCACTTCCTAATAAAAAGATTTTGAACCTGTTTTTTTTTTTGTTGCTCTATGAGTAGAATTACCCATGTAAATATCTTCGAGCTTGCTACCTGGCCCGCCGAGCCTAAAATTTTTACGATCTGACCCTTTCCAAAAAAAGTTTGCCGACCCCTGAATTAGAAGACGAGACTTGTTGAAGATCGAGGATTTGGTGACACACTCCTGTGTGACACAAAGGTGGATGAATAACTATGGATCACTATTCAGAAGTGCATTCGCGCGTCTTCACAGTTTGCAGCGATTTTTGTGGTCTAATATTCTCAGGATTTGCAAGCCTCTCACGAATAACAAAAATTTCGTAATAGAATATTATGCGTATTTCTCGTCAAAGGCTGTAACTAGGTGGCCTTAGAAGGAATAAAAAAATGTTTCACCAGCCTTTCAGTCTTAACCACTCTAATTCAAGAATTCAGTCGTCGTTTGAAAGCGTGCAGCTCGATTCTGACAAAAAATGGCAGGGTATCCTACCGGTTTTTTATTATTTTTATTTATTGGGTCTACAAAATGTGTTCTATCGTGCATTAGTGTTTTCGTAAAATAATCAATTTGATGACTATTAGTACCTAAAATAATTGTGCAGTTATATGATAAAAACCGATTAAATATATTAAAGGGCATTACCTGATCATCTGACCTTTACCTAATGGCCACTTTATTAGGTCTGTGAAACTTTTTGGCTATGTTGAAACGATCTCTGCAAAAATATCTCAGAGGTCAGAGGTGTGGGATGCGGGCAGGAAAGCTTTATTTAGCCTTCAGCCATGACCCGACTTTTGCCCACATCAGTTCTGCTGCGATAGGGAACGGACAAGATATCACGGGCACTGAAAGATGTATGGTTATAACTGCGCTTTTAACAGCTATTAAAGAAGAGAGAACAGCTGCATTTTTCGAGTGTTCAAAGACTAATATCATTCGAGTCTTTACAAATGGGATCTTCCGCGGGTAGCACATTGTATATAATCACCATCCTTCCACGCCGGGTGAAAAAAGTATGAGTTTGAATCCTCAATGATGGGAGGAACTTTTAATGGCCTTTTTCACATCGTGGCTGAGTTAGTCGCTCTCAGGCTGGGGTTGCATGCTTTTTTCTATTCCGGAAACCCGGGTTTTTCGTTCAGCAAACAGATCACAGAAGCAGTTACAGACATAATATGCTGACTCCTCATATCCTTTGCTTTGGCGCTTAACACACACATAACCATATTTAACAAATGGGAAAATGCTTGAAAAATATAGATACAATTGGATGCCATTTAAAATGTATGGATATACAGGGAGGTTTGTCGACTGTTGGCGTTGAATATGAAAATTGTCACGAAATGACAATATTAATTTCTACATTTAATGCTGGAACATCACAAGGCATCAGTATCTGCACCAAAGAACTCTACAGAGTGCATTAGGAGTGTACATGTGTTGTCTTATGTAGGTGTCCCTTAAACATTAGTTCAACTCCGCCATGGTTCTCTGTGATGATATACATAACTCTGTACAGTGACCAGAAATGACGGTAGTCCTACGTTTGCGCAGTGTGTGGTGTCGTGTCGTTTCACTTTGCTACCAGGAAGCAGCTATCACCTGCAAGGCTGCTTCCTAGTACCCGTCCACGCCACTAGGAGGCAGGTTTTTGATGGTGGCATCCTTAATTTATTTTTTTCAGAGTCCATTTCAGCAATTTATCGACTACAGAGTTAGTCCGTTATTCCAACTGGTACCTGGAGTTACAATGTACTAAGATGGAGATATCGTCGGCAGACGCGATCATTTTCACATCGGCCATGTCAGACGTAGAAGACAGCCAATCATCGAGGACGTGGTTGCACACCAGGGCACCCTCCCGGAACAGCTTTAGATACCGACTGATGTTTAGTTTGAATGAAGACAGTACGTTCAGCAAAGTAACTCCTGAACAGAAGGAAGAGATGTCTAGAAGAACGAGCAATTCTAAGGCGCCTTCGAAATCGATACAAATTCAAAGTGTATATTTGTGAATAGAGCTATCGATTAGCTTTTTTAATTCAAAAAGCGCATCTTCCCAACTAAAACAGGGCTTAAACCCATATTGAAGAGGGGGGCGAATAGATTATTTTACAAAAGAAGTTAATTATATCTCTATGGCATGGGTTCTTCTAATAACTTGACTAAATCGGTCTCAGGCGAGGGGGGTAGAATGGTTTTTTTTCCAGGAAACTCTGGTTTTTCGTCCAGCAAACAGAAAATCGACCACAGAACACACGCAATCTAAGCACAATTGCTTCGTATATACGGAGCAATATGGCCTTAGTCGCTAATGCTCCTAAAACCCAACAACAACAACAGGATAAAAAGGCGATAAGCCTGTATGATTTAGGATCACTTCGTGGTTTTCCCTGGTTTTGGAATTATTTTAATGAGAGCGGGCTTTCGAATAACAGGGAAATTACCAACCTCAGGACATCTGTTGAATAGTTTCAAAAGATGGTTTGGCCTAATAGAGAAGCATCATTTTATGAAAATGCTTTCCAGTAGATCAGTACTTGTGCATTTGTTATTACTAATAGAAGAAACAGCATTTTAAAGGTGTTTTTTTTTTTTTTTTTTTTTTAATGGAAAAGTAGTAGAAGTTTCTATGGAGTTTCTAAAAGTAGTAGAAACGTTTCCATGGAAAAGAGTAGAAATGGGGAAATCATATTGCTTATTATCTTTCCTAACCCCAGAATGGTAAGCAGAATCAAGAGTTATATCATCATTGGGAAAAGTATCTCAGGTTTTTTTTTTTTTTTTTTTGGCAGTTTGTGTCCGGTTCAAAGGTTCAGTATTATTTAGGTTACTGGAAGGCCGCCTTACTGGAGTGGTCAAGCTCGAGGGTGCATGTGCTTTGAGCGACCCGAGTTCAAGCCCGTGACTGCTAAATACGGTGCTGTTTCTTACATTCTATCTCTTGTGAACTCCTCTGACCTCAGAGGAGTTCATGTGATCGTCTCGTAGTATAAACAGAATATTTATTTTTGCTCTATTAAATATATCACCAAGAGTTAATTTATTTCAACTGATTTTATTTATAAAACCCCTGGATTTGATTTCCAGTTGTCTGTACAAAATTCTACCAAGATTTGATCTTATTATTATATACTTCTTTAGCATATTTCCTCTTCTTATTTTCTTTATTAACAAAACAACAAGCGGTCTCTAGCCAGAAACTGGAAAATCCGCTATGTACATACATAGTATATACAATGATATACAGAAGAATCATGTTAATTACAATGTCATAAGTGAAATGAACATGTAACATGTTCACACAGCAAATCACATCACGCAGAAGTATAAATTGTTTAACAAATAGATATTTATTTAAAGTATACCCAGTATAAAATAAAATAAAATATTTCAGTAGCTTTCGGAACTCGTGTCCCTTCGTCAACTGACAAATTTGAATACATTACAAGCAAAGTGTGGCACGTTACTCATTCGTCATTGTTGTAGCACGGACGTGTGCTGCCTTGCGCCAGTGATCATCCATCAATAAAACGGTTGTCTCCAGGATTGGATGTATACGCATGCCTTTCTGGCGATTTAATGCCTTAGGGTTGTTCATTATGTTTAGTGACTCTAGCCATAGGCGGTGGCGAAAGTGTCGCGCGTGGTCCACTATCTCAAAGTCGCGCTTGGGGTCAAGATCGTGGTTGGTAGCCCAAAAATGTTCTGCAAGCGCGGACTGGTCAGTTTCGGCAAGCCGGATTGCTCTGTCGTGTTCCGTGAGGCGATCCTGGAGACGTCTCGATGTCTCACCTACGTAGCAACTGTTACAGGCCCTACAGGTGATACGGTACACTACATTGCTGCGTAAGACAGGTGTGACAGGGGTCTTCACACTGGAGACAAGTGAACGTAGGTTCCTACCTGGTAATTGTACACATTTGATGTTGTAACTTCTCAGGATCTTCGAGATACGTCCTGACACTCCTGGATAGTACGGAATGTAGGCGGATGATATGCCGACTTGCTTCGGAGGTCTTGGGTTGGAAGTAAGTTCTTGTGCCTGTAACAAGCATCTGTTTAGTACATGGGATGGATAACCGCATCTGGTTAGGTCCGCCTTCACACGGGAGATCTCGTTTCCAGCACCGACACTATTAGACGTAACGAGATCTCCCGTGTGAAGGCGGACCTAACCAGATGCGGTTATCCATCCCATGTACTAAACAGATGCTTGTTACAGGCACAAGAACTTACTTCCAACCCAAGACCTCCGAAGCAAGTCGGCATATCATCCGCCTACATTCCGTACTATCCAGGAGTGTCAGGACGTATCTCGAAGATCCTGAGAAGTTACAACATCAAATGTGTACAATTACCAGGTAGGAACCTACGTTCACTTGTCTCCAGTGTGAAGACCCCTGTCACACCTGTCTTACGCAGCAATGTAGTGTACCGTATCACCTGTAGGGCCTGTAACAGTTGCTACGTAGGTGAGACATCGAGACGTCTCCAGGATCGCCTCACGGAACACGACAGAGCAATCCGGCTTGCCGAAACTGACCAGTCCGCGCTTGCAGAACATTTTTGGGCTACCAACCACGATCTTGACCCCAAGCGCGACTTTGAGATAGTGGACCACGCGCGACACTTTCGCCACCGCCTATGGCTAGAGTCACTAAACATAATGAACAACCCTAAGGCATTAAATCGCCAGAAAGGCATGCGTATACATCCAATCCTGGAGACAACCGTTTTATTGATGGATGATCACTGGCGCAAGGCAGCACACGTCCGTGCTACAACAATGACGAATGAGTAACGTGCCACACTTTGCTTGTAATGTATTCAAATTTGTCAGTTGACGAAGGGACACGAGTTCCGAAAGCTACTGAAATATTTTATTTTATTTTATTTTATACTGGGTATACTTTAAATAAATATCTATTTGTTAAACTATGGACCCCAGTACTCCAGGCCCATTTGTCACTATTCGATCACTTTATGGCCATAATACCTACAACGATTGTGCACAGTTGCAAAAGTGCTTCCTCTCAATAGCTCGCTACAGGCAACATTTACGCTTCGCACACAGATGCAAAAGCAATCGAATTATACCTAAAGGGTTCCGATACAAAGCCCCGTTCCACAACTCTCATATGGATCGTGCCTGCTTTAACTTCAGCCTACGCACGTTAAATTTATGGATATCCCATCTCCACCGTGAAATCAGGAACGCTGACTACAACAAGTCCAGACTGTTACAACATCTACAAGGTAAGGTCTCGCCTATTGTATTTACAAACCTTATACATACCATCTGCCATCGGGCTAGTCAGACCTCGGATACCTACCGTTTACGCCAACAGCGCAAGTTCATAAACTTGAGCATAGAAACTAACTCCTTAAAGACGAACACTCGTTCAGACGACACGACTTCTTTCGTCTTGAATCTAAGTAACAAACAACTGTCCAACGAGCAGCTGAGTGTTTTATCAAACGGTATGAAATTCGCCGTTATACCATCGAAACCTCCCATCACACAGCTCGCTATGGGTATAGAAGCCAGTATTACCAACCTTCCCGAAGAAACTGCAAACGAGATCCGATTCAAGACTGCCGCAGTCCTCCGCAACACTCGAAAAACGTGCTCAAACCTCAACCACCGCCAACGTGCCGCCCTGTCATCTATAAGAAAAGACAACTCCATCGTTGTACTTCCTGCGGATAAAGGGCGCCGGACTGTTGTGCTGGACCGATCAGCCTACCGAGAGAAAGCCTTGGCCCTATTACTCGATCCTAACGTATATGAACCTCTACCTGATCCTCCCGTTAAAGTCTTGAAACGTCTGGAAGCAAATGTTAATAAACTTGTCCACGCATGGCTTAAAGATAAGAAGATCCCGACCGCGACTCACCATCTTCTGCGTGCTACTGGCTGCCAACTACCGCAATTCTACGGATTACCAAAGATCCATAAACCGGGTATTCCTCTCAGACCTATAGTGTCTTGCTGCAGTGCCCCAACGTATGAACTGTCCAAACACATCGCGAGCCTCCTCTCGCCTCTTATAGGTAATACATCTCACACCGTTAAAAACAGCAGTGAATTCATTAACACCATTAAGGACATTTCAATCCCTGATAACTCTGTCATGGCATCATTTGACGTGGTTTCTTTATTCACCTCGATTCCCGTCCAACAGGCCGTGCACTGCGCCAGAAGGCTCCTTGAGAGCGACTTAAGCCTCCAATCCAGGACGTCACTATCCACTGATGACATCTGTACCGCCCTCAACCTATGCCTCTCTAGCAGCATCTTCACCTTTGAAGACTCACTCTACAAACAAGTACATGGCACTGCTATGGGTGCCCCTGTCAGTTCCGTAGTAGCTAACATCGCCATGGAAGATCTGGAGAAGCAGATACACCAGAACCCACCTACACCTATTACAACGTGGTGTAGATATGTCGACGATATTTTTACCATAATACCACGTGGTTCTGAAACCGTACTACTAGAATACCTCAACTCTCTATCCAATTTCATAAAGTTTACCGTAGAATCAGAGGTGGACGGTTCGCTCCCGTTTCTGAACGTGCTAGTGCATCGCGTAGGCCCACATCTAGAGACCTCAGTATACCGCAAACCCATGTGGTGCGGTCAATTCACCAACTACGGGTCCGGCCACGCTCCAAGCCATCTCAATAGCACTGCCCGCACCCTGTTCTCCAGGGCCTGGAGCCATTCCAGCACCGACACTATTAGACGTAACGAGATCTCCCGTGTGAAGGCGGACCTAACCAGATGCGGTTATCCATCCCATGTACTAAACAGATGCTTGTTACAGGCACAAGAACTTACTTCCAACCCAAGACCTCCGAAGCAAGTCGGCATATCATCCGCCTACATTCCGTACTATCCAGGAGTGTCAGGACGTATCTCGAAGATCCTGAGAAGTTACAACATCAAATGTGTACAATTACCAGGTAGGAACCTACGTTCACTTGTCTCCAGTGTGAAGACCCCTGTCACACCTGTCTTACGCAGCAATGTAGTGTACCGTATCACCTGTAGGGCCTGTAACAGTTGCTACGTAGGTGAGACATCGAGACGTCTCCAGGATCGCCTCACGGAACACGACAGAGCAATCCGGCTTGCCGAAACTGACCAGTCCGCGCTTGCAGAACATTTTTGGGCTACCAACCACGATCTTGACCCCAAGCGCGACTTTGAGATAGCGGACCACGCGCGACACTTTCGCCACCGCCTATGGCTAGAGTCACTAAACATAATGAACAACCCTAAGGCATTAAATCGCCAGAAAGGCATGCGTATACATCCAATCCTGGAGACAACCGTTTTATTGATGGATGATCACTGGCGCAAGGCAGCACACGTCCGTGCTACAATGACGAATGAGTAACGTGCCACACTTTGCTTGTAATGTATTCAAATTTGTCAGTTGACGAAGGGACACGAGTTCCGAAAGCTACTGAAATATTTTATTTTATTTTATACTGGGTATACTTTAAATAAATATCTATTTGTTAAACTATGGACCCCAGTACTCCAGGCCCATTTGTCACTAAGTATAAATTGTGGCACAAGACAGCAGTCTTTTTCTGTCCTAGGAAAACCGAAAACCGCACCTACTGGAGGTAGTGCTATACCAGTGGGTGCTAGGTAATCCTGTATCCACAGCTGCCCAAACTGGGGTACCAACTTAAAAAAAAAAAAAAAAAAAAAAATGAAAAAAAGTAGATGGCAGGTGATATCAGTTTTAAGAGATATCGATAGACATTGCAGATGTTGGGTTGGTTCCTTGTTGTTGATATGTTTATAGACTTCAGAAGAGTTGCTTTCTTTTGGTGAAAATAGCATATCAGAGCAGAATTGTTGTAGAACTGAGAATGATTGAGAATTTTCAGTCAGTGCCACTTCATTTCCTTCAGAGAAGTTGCTGACAGCAGCTTGTAGTGTAGATCTGTCGTGGTGGTACAGGCTGCAGCGATACAGAATGTGCGTCCAGGTTTCCTCAGCACCACACAAGCAGAGATTGGTGTCAGACAACCCAAATTGAAATTATTTGAAGTTGATGGAGTAAGTATATACGATGTTGTTAAGCTGGGAGAAAACCTTTGGCGGACGTTTTCGTTGAGAGGGAAGGTAACTGCAGGAACAAAAGAGCGGGTGACTTGATCAGTAGTACTGGAATCCCATCGTGATTGCCACACACACTGATAAGTTCATTCCAGATTCTCCGTTTCTCGTCTTTGATGTTAGTTAAGTTGCATGAGATGCCGAGAATCGCGCCAGGAACTCTGCTTTAGACGATAGCATAATCCTTTGAAGATGGCATGCAGGTCTAGTGGTAAGACTCCAGCAAGGACCTGCAGAGCAGCTGAGGACTTTGTCCTGCAGGCCCGGAACATAGCAAGCAGCATAATCCATTGAATGGAGATGAGCTTGGAACGGAGTTTAACCTTAACGGCTATATGAAACCAGACTTCCGAAGCATATGTTGTTATTGGTAGGAATACTGTTGTATAATATAGTAAGAGAGTGTTCTTATTTAGTCCCCGGTCCGATTTGGAAATGCGGATAATTGCTGCAGTGAACTTCTTAATCTTCGAGGCGAGGTAATTAATATGAGAGGATTCGGGTACAAAAGGGATTTGCTTACAGTCTATCTTTATATTAGGAGCTCTTCCTCCTAATATAAAGTGATCTAACTTGCCCTTAAAAACTATCAGTTTTGTTTTTGTGGCAGATATTCGCAGTTTATTTATACTTGACCACTTGATTAGCTCAGAAAGAGTTATACTGTATTGGCCGATTGTTCTAGTTGAAGACGCGATCAACCTGGAATTAGAAGAACCAAATCATCGGCGAAGGCAGAGATATTGTCAGGTTTTTGCATGAGCCAGCTGTCCAAAACTATGTTCCAGAAGAGGGGTCCCAGAACTGATCTCTGGGGGCATCCTCTTGAGATAATCCTTGAGAGAGACTGCTGTTTCGAGATTACTTGGATGAGTCTATTTTGGAAGTAGCTTCTAATAACTTGGAATAGTTGCTGAGAGCACTTGGCTTTGGTAAGACAATTGAGAGCGCTCTCCCACCAGACGGAATCGAAAGCTCCCTCGAAGTCAATGAATATGGCTAATTCATATTTAGACCTCGAAGCTGACATGTGGTTAACTAAAGAGATCAAGGCGCCTTCACAAGATTTTCCCTTCTTGAAGCCAAATTGGGATGGAGACATTAAGTTTTGTCCTTCAATTAAATCTGCTACTCTGGGTTGCTAACAATCTTTCAAATACAGTGTGTAGTTTGTCAAGGTTTGCCAAAAGACAGATGGGTCTGTATGCTTGGGATCAGATTTATTTTTGTCAGGCTTGTGAATAATTTTGATCAAAGCTACCTTCCAGAGATTAGGAAAAATCCCCACAGTAAGACATGTGTTGTACATAGAAGTATTTCTGGAAAGATTTCGGAAAATTTGATGATTACAGCATTTTCCACAAGATCTAAACCTGGACATTTATGGATATTTATTTTGCTTAGGGCCAGCTTTAGCTCGAGAAGAGTGAAAAGATTCGTTTCATATGAGGAGTGGTAGGTCGAGTTGCCATTCCTGATAGATATTTGTTCTGGAGTTTCTGTGATGAAATCGTCCAGGGGAAGCAAGCGATCCAGGATGGCGTTAACTGAGTCATTCCAGTTAGTGGTTTCTGTATCGTTGTTCACTATAGTGTTGAACACTTTATGAGAGTGAAACTTGTTTTTGCTAATTTTATATAATAGACCCCAGGGATCAGAATTTTCTGTGTAGTGAACTAAGTATTGCCAGGAGGCGAGTTTTTGTTTTGCAATTGTATTTACATATTCTTTCCGCTGGCCTTTATAGATATTTTTTAGTCTGGTGACTTCTGGTTCAGGCCAGGACCTTCTCCGTTGAAAAAATCTCTGCGTGCTTTGTGTACTTTTTTGCGCAGAGTAGAAAGTTCAGCTGTCCACCATGGAACTGTAGTATGCTTGCTAATTTTCTTCTTAGCGGAGCGTTCTGTAGCACGAAGTAAGGCAGCTTGTACATGGAATGCATATTCTAAGGCATTGAACTTGCTCAAAGAGCGGCGAGTGTAAACGTTCTATTCACCAGGATTTTAAGACATAAATAAGGGCCATTTGATGGTTTTGATAGAAAATCTTCTAAGATCTTTTGGAGGATGAGGAGAAGGAGGGGGACCTGTAGTACTTGGAAGTGATTGTTCGGTGGTCACTGTTTGTATAGTTAGTATGTATGGTCCAATCAGAGATCCTCGAGGAAATGGCGAACGTTGAAATGGTTAGATTAATGTTTGATTCTCTGTGGACGTTTGAAGGTGTGCGGTTGTTTGGGTAAGTTGTGCAGATGTATATTGTAGGTGAATAAAAATTCATCGAAAATCCTACCTCTGTTGTCCAAGACACTGCTGAACCATAAGAAAGATTTTGAGTTAGAATCAGTTGTAATTATTAAATATGTGGGATTTAAAGTAGCAAACACCTGTTCTACATATCTTTGTGATAAATTAATATCTGCTGATGGTGGACAGTAAGTAGAAAGAGAAAGTTGATGTAGAAACTAAAATACAGATGGAATTTTGATTACACAAGCCAGTGATAACAGTGATATCCAACTTGTTGTTGAATATGATCATGGCAGATTTAGGATTTGTTTCAGAGGACTGAATGATTCTTGACGTCATGGGACATTCCGTATCTTTGGAAGATTGCCCATAAAAGTGCTTAGAGACTTAAGGTTCCTGAATGCATATAATATCAAATAAATTTTCCGTTGCAGTGAGCCTGATCTCATCTGCAACGCATCTAAAGTGTAGTGCATTGATCTGCATGATTGCAAGTTGGAAGGGACAGTCTGGTTCGCTACGCAGAGAGAGGCACACTGCCCATCTCTAGTCTCGAGATAGCTTGTACCGCTGGTTGTTCATTATGATTACCAAACGATGGCATTACCAATAGAAACCTGCGGGCCAGATAGCTGTGTTTAGATATCTTTCTATATTGGGACCTTTTATCTTAATCCGGAAAGAGGAATATGATGGATGCCTGGTGTGGACCTTGATGGCGGTACCGGGTATGTCGAGTTGCTTCAGAAGGGTTTCTTCTTATTTGTATAATTTAAATGTAACCTATTGACTACAAGTAAAGGCTATCTATTACATTTTGCTTTAGGAGTAGGAAACCTTTATGGAAGCCGCTGATTCAGATTGCTTGGTTGTTAGAGTTTAAGGCGCATCAGCAACTTAGTCCATATTGTGCCTTATATACAGGGTTATTCAAAATGAAGTCGGGAATTGTGTACAGGAATACAATTCAAACCCCGGACTTCCATTTTGAATAAACCTGTATTGTATCTATAAATTGCGTGTGTTCTGTGGTCGGTTTGCTGGACGAAAACCCGAGTTTCCGGGAGGAAAAAATCCATGCTACCTTCGCCTGAGACCGATTAACTCAGTCACATTGTAGGAAAAAAAAAACCATAAAAATTCGCTTCATCGACGAGATTTGAACTCGGGTCTCTTTCATCCGATATGCGGAGGGCGGTAATTATGCGAACTGTGCTATCCAGGAGGGCACTGATTTCGCATACCCAACGGGTAGCACAGTGGTTAGCAAGGTCCCTCTCCCCCCGGAAAATCGGTTTTTAGTCTAGCAAAACAGGCAAATTGACCAGAGCACACATGCAATTTAAGGACATAATGCACAGATGAGATAGCTCTTGGGTGGATTTAATCTCTCTCTCTCTCTCTCTCTCTCTCTCTCTCTCTCTCACACACACCAATGCAGAATATGGCTGCTTTGGTGCAAGGAACACAAAGGGTGATGGAGCAGGCCTAGATGAAAGTCATGCGGTCCAATGAGTCATGATTCACGCTCTTCGACACTAGTGGAGTACGTATATGGAGGAAAGTATGATTCAGAATTGACCGTATCGCTATTTCAGTTTGTCATGCGCATCGGTAACATCATTACAACTTGTCAAAAATTTTCTGAAGCCGTTCCAGTTTGTTAATCATTACATAAAAAAAATGCCGTCTGAATCCCCTTGAGAAATACAAGTAGATAGCAATTATTTTTTTTTTTTGGGAACGAGAGTAGTCTTGGTCAGGCGAAGCTTTTACTTCTGGAAGTAGAGAAGTTTTTTTCTGTTTTATTAGCTTAAATTGGCATATTAACTTATTTTGTAGAGTAGCTTTATATTCCTAGTAACGATACTTAGTTAAACTTTAAACTTAGAGATTTTGTAGTTTATTACTTAATATCGGTAAGGGTATCGAATCCACGTGTTACAAGTTTTGCAGCTCCGCTGAACGAGAAGTTTTTTTAGCCATATTTAGCCGCTTTATTGTCCAATTGTTACATTAAATTATTTTCTATAAGTAGCTTATAGACTTAGTCAAGATCCTTGGTTTATTCTGAATTGAGACAGCGAGATTTTGGAAGTTAATCAATACTTAAGTGTCCGTAGATTTACCGTTCGTAACTTGCCGCCATTGTTATACGATACAACGTTATATCCCGAACTAGATAGCGTTAGCTTAGCTTAGTATAGTATAATATATTATATAATATTGTCAGTTAATGAGTAAAATCTGTTAATCTTGTTAAACTTCATTGTAAATTAAATTGTACTTTTTAACTAAATACATATAACGATTTAGATTTTACAAACGTAACATAATTGATACGTAAGTTATATAAACGGAACTCGTAGATAATACTCGATACTGAAAAATATATATAGTGTTATAACTGTGTTGGGATACAAGTTTAGGGTTATAATTTTGTACTGAAATTGAAATTAAATCGAAATCATGACTCAGACCAGACCGAGCAGCAAAGCAAAAGGCTCAAGCTAATGGGAGTGTTGTGGCTCAGGGGAGAACTGAGGGGGGGCCAGTTGCCCTCTGAATCACAGCCATTTAAAATGCACTGCTTGCTTGATGTTTGTGGACAATCGTGTATGGGACATGATATTGCCATAGGGGATGTCTTTGTGTGTGCGCGATGTAAGGAGTGTAGGGAAATCAGGCAACAACTCAGCGTTGTTATGGGCCTATATGAGAGCTTGAAGGACGGGGTGGATGCCCTCGAAGGATCTAAATTGAGGGACTCATCAAGCTCTCAGCTGCCCATATCAACGCCAGAGCTTGCACTTGGTCATCACGCAACACAGCGGCAACCTCCAAGGCAGAATGCGCTGGTCCCACAGGAACTAGTAGTTGTTGGTGACTGTATTGTCAGGGGAACATGGTATGTAAAAAGGATAGGTGGAACAGGACCAGGGTATGTCTGCCAGGGGAAAAGGTTGATGTTGTAGAGCGGATATCATCTTTTAAGGGCACAAAAGGTGATATTGTTGTACACGTTGGCCCTAATGATATTAAGTGTAGGAGACCGGCAGAATTACTTAAAAAGAACAGGTCACTGTTGAAAAAAAGGCGTGAATTAGGGTTGAATTTGAAAGTGTCTGCAATTCTGCCCAGACACGATAGGAGGGAGTATATGATGAGAGCCTTGTCGATCAATTCGGCCCGGGAAAGACTGTGCAAGGCTCAAGGGGTAGAATTTATTTCAGCCTGGTCTGTACTTGTTAACAGGAGAGACTGCTTCTACAGGGATGGGATACACTTAAATAGAAAGGGTGCAAGAATATTTACTGATGCTATCGAGGCAGTGTCAGGTGGGTCGGAAAACTGCTAGCTTGGGGGATACAAGGACTAATAGATTAACAGTAGCTATTGGCAGAGGTGAAAGTGATTTTTGCACTGCTTCTATTGGAATGAGCAGCAGCCTGAAAAACAAGATGCAGGGTATTTCAGAGACTTCTGGGAGTCATTGCGGTACAAGTCAGCACATGGGTTGTGTTAGGGTAGCTAAGAATAGGAACAGGTGCATGTATACTGGCGTGTACACCAATGCTAGGAGTTTGGTAAATAAATTTGAATTTGAGGTATTGCTCAAAACATCAAAGGCAGATATTGTTGGGATATTAGAGACGTGGTGTCACACAGATATAAGGAATGCAGAACTGCAATTTGGGAAGTACAATGTGTACAGAAAGGATAAACAGGATAGGCAGGGAAGAGGGGTTATGCTATTAGTTAAGAAACACACAAAATCCAAGGAAGTGAAGTCAGTCGACATCGCTGTGCAGTGTCGAGTCAGTTTGGTGTGGCATAAGCATTGGGAGATCAAAATTGAGAGTAGGAGTGTGCTATAGTCCTAAGTAACCACTAGGTGGCAATGATCACAGTGGGCTGAAGTGGGATTTACTCAAAGAGGTAACTACCACCATGGGTAGAGGGAAGGGATTTTGCTCTCGTAAAGGCGACTGTGATGGTCTGAGACAGTATTTAAATTCTATACAGTGGGACCAACTGATGATGTTACCAACAGCAAATTCAAAATGGGAAGCATTCAAAGAATTGATGGTGGAAGCTACTAGGCTTTACATACCAACTAAGATATATTGTTCAAGGTTTAGGCCTAAATGGATGTCAGATGAACTAATGAGACATATGGCAGAGAAGAAAAATGCATGGGATACATATAAATCAATGGGTGACATTGAAGCCAATGGTAGATATAAGCTGGTCTGTAACCAAGTCACAAAGGAGATTAGGCAGGCAAAGACAGATTATGAGAAATCCTTGGCAAAGGATCCAAAGAAAAACAGAAAAGAGTTCTTTATCTATGTAAATTCTAGAAGGAAAGGGATGAATCAGATTGGTCCACTGGATATTGATGGTTCAACTGTTGATGATCCTGCTCAGGTGGCTAACAAACTAAACCAGTATTTTGCATTTAAATTCACACATGAGGAGTTATTCAGAAAGGGGAATGCCAGAGGTGAAGTAAACTCTGGCAGTGAGCTGGATGATTTTGTAATAACTGAGAGGAAAGTGGAGGAGAAATTGTTGAGGATAAACTTAAAAAAGGCACCCGGGGTGGATGGGATCTGTCCAGTTATATTAAAGGAGGCAGCAAAGGAAGTAAGCAAACCCTTAACCATAAATATTAGAGCTTCTTTGGACTCAGGGGCGGTACCCATAGACTGGAGATGTGCAAATGTGACCCGAATTCACAAAGGAGGATAAAAGGATCCTTCTTTGTGAATTCGGGTCACATACAACAGTATGCTGCTGACATAAGTAATTATAGATCTGTGAGTTTAACTTTTGTTCCAGGAAAATTAATAGAGGCACTGGTTAAAGAAGCACTGCAGGATCATCTTCACAAGACTTCAGTTATAACTCGGACACAGCATGGTTTTGTTAAGGGAAAGTCTTGCCTGACCAATTTGATTGGATACTATGATGCGGTCACAAAAGAACTGGATACAGGGAATAACTTTGATATTATATATTTGGATCTTAGAAAGGCTTTTGGTACTGTTGCACATGGAAGACTGCTGCACAAATTGGAGCAGTGTGGCACTGGAGGCAAATTTCTGCTATGGATAAAGGGAAGGTTGAGGGGGAGAAGACAGAGAGTGGTAATCAATGGACACCGCTCATCGTGGACTAATGTTATTAGTGGAGCTCCTCAGGGTTCAGTGTTGGGTCCATTGCTGTTTTCTGTATTTATAAATGATATTGATGATGGCATATCACGCTTAATGTCCAAGTTTGCAGATGATACAAAAGTTGGCAGGGTTTTTAAGGACACTACTGACAGTATGCTGCTGCAACAGGATCTGGAAAGGTTGAGCAGTGGGCTGAGAGGTGGCAAATGAAGTTTAACATTGACAAATGTAAAGTACTACATATGGGAAACAGCAACCCCAGAGCAATGTATCAACTCTGTGGTACTACACTGACAGTGGTAGAGAATGAAAAAGACCTGGAGGTAATTGTGCATTCAGATATGAAGTTTTCTGAGCAGTGCAGACGGGCTACAAGAGTAGCTCATTGTGTCTTGTCAATGATATACAGGAATTTTTCTAGCAGGGATAAGGTGATTATTCAATTGTATAAGACAATGGTCAGGCCACACCTTGAGTTCTGTATACAGGTCTGGAGGCCTCATTTCAAGAAGGATGTAGAGCTGCTGGAACGAGTACAGAGAAGGGCAACAAGATTAGTGAATGGAACAAAGGGTTGCTCTTACGAAGAAAGGCTTAAGTTTTGCAAATTACAGTGTCTGGAGACAAGGCACCGGCGAAGTGATCTGATAGAGGTGTATAAAGACTTGAGTGGTTTGAGCATGCTCAATGCTGATGTGATCCTTCCTCTTGCTCAGAATAGTCGCTTGAGAGGTCATAAATTCAAATTGAGGAAAGATAGATGTAGGATAGATGTGCGGAAATTTGCCTTTATCCAGCGAGTAGTTGGTTGGTGGAACAGACTTCCATCCCTTGTTGTGGAAGTTGATAGCCTAAATAAATTTAAGGCTCAGCTGGACAGGTATTTCGAACGAATGGAGGGGTGAAATGGGAGTGTGTGTTTTTTTTTTTTTTTTGGCTGATGCTGCATAAGCTTGCTTTCTTGCATTCTATGCCTCTGCTAAAGTTAATCATTTCAGTGTCTTTCATACGAACTTTTAAAAGTTTATATCACCATACGAATACTTTGGTACATTCACTGTAGGATACGCTTTGTATTGAGAGATGTTTCAAATTGTCGTCATAATTTTTTTTGTCGACATGTTCAAGAAGAGGAAATAAAACATACAGATGAAGTACCTTTTTTAAGTTGTGGAAGAAAACAGTCTAATTAACTTTTAGATTAAAGTTTATCAGGCAAGTTCGTGTTCATTATTGGTTAGAGAAAGTTATGAAATATGTATAATGAAACAAAGTATCCAGATATTATTAGCGTACGGTATCTTTATAACTTTCTAAATTCTGTATTAGCATTTGTAAACAGAAGAGAACAATGTATTAAAATATTATTAGTTTAATTTATAGGTTTCTATCTTTCTAATTATTATCATAATATATAGTTTTAAAACTTTTTAAAATTTCACACTGTAATTATAGAATACCAGACTTGTTAAAAAATAATATAAAAAATTGGATAAAACCGAACCTGACATTGGAGAGTCTACTGCTGGAATACTAAACAGCCCGTTACTTGCAGTCGAAAATATTACTCCACATTTGATCGTGCTGCAGCTGTCACATGAGTGGAAGATTGTTGGACATGCATGCTATTTGTAAGTGCGGAATTTAATGCATTATGGATAGTACGTATATAGTTGTGGCCCGTCTGTTCCTGGCGTAGGTGGGTACTGGAAAGCAGCCTTCCAGGCGTTGGCTGTTTCAGGATAGCAAAGCGGCCACAAATACTAAAGCTCACAACAAAACACGCACTGCACAAACATAGCACTATACTCATTTCTAGCCAATTTATAGAGCTCTGTATTATGGAAGTGCAGTGTTCTACAGCAGAGTTAACCTGACATTCAGTAGCCGACTAAGTTAGACACAACACATGTCCACGTGTTGTTGCCTGATCAAAGTTCAACTTCTGATTCGAGATCCGCAGATACAATGGTATTAGTATTGGCAACATGCTGCAAGGAAGCAAAGCTCGTGCAGCATCAACTAAAAAAAAAAAGTAAATTTATTTAAAAAGAAAGAAATTGGCAAATGATTTAAAAAAAATAAAAATATGCCAAGTCTGTAATTTGTCCCAACCTTTAAATTTATTGAAGCTACTCACCTTCACAGCGCTAGGTGGAGTTTTGTTGTAACAGTCAGTTAATCTCAGATGGCATTTAGTTGACTCTTTAAATCATACACTTAATTTATATCATCACGCGCAGATGCCCAATTTCCAGAGATTTCAATTTACAAAACATCAACTTTGTTGGTAAGAATATCCTTTTGTGCCCAAACCTATCATGTTGCTTTTCTCTACACCATATCGAACAGATTTAATGGCCCTCCTGAAATGAGGTTTCCAAACCTATATGCAGTATTACACATGTGGTCTAACCATTGCCTTATACAGTGGAACGATCATTGCTTTGTCCCTGCTGGCAAAGTTCCTGTATGCTATTGGCAGAAACCCGTGAGCTGCTGTAACAGCCTGTTTATAGCGCTCAGAGAATTTCATGTCAGACTGATTAATACCACTACCCTAGGTCTTTTTACGTGTTAACTACCTTGAGTTTGGTGCTACTCAAATAGCACGTTATTCTGGGATTAACCCACATGCAACACCTTGCGTTTATCAACGTTGAACCTCAGTAGCCACTTTTCAACCCATCCTCTTAGTTTATCTGAACCTCCTTTAACTAGAATTACCTTTAACTGCTTACTGTCATTAACTACTATACCACCTTTTGTATCTTCAGTAGACTTAAACATCAAGAGGCACAACACGGACCCCTGCAGTATCTCACTTAGCCGCATTAAGAGCAGTGGCCATTTATAACCGCTCTTTGTCACTCTGCTATTTATCCATTTTTTATCAATAATAGTAGCTTGCTCGTAATGTCACACACTACAATTTAAACAACACTCGTACACATCGTGCAGTATCAAAGACTTTGCTGAAATATAAGTATATGATATCAGAATTATTCTTTGCATCTGGTTTCTTTATAACGACCTCATAGGCGAACATGTTAAGTACGTGTAATCAGATTGGCCAGGCATGATCTAATTTTGATAAATGCATCCTGTGGTTGGCTTAATGGCTCCACTTCTATCAAGGTTATCCTGCATTACTTCGTTAATTATTGACTCTTATTTTCTCTGGCACAGAGGTCAAGTTTACATCTCTGTAGTTACCCATTTCACCCTTTGAACTACTGTGAATAGGAGATACATTTGCACATCTCCAATGTATTGAACTTGAATCTAAGGATGCTGTCATTATTTCCAAAGGCTTAACTACCTATTTTAATATAAGGGATAGATTTCATCGGCCTCAAGCTCTTTGTTCAATTTTAGCTGAAGCAGTTTCTCTTCTTCCTTCCTTCCTTTTTGTTTTTATAAATCATTAAACTCCTAATTTGTATTTGATAGGTGTCTGCAAATACTATACAAATTTGTATCTATAATATTTTTCGCAAAATATTCAGTTTATCGAGAATCTATTCAGAATTATCAATAGTTGGTCGTTTGTATCTAGTAGACCAACGTAATTCAAACCTTTCCTTCTAGCGTTAATATACTCAAATTCCTTGTTACTTTATTATTATTATTATTATTTTTTTTTTTTTTGCGTTCTTATCCTAAGACTTCTTATAATCTGCCTTAGCTTGCTTCTTTTGCTGATCAAAAAACCCGAGTTTTTGTGAAGGGAGGGGGTGTGCTTGCTATCTACGCTTGATGTCAACTTAAGTTTATCTCAGGCAAAAAAGCCGATGAAAGGTCAACGTCATTGACGGGATTTGAACCCATGCGTTTTCATCCCCTGTGTGTGTGGAGGACGCTGACTTTAACTACTGCGCTGCACGGCAAACTAACCCTGACTAGCTTGATTACTCCTAGCCTATACTTATTGTAAAACTCTGTATCCCCCGGCAATTTATAATAATTTCCATGTATTTTTCCTTTCTGCCACTAAATTCTTCAGTTAATCTAATGTCTATTTTAATATAAACTTTAAACGATATCTTTTAGTTGGTTCAAAACGCTTAGTGATCCTATGATTACTTTTACGAATACTTCCCATTCGTCATTTAAGTTTTTAACATCATTTAGTCCGACTGAAAAGATTTTAAAATTTTTTGAGCACATTATAATCACCTTTTTGTTTAAAAAATCCCTTCCTTTTTATGTTTGACATTTGTTATTTCTTTGATTAAACCACCCCCGCATCAATACACTCGTATACTGCCGCCTGAAGGTTCCTTGAAGATTCTTAATACAAGTTGAACCACCACTGAGATTATAGAAATCTTTATTGTAATAATAATAATAATAATAATAATACAAATGGATACATTACAATGTCGCCCTTCACGGCCACAAGGCCAGTGGTTAACAGTAATAGTAAAATATGTAAGAAAAAGAAATTAATAAATTAAACATAAAAAAAATGTATATGTGGACGAATAAAAGTAAATACAGCTCAACACTCAAAGTATAATACAATTATAAACATCAAAATGTACAAAAAATTTGTGCATGGTAGAGATTTCTGTAGTCAGTGTTAATTTATTATTATTGTTTTTCGAGCAAAATAACCAACGCCATAAATGAAATGGCGAACATGTTTAACTGTAAAACCAAGTTAAATGGAATAAAAATGAATAGAATTACCAAAATTTTTCGAAGCTATAAATGGCAGTTTTAGATTTTTGATCTCTTTTTATCCCCTTAGGTCTGGGAACGTATCGGAATGCCGTTGCTGTACGCATTGGTAATATTATGCGCAAGCATTAACTACCTTCTGTTCGATTACTCTAAGGTTTTTCACACAAAATTCTGGTTTCGGTGCCTCGCAACCGTCCTCTTGTGTAATAACAGTACAAAAACACTCATATTAGGGCCACGCGAGAATTGCCTTATCTACACGTGTGTATTATGTCTGTAAATTGCGCGTAGTCAGTTTGTCTGTTTCGCTGGAAGAAAAACCCAAATTTCGGAAGGGTCTTTGTAACCTCGCCTGAGACCGATTTAACTCAGGCAATGAATAAAAAAAAAAAAAAAAAAAAAAATGTACCAACACTAGAGACTACTGAAGAAGGCGCAATGTGTGGGAAGTGTTTTCCTGGAACACCCTTGGTTCCTTAATCCCACTGGCAGTCTCCTTGAATGCCACAGCAAATCTGAACATAGCTGCGGATCAGGACACTCAATATGTCATATTCATCCCAGTACACAGATATATTTTCAAGTGGGGATGCAGTCATCCATCTCGTTAAATTTCTGAAAGAGTGATTTGTGGAACACGAGGAAGCTTTATTTGGTTCCACAGGTGGTAGCTTTAATTGGGTACTTAATGTAATGCAGACAGAAACATACATTCGTATACTGTAAGAAAGGAGGTAGAACCAAAAACATAGAACCGAAGGGCATATAACAAAAGTGTCTACTAGGTGAAGAAACTGAAGATGTAATTTGTACGAGCCTTTGAAAAAAACATCTTATCAATGACGAGGTTTCAACAATGCATTGAAACTTTATTGAATGGGATGCCACTGAATCTTACGACAGAGGTATCACCACACTGCTGAAAGAGTGGGACTAGTGTCGGAAAGTGATGGATAACTGTGTCGACAAATGCACTAATTGTGCCTTCTTTTATGTGTTGTTTCATTGTTCTGTGATTAAATATATTTGCACAAAACATCTTACTTTTCAAACTGCTCTCATATAATAATTATACTTGCATTCCCTCCTCCAATTTTTTTATGATACTCTCGCTACCATTTCGTTGAACATAAATAAATGAACTCCAGAATTAGGAATGATTGTGAATGACGAGTCTTTACTCAAATATTCTTATGCATAAAGAATCCTTGCATTGTGTGTTCAAGTTGCCATCACTAATATTAAAAAAAAAAAAAAAAAAACTTTTATTCAGTAAAAAGACTTTAGAGGGATCCACTTTCCTTTTACCTACCTTGCTGCCGAAATATAGTAAGACTTATGACATTGTTTGTTGTTCACCACTTCCTTTCTACAACAACTTTATGGTTTGGTGCCAAACGTCTTAAACCTCTCGAGTCTAAGATTATACAGCTCTAAGTTATTGGTTAGAGCTTGATCAGACAGCTCTAAGTTACGTATGCCAATGTTTTAATTATTTCTTAAGACCACTTTTGTTTGGACATGAAATTAATTTTATCTGGATTGTTCCATATTTTGTTTCATATTCTGCCCTTTTCGTATTATGATCCCTTTTCAGAATTTTTTTTTTTTAATATTTGATGTATTGCACGTGTAAATGTTGAGGTCGCTTCATGTCTTTTATGATATATTGAAGTAATTAAGAGTCTCTCGCTGAACAGGGATCTATTATGATTAGAATATAAAATTATTAATTTAATAATATTGTTAGTTTGTAACTACTCAGAGTGGTTTATTATACCCTTAGGCATTATGTGTCTCGGACATGCAGATTTTAACTAGAGATATCGTTAAATCAAGTTTATTAACTGTCAGAAATAGGAGATCGTGTTTGACCTTTCAAGGCTACTTAATGCTGTTTTAATAAATTGAGGTCTCACGAATTATGGCCTTTAATCACTGTATGCTACAGATAAAATTTATATTAAGTTGCTTTGCTTAACAGTTATCCTTAGAGTCCGTGGGGGGGTTCCCATACAATGATATTACCTATAGTTATTTATTTGGATATATTTGTATGCCACCAGTGTGTTGTACGTGAGTGCGTATTCACGCACACATATGGGTACATAAAGTGTATATATATATATTTTTTTTTTTTTTTTTAGTTGATAGGAATTTAAAATATGAGATATTTCGTTTAAATTCATTTATATCCCTATGAAGTGAACTTTACTTTCTCAATTAACTTTGTTCTTTGTGCATTTTCTATATATTTTATAATTAACCAGAGATAAAATCTCATTATTGGTAAAAGTTTATAATTTAATTTATAATCCCGCTGTTCTACAGAAACAGATCTTAGCGCATGGCACACTGATATCTGGCAAGAGATCAGCGTGCTTAATTTGTCTACCAAAAGCATCTCAGACATGCGTAATTGGATTCAGGTCGAGAAATGTGGCGGGTCACTCCTACCGAAACAATATCCTTCACTTTCGATAGATTCGTATAACCAACTAAGCCCTTTTTAAAGAGCACTTATTATACATGAAAATGAATTTGGGTCCTATGGCACCTTTGAGAAGGTTCACTGAGTGCTGAAGCATTTCGTGTTTCATCGAAGGATGATAACATACTGTATATTGTAGAAACTTTCGTTCTTATTGTTTATCAAAGATAAACAATATTTATTTCATATCTATTTCACTTGGATATTTGTAATGGATTTTATCAGTTTATACAAGTATTTTATTTAGGCCTATATTGTGTCAGTTTTAGTTTTTATAAACTAGGCGGAATTTTATAAATTAAGCATTGGAATGTCCAGGAAAATAGCACCGGATTAGTTGTTCCATTATAACAAACCAAATTAGCAAAATGCTCACACCGACTTTTTTTGTGAATTAATTTCTGGCTAAGAACGATATGAACTTTGGCCCTTGGAAAAAGGCTTTTCCATTTTAAAAAAACAAACAAACAAAAAACGATCAAGAAGAGTCACGTAGTTTATAAGCGCAAAATACTGAGAGTTCATGACCTTAGCTAGTACAAATTCTAAACAACTCGTAATGACAATTTGGAGAACCAAAAAAATCGAAAGAGGCACTGAAAGAGATCACATAAGCACAGGGGTTCCAAAAGTGTTTCCACTAATGTCAGAATTGCTGGACAAGGGAGGCTCCGAGAAGAGCTGCTTGAATATACGATTATTTCATCTTTTCAACTGCAAATAGCTGTTGCATACTACCTTGCAAGGACTGCAAGATAACAGGATCTGCAACTCATTTCCTAAGAAATTTCATATTTCAGTTTTCATTTACTTAGATTTTCGTCTGTTTGTTCATATTAGATGATTAAAAAGTTCTGGAGTCAAGAAATATTCTAGATATCAATTTCCAGCAGTTTCTAGGCTGTTCTACCCCTACTACAGGAGAGATTCCGTTGGATTGGAAATGTGCCAATGTAACGCCAATACATAAAGGCGGTTCTGAGAGTGTAGTGGGAAATTACCGATCGGTCAGTCTAACTTCAGTGGTAGGGAAAATCATGGAGGCAGTGATCAAGGGTGGAATTCAGGATCATTTATATAGAAATGGAATTGTGAAGGATATACAGCATGGTTTTGTACAGGGAAAATCATGTAAAAACGTGTTAGCTATTTTGACAGGGTCACTCATGAGCTGGATTTAGGGAATAATCTCGACATTGTTTATTTAGATTTCAGCAAAGCATTTGACTCATTCCCACATGAGCGCTTACTTTATAAAGTGTAACAGGTTGGAATCACAGGGAAAATCCTTAGATGGATAGCACTATGGCTTCAGGGCAAGAAGCTGAGGGTTGTGATAAATGGTTATTCTTCAGATTGGGTTAATGTAAGAAATGCGATTCCCCGAGAATCAGTATTGGGACCACTGTTGTTTTTGATTTTCTTATGTTATATTATGTGGTATTACTATTAAGTTGGTTTAGTAAAACCACTTTACCACGTGAAGTATTTTATTAGTGTGTTTGAATGAGAGTACAGTACAATTATTATTATTATTATTATTATTATCATCAATTTATTTCTCTTATGAGAACACCCGGTTACAGCCACAGGCTAGAGGGTGAACATACATATACAACTATGTTACAAAACATACAAATATGTTACAGTTATGAAATACATGAAATACATAATATCTGATTTATAATTATCTGGAATATAGAATATTTCAGTTATTAATTACTTACTACCGTAAACTGGTAAGAACTTAATACCATGACAATTGAAGCATACCTTTTGCTTGAACAGACACAAGTGATAGTTTCACCGTATTTACACAAACACAAATATTTACAGCCAAACAACGTACAGCATTTGTAACCACAGGAATGACTGCGATACAGTAAAAAAAAAAAAAAAAAAAAAATTGAAAGTTCAAATTTCCAGCAGTCGTCTTCTTCTGTGGGATTAGAGTTGTGTAGGTATGACAATCCTGACATCTATTTCTTGATGAGGTCGGGTTTCCTAAATCCCAGTGGCTTGTGTCTGGCCGAACAAGGTGCTGGAACTGTATCCTTAATTACATCTGTATTTGCAAGTAAGAGTTTCTGAGAACTTCCTTTCTGTAGGATTTGCAATTGCAGAGCTTTTCAGGATTGATATTTAGGTTGTTGAATAGCTGGATGGTGTTTGCTGGAAAGAATCTTCCGAGGCTATCTAACTGCGTAAATGCCGATTTCAGTTGTGGTTTCTTTTCTGCAACTCTTCTTGGTTTTTCGCCGGGTATTTTTATCCACTCTCGGGCTTTCGGTGCATCCAGTCGTCCCGTTAAAAGCTGAGCGAGGGTCATTATGTTCCTTGACGTTATTGTTTGTCTCCAGGGTGTGACCTCTAAATTGGAGTATAGTATAGCTCTTGAGATGGTAAAAGGTTTAGCTGAAATTCTGTTCAGCCATCTCAAGAGCCAGTATTCGAGTCCTAGAAAGGCTTTGATACTGCATTCGGGAGCTGAAGACCAGATTTGTGCCGCGTATAGGGGAATAGGAGTAACACATCTGTTGATGTATTGCTTCATCAGACCGGGGTCTCTAATACCGGTGAGCTCCTGCCTGGTTGCCCAAAGCGCCGCGTATGTTTTGTTACGGATGTATGCGAAGTGCGGGCGGAAGGTCAGGCCTTCGTCCCACTTGAGACCAAGATCAATGTGTGACTGTGCCTTTTGGACGAGGATGCCGTTCACAAATATTGCCATTTTGTTTGGCTTTATTTTATTTGTGAAAGTCATTTGTGCCGTCTTTTTTTCGTTCAACTGCAGCCCGATACAATCTAGATACTCTTGAAGTTCTTTTATTCTAGTATTAGCCACTTGGTTGTGGTAGTCAGCTGATTTCTGATCTCCTGAGGTAATAAAAAATTTTATATCATCGGCGTATGTGATGAAGTGCTTCTTGTTCTGGGCTAAGAAGGGTTCGAGGGCTATGGCAAAAAGTGTGGCAGACAATACTCCGCCTTGCGGGACACCTTTATCAACCTCATACGTTGCGCACATGTTTTCGTTTGTCACCGCAATTTGTCTGCGCCAAAGAGTGCTCTTTAATAAATGGAGGGCATTTCCTGTAATGTGGAAGTAGTCCCGCAAAATGACTATGAGAGCTGGGATGGATATGTTATCATACGCGGATGCCACATCTAAATAGACTACGTCCACCTGCTGCTTACTGTTTAGTGCTTGCTGGATCCTTAGCAGTGTCCCCATGAGGTTGGTGATGGTCGATCTCTGCGGAAGTACTGAGTGCAGGTATTCTGGCCTGTGCTTAAAGCAATGCTCGATGATGGTGTGCAGGATTGTTTTTTCAAAGATTTTTTGCAATGAGCATCCGATAGCGATTGGTCTGAAGTCTTTTGCAGATTTTGGGTTTTTTATTTTGGGGATAGGTTTTACAAAATAGCTTTTCCACAGCTTCGGGAAGTTCTCCTCCATCAAAATTCTCTGGAATATGTGTAGTAGTACATCGATGATGTAACAGCTACAGATTTTGATCATAAATAGTGGGAAATTATCTGGCCCAATTGTTGCTTTATTTGGGAGGCTGTTGATTGCACTTTTTAAGTTGTCTCTGCTAATACTGATTTCCTTTAGATGTCCATTGTTAGTGACAATCCGATTACTATTGATAGATTCCTTAAACCCCTTGATTACATCTTGTATCCTGTTATTGTTTGCTTCGCTGTCAATTTGGTTTTCCTTGAGGGGTGTTCCGAAAGTGGCTTCGGTCCATTCCTTAAAGGATGCCTCAGTCATTTTATGCGCGAGGTTTTTTTTGCTGACAATTCTTTTGCCTTTTTTTAGTTTTGCTTTAGCCATATCTATGTGTGCCCGTTTCTTCTCCTTCATGAACCGTGCTCTTTCATGTTTGTACCGGGTGTGGTCCTCTGGATGTCTAGTTCTTTTCCATTTCCTGAACAATTTTTGCTTATTTTTGAAGATTGCTTTCAACTGTGAGTTGAACCAGGGCTTTGCCCTGTCTGATAATTTAATTTCCTTAGATGCTCCTTCTTCAGCCATATGCATGAGTGATTGTGAGAGCGCTGATAAGGCATCATCAGTGCCCAAAAGGTATAGGTTTTGCCAATTATATGCCATCAGATGTTTCAGAATGACGTCACTTTTAATATATTTTGATGAGAAAAGTATCTTTGTATCGCTTTTTGGATGCGGACCAGTTTGGCGGATGTCCCGGATTCTTCTTAAAGTGGCTTCACACGTGAGCGGTTGGTGATCCGAAGTGAATTTCATGTAGCTATTCCTCAACTTTATATCTGGGGTATTGTAGTATATGAGATCTAGGCACTGAGTTCCTCTTGTTGCTGGTGTTTTCAATTGGATCATGTTTAAAGCATTCATTGTATCGTCCAACTCGCTTTTTGCCTCCCGATGTTTTGGTAGTGGCATATTGAGGTCCCCCATTATGATTGTGTCTGTGTTCGTGCTCAGATTTGAGGTGAGCCACGTAAGAAGCTCGGCTCTGTTTTCTTTAGTGTGTTCCGGTGGTAGGTATATTACGCCTAATTGCAATCTCCTCGTTTCCTTGCCAAGAGTGGCAATGATAGCCTCGAAATTCTTCGATTGCGCCTCGAGTTCTTTGACTACAGAAAATCCTTTCTTGAAAAGAATCATTACACCGCCTCCTCTTTTACCCTCTCTTCCATTTGCGATGCAGTTGTAACCGGAGGAGTGTGCAAGGGCGTCCAGGTGTCTATTATTATGGAGCCATGTTTCAACTAAGCATACGCAGTCATTCTCCGAGTTGAGTAGTAAGGTTTGTAGTGCGTGTAGCTTATTCGATATACTTCTTACGTTTTGCAAGAAGATAATGATCCGGTTCGAGTCTTTTGCGAGAGAAAAATTGACTGTTGATTGCTATTGGGCTCTTCGTAGGTTCGCGGTGCTGTTCCTAATTGTGGGCCTCCCAGCCCTTTCTCTATATGTCTTCACCAGCGTTCCTAATGGCCAGATGTTTCTGTCCAAGAGCCGTCCTTCACTATTTAGTGGGCAGGAGAGTATGAAAGAGGAATATGCAGGATGTCGTGTGCGTATTTGCTTGACCTCTACATCCATCCCCAATCCTCTGTCGCACATTTCTTTAATAAGATTTGGACCTGTCTGCGGATTGAGTCTTGAAATAAATATCTTTCCTCTGGTTTGTACAGAGGATATGTTAAATCTGTCGGCAAGCCTCTGACTGTGTCCCGCAACACGATTAGTTGTGGTCTCGGTTCTATTGTGCTCATCATTGATTTGATTCGTTTTTTGAACCCTATAGTCCGCGAGATTGTTCTCAAACATGGATTGATTTGCGCGAGAGGGTATCGATGGGGCAGATTCACTCGTCTTGTTCTGTTGCGGTGCCTTCTGTCTAATGGTCGCAATCTGCGCAAAGGTAGGTTGTCTAGTAAACCCAGCATTTATTTCAGTCGTCAATGTGCTCTGGGGGTTGTCATTGGTTGATAGGGAGAGGGGACTAGCATTTGCGAGGTCTATTCTTGTTTCTGGCCTAGTCGTGTGGTCTTTCTCAGTGGAGATTTCAGATCTTGACACTCTTAGACGCAGTAGTGACTCGCCTCCCTCATTTTTAAAGTTATTATTCCTATCATTTCTTGCTTTTCCCTTAGTATCCCTCTGTAATTTGGATGTCTGCGTATGCTGATCTGTTCGTGCCTTATCCGCCTCCTTATATTGGGCCCTATTTTCTTGTTTTTTCATAGCTAGTACAGCAGTGTCGATTTTTCTATCCGTTAGTTGTAACTGCGCTAATAGTGTGTTCAATTTTTCCTCTAATAACTTTTGACTTCTGCTGATTTTAATGTTTTGCTCCCTTAGTTCATTGTTCTCCTCTTGGATCTCACGTAGGGCCCTGTACATCGGAGAGAGGAGCTCTGTTAAGTAATATTCGTGATTACTTGTGTAGGGTTCCGAGCCGCAGTGTTGTTTTTTCTCAGTTCCATTGCAATGAGGGCTTTCTGCAACACGCTGTACAACGAAGTTTGACATTTTTTCAGTGTCTTGGGTTCTGCTAAGAAGTCTCCGATGTTCGCAGTCATCTGGACATGCGTCGCACCCTAGTATTTCCGTTATCGAGTCACCTATGACATTAATTGGTTCTTCGGGTATCCCAGAGCAGATACCTTGAGAGGAGTCCGTAGGCTCGCGTTCGCTGCAGGCGTCATCGCCCGACTCGCCTTCGCTAGACTCTTCTTTAGATGGCTTATTTACCCGTTCACCCCCATCGTTCCCTTTCTTGGATTTACAAGTTAGACAAAGAAATTTCTTCTTCCTAGCTCGATTAAGTCGAGCTATGTCCACCGAGGAGCAACATCTTCCAATAACCGCCTTGCATCCGCTGCATTTAATAGCGCATTTGCTCACTTTTTGGCATATATTACATATTTGATCAGTTGCTTCTGATCCCTGTTTTTCCATATTTTGTAATCCAGACATGTGTTTCCCTTTAGCTTTTAAGGTCGCTCTTTCCCTAAGGGCAAAAGAAGTATAGTGAGCTACTGTAACTTTACTAAAGCCTTTCTGCCCACCTATTAAGGGGAAGTACAGCGGGAGGTATGACCTTGTAGTGATTTCGAAAGACTACCCTCGGTAAGCGGACACGTTGCGTTTATACGAACTAGAAAATGTCCGATCAGGTATTCGCAGATTTAATCTTTAGAAATCATATTTACCTGCATGCTTTCGTCTTCTGTTCATACTTGTTTCAAAAGCTGGAGAAGAGAGCTACCCACTGATATCAATTACAACTAGTTTAACACTTTTAATCCATACTAAATTAAGGTAAAAAGCGGAGCACATCAATACATTACAATAGACCCAAACATTCCTAACAACATCTGTACCTCACATTACTGTAACTGTTTGTAATTGGCTTTCTTCTTCTCTTGTCCTTGAGATATTCCTCGTAACTAGAAGTAGCAAAGATTAACATGAAGAGAACAAGGCAGTTTAAGCATCGGCAATGTCGGTAAATAATATAGTCATCGTCAGTGAGGCTCAAAGCAACTGTTTCACTGGCCGATCAATGTGTTGCGGAGATCCACACTATACAAAACATTTGTGTTCGAAATTTTTCTCTTTTTGCAAGGAAAATAAAATCATATACACTGGTATTCAAAGAAAGTGCATCACCTAGGAATTTCACATTTCTAACCCTTTTTTGCGATGCTACGTTACATTAATGACTAGCATCACAAATAAAAATATAAACAAAAGATATTTATTAATAATTAAGGCAAAAGTAAATAATATTTGACAGATGTTCTCAAAATATTCCAAAATGAACATTTGCAAACTTTATATAGCGGTTTTGGTAAATACGACGATTATGGCTGAAATGTTATCAGAAGCACTCAGTTTTCTTCAGTTTATCATTTTAAATGGAAAACAAAATGAAAAGTTCACCAGGTGCAAACTAATATTTAGTTTAACCGCCTCTGGCCCTGATGACAACAGCACACCGTCGAGGTATTGACAAGATCAATTTCTGAAGATAATTAACTGATAGTTCGTGGTTCCAAACACGAATTATGGCTTCCTCAAGTTCACGAAGGGTCTTCTGTTTCTTTCTGGCAACTGCAGATTCCACACGATGCCTACAGTTCTCTATAGGATTCAGGTCCGGGCTGTATCCTGGCCAGCTAACAGTTGTAATGGACCGTTCTTCCAACCATTTTTTCACATGTAACGAATGTAAACACATTACAGTCGAACCTCTAATGCAGAAATGAAGCTAAAGTAACTACAGAAGTGCCTACTTACACTTTTCGCCCGATGATAAGGAGCAGAGACATCCTGAAAGATGCAGCTACTTGGCAGGTTGAAATAGTCTCTAATGGTTGGCAGCAATTTGCCTTCCAATATAACTAGGTATCCACTACCATTTACGGAACCTTTTATAAACTGCGGGTGACCTACTTCGCGATACGAAATGCACCCCCAGATCATTTGGCTGGTAGTGAATTTCACTGTAGACACCATAGTGACTCCGTAGCCGAGTGGTCAGGAGCGAGAGTGCAGTGGCACACGCTCTTTGAGTAGACTGGGGTTCAAGCCCCTGACTGCTAAATACGGTCGATTTGCCAACCCGCACCGGACAGCGTGGCAGATTATGGTCCATTTCTCTCAGCATGAATTGTTGAGGAGGCTTCAATCCTGCAGTGGGTTGATAATGGCTGCAATTTACTTTTTTTTTACCATACAATCTGGATGGTATTATTCACCACGTCTACGGCAAATCGTTTGTCTCCTATCAGAGCCATGCAGGTTGAATTTCTTCTCATCCGAGAAAATAACCGACTTCCACTGCTCGGGGGTTCATTTCACATGCTTCTTACACCAAATTAATCGGGCCTTTTTCATTTTTTGTGTGAGGAGGGGCTTCTTCTTAGGACGACGGGCTACAAGTCCATTCTTGAAAAGGCGTCTTCTGACTGTTACTGCACTTACTACCACTCCTGTTTTTCTTCCCATTCTCTTTTCAGCTCAGAGGAAGAAGCTTTACGGTTTTTAAGGCATAAGCGCTTCAAAACGAGGTCATATTTTGGCGCAGAGACTCGTTTGCGTCCGGTTCCCTTTTTTTTCCCCCTATCAGCAGAACCAGTATTCTTGAGTTTGGAAAGAAATCTACTCGCTGTCGACTGATTACAAGACACTCTATAAGCAATATGACGGGAAGAACATCCTTCCTCACGTAAAGCAACAATAGCACTCTTTCTTTGTGACGTCAACTGCACGTAACTAGC
The DNA here is from genome assembly GCF_048544385.1 of Mastigoproctus giganteus. NCBI lineage: Eukaryota > Metazoa > Arthropoda > Arachnida > Uropygi > Thelyphonidae > Mastigoproctus > Mastigoproctus giganteus. The sequence continues at coordinate 55,416,296 of NC_143578.1, read as the reverse complement.
GATCCTGAGTTAAAAACGGCAAGGAATGACTGCAACACTTGCAGAGCGTGCTTATACAGGGTGATTCACTACCAGTGCAACAAACTTGCAGGAGGTGTAGGGGGAACAAAGACGAATCGGAATCACATAGCATTGCAGGGTCCGAAATGCCTTCGTCATGCGGTAGAGGACGTTGAACGGGAGGTCGCGTGAACAGCGATCCCGCTGGAAGTCGGCATTGGCAAACAGGTTCCGGAGGAAGTAGGATGGACGACTATCCAAACGAACTGGCCGACATGCACCTCGCGTATGGAGCTGCGGACTGTAACGGGCGCGCCGTTCTGCGCTTGTACCAGGAACGTTTCCCGCACAGGCGTGCTCCTCATCATACGATTTTCGCACGTGGGCACAGAAGGTTACGTGAGACTGGTTGTTTCCCGAGAGGTACCATGAATCGAGAGCGAACGACGAGGACGCCAGACAATGAGGAGAATGTCCTATGTCTTGCAGAAGGCAATCTGAGTAAGAGTACTCCAGCGATAGGCCAACGATTGGGTATTTCCCAATCCACTGTATGGATGATACTGTCAACAAACCAAATGAGTTCATACCATCTGCAAGGCGTCCAATCATTGTAGCTTGCGGATTATCCACTCCGGAGGACTTTTGCTACTTGGTTTCTTCAACGGAAACGGTTCGCAAATGCTGACTTCCAGCGGGATCGCTGTTCACGCGACCTCCCGTTCAACGTCCTGTACCGCATGACGAAGGCATTTCGGACCCTGCAATGCTATGTGATTCCGATTCGTCTTTGTGGCTCCTACACCTCCTGCAAGTTTGTCGCACTGGTAGTGAATCACCCTGTATAGCCGAAAGTAACAGCTGATGCAATATTACGTCATCACCTACGCTTGTCAATCTTATCTGATGCAATCTGTAAAAAATATGGCCATATACTTACGTTATTCAGAAGAAAATTACAATTTTAAGGTGTGATGCATTTTTTTTGAATACCAGTGTAATTTAAGAGATCACCAGTAATGCTCCTTCATAACGATAAATATTTAGGGACCGCGTGTTTCGAGTTGCCTTTAAAAAGAATCGTTGAATTGTGAAGTTTTCTGTGAACTCATACTTCCTAAATGCGCGCGCGCGCACACACGCACACACACACACACGCGCACACACACACACACAGAGAGAGAGAGAGAGAGAGAGAGAGAGAGAGAGAGAGAGAGAGAGAGAGAGAGAGAGAGAGATTCATGTTAGCGGATTCCAGAACCGAAGCTCATGTGTGGTGGGGAAAGAAACTTTGATGACCAAGTTCGCTGGTCTTGGGAGAAGTCTTTTCCGCAATTCAAATAACAGTGATTTTAATCACTAAGTTATTTCCGAGGGCTCTTGCACCAACCTAAACATTTTCATATTATGGACAATCCGCACCTTTGATATTGCTGTTATTGTTTGTGTGCTGAGTGCCAAAGCAACCAAGGCTATGAGGGACCAGTATACTGTCTGTAAATTATGTATTCTTTCTCCACTCTGCCTTTCTGAACAAAAAATCGGAGTTTTCTAGAGATAAAACCATGCAACCCTTTCCCGAATCCTACTAACTCGGCCACATTGGGGAAAAAACCCATAAAAATTCCATTCTCCATTGAGGGGATTCGAGCCCAGGCCGTACTATTGTGCTACCGCGAAACTCCCACAGCAAACAAAAATTCACAATAATTATTGTTTAATTGCACCATAGCCGTCTGTAATATCCGTATTATGCATTTTTTCTATAGAAGGCTGTGATTACGGACCGATTTGGATGTCGCGCAGACTGAAAACCTGGAATAACTCACCGAAATAAGCTACTTCCATCACTAAGACTGGATAACTACAATCTCGATTGCAGATCAAATATAAGCTGCAACTGTAGATATCTATCTTTCAGCGAAACAGTGAGTATAATTGATATTAGTACAATTGCGCATTTGGCCCTACATATTTTTACTCGTCAACTTCTACTCATGTGTACAAATCCTTATCATTGTACTTCGTGAAATACTTGGCTCACACTCATAGTTAATAATGTATTCTTGACTATTTGTGTTAACCAAATTTCGTGTTTTACACTTTTAGAACTCTCAAATTACTGGGTCCTCCAACTCTGGAATATTTTCTACGTAATACAGAGCTGTGTTTTGAACATTTTCTCTTTATTCGAGAAGTAAACCTACATGTTTGCAAACAGCTAAACTCGTACGCTGATGAAAAACATATTTTTCAAATTTCACAAAAAGATTCATTTTGACCTTGTGTCATTTTGTCTTTCATATTTCCTTCCCTTCTTTAAGGAGGAATATGCGATCTTAAAAATTTTAATACGCTCAATTTAAATCTGAGGTTCAAACTTTGTATCATCCACCATTTTCAAGGGAAGGAAAATTTATATACGAATAAAATTTTATTGTAATTAATAATGTAAAATATTAAATATCAACAATTTCTGTTCATTTTTTTTCTTTTATAACTGACGTTTGAAATTTGTGATCAACGTCTAACAATGACACTGATCTGCATACATTTGATGTTTCCAAAATTCATAGTTTTCTGGGTCTACTTTTAGTGCTAATTCTAAAAATCCGAACCGTTTTTACGTATCACGTACAGCTCTTTTACAAATGTAAGAATTGTTTTCTTAGATACACATACCATATATACGTGATATGCGTACTACTTCCTTTATGACAGACCTGCAAGTCAAGTGTTTATATAAATGTGCGAAGTGTTTCTTCCGCATTCAGTTGTTTTCTAGCGCTGTGGGGCTAACTAGTATCTGCTTTTACCGTGATTTTCATATTCTGTACCTTTGACAATGGCAAGGCATGGTTATATAAACAATTCAAATATTATTTGTTAGATTTTTGCAGTAATTATGTTGGGGCGAAACAAAGGCAGGATATAACGTCGTTTGTAAAAAAATGTATAGGTAAAAAAAAAAAAAAATACATTTCGGAATGAAATTAGGGGACCAAGACAAGAATTTGGTCTCCTATAACATGTACGTTGGGGGACTTGAGGTTGTGGAAATATGGTAAAAAGAAAGCCATGGAATTTGTCATTCCCATACTATGGAGGGAACCTCGGAATCATATTAATGATTGCTACTTTCTGTAAATATAGCATGTTATAACGCAAAGAACAAGCGGAGTGCGTGTGCCCAACAACCTTACCTCAGCTGCAATGTACCCCACGAACCTGAACTACCGATACCACGAATTGTTCTTGTATATATGTCATAGCATCTCGAATCTGATATTTGTTATTTAGAGGATGATATAGACTATTGAAACCAAGAAATTCACGACTTTACACCACTGCTGTTTATACAAAGCGAATTTGATGATCTCGTGATAGATTTAAATCTATCCAAAGGGGACTACAGAACTTTTAGGGTCAAGAATGTTTTGGCCCCTGAACAGTCTTTTCATGTAGACATCGTGAAGGAGAATTGGCGTCTCATTTTTGCGAAGAAGGCTCAGTGATATACTGCAATAATATTCCTGCAGTTATGAATTTTATTTGGTACTTTTTACCAACCGACAGAGTGGCGGCTATTTAATGATTCATCGAAGCAAAGTCTGAAGCGAGTTCTCCATATGGCGCCTCCGTAGCCAGGTGGGTAGGAGCAGCAGTGCGAAGCACACGGTTCTTGATCATACCGGGGTTCGAGCTCGTGACCACCAAATACGGAGGATGCGGAAAGGTCAGAAATGACCACCGCATATCCACGGAGCAATATTGCCTTAGTTGCTAATGCTCCTAAAAACCAAATAACATAGTGTTAGGGTCGAGCGCCACCTGTGATTTCCCACATCTGCGCCATATGTACACTGTTGAAGGAATACAGTACACTGTAAATGCCAGAAAAAGTGTAGTGTGTTGAATGTGTAGTATTGTCGGGTTCTGTTGTGTCCTCGCATTTGGCCGAAGGATCCCTGATGGGACCCCACGTTGCCCGCACACACCACTAGGAGGTAGCCAGGCTGCCCATTATTCTCTGGCAGGTCTCCGTCAGGGTCGCCTGAACTTCCTCAACGGAGACCAGTTAAAAAAATAATAATAATAAATAAAAAAAATAATGAAAAAAATAAACAAAAAATAATATTAATAATAAAAATAATAAAAAATAATAATAATAAAAAATTAAAATATATTAAATAAATAAAAATAAAATAAATAAAAAATAAGGTTGAGTGCGGCAGTACAGGGTGTACAGAAGAAGATGGGGGATGAAAGTAAGGGGATGTAGGTGAGGGCATCCCCTAAATTGACAGTGGAGCGTATGCTCCACCAGGAGAAAAATGGGGAGGGGATAACTCCAGAAGGGTAGAAAAGTCACTCAGCGAGAGTGCTGAGTGTGACATATTTTGTGGTGCAGTGGTCAAGACCGCTGGAGCCTACCCAACTATGTGGGTGAGTTAGCATGTAATCCTACCCTCGATGTTCCAGGGTTAGCAAGTCGATGCTGGTAAAACGGTCAAGTACAGATTTTTTTATTTCAAGTTTGAGTAAGTCCCTCACAGGTTTGTATCCCTAGCTTGAGTTGGTTGTAGAGTCCTGCGCCTAGAAAAGAGGCTATCTGTGCATTATTACAATATTTGTAATATTGTTCTTCAGAAATTAACAGGTGCTCCTGTCCTTGAGGTATGTGTTGGAGTCTGGTGTACATTGTTGCTCGAAGATCGTCATAAATTGGGCAGTTATAAAGAAGATGGTCCCAATCTTCAATTTCTCCACATGTACAGTAGGGGTTATTGATGATTCCCAAGGTAGTCAACTTATGATTTATAGAGCCGTGTTTAGTTATAATATATGTACAGTAGAGGCCAGGAGAGAACCAAGGCGACGACTTTGGATAAACTAGTTTGACATCCGGGATGAATTTCTTAGTTATTAGGCCCTTGTCGGTCTTCTCCCATCTTGTCTGCCAGATTTGTAGTAGCATGGCAGCTAGTTTCTTCTTTTCTTGCTTACAGTCAGTGCGAGTGTCGATGGTATGTCCAAAGATGGTAGCTGGGATTCCCCGCGACAAGCAGTAGTGCAATCCTCGACGGATAACCTCCAAGTGAAGGGGGAGGACACCTGTAAGAACCTGGAGGGCCGGAGAACTTACTGTGCAACAGGCCCTGGTAATGGCGAGCAATATACTCCGCTGAATTGTTTCCAGTTTGCGTTTATTGCGAACAGTTATTGCTCTACGGTACCAAACCCCGGATCCGTATGTAATAACAAGGAGGAATATAGCTTTATACAGGAGTTTGAGTGTTCTCCGGTTCAGACCCCAGTCACACCTGCTTACTCGGACGATTAAGGCTGCATAATTTCTGATTTTGTTTCGTGAAGGTATGAGAGGTGCGGAAAGAAGGAGATCTTCGAATCCAGGATGATACCCAGGTGTTTTAGAGAAGTTACCAGCTTGATTGTTTTTCCTTGTACCTTGATCTTAGGAGGCCTTGATATTTGTAAGGTGCCTTTGAGAAGTATGGATTGTGTCTTCTGTGGAGAAATCCGGAGCTTGTGTAGGGTCGCCCAGTCCTGTAAGATCTGTAGTGCTTGATTTCCAGTGGCCTCGAGAGCTGCTCTGGTGTCCGCTGCGATGGAGATGGTAATATCATCTGCGAATGCTTGGATAGTAACAGTGCCCAGATCCAGGCCAAGTAACTCATCAAGGACGATGTTCCAGAGGAACGGGCCGAGGACTGAACCCTGTGGGCAGCCTCTGTAGATAGATTTGGCGAGCTTCTGGTATGGTGAGGAGATGGTGATCTTCCTGTGGAAAGGTAACTTTGTATACACCTGTATAAGTTGGCTGGTATGCATGCCAATCTTAGCCTGCGAAGAATGCATGGCCACCAGAGCATGTCAAAGGCCCCTGCAAAGTCAATGGTTATGAGGAGAAAGTACTTGTAATTAGTCCTGGCTGCAGCTTGGGTTATTTGGTAGAGAGCATCCTCTGTGCAGCGTCCTGAACAAACCAAATAACAACATAACAATAACAACGAGTTCTCCATAATGGAAAAAAGAATGCATCCATTCGTGTAGGTCATTCAGCACACTTAAACGTCACCCGCCGGTATTGCACTACATCCGGCGGGTGCAGGATTTTAGTGCGCTGAGCACTGACAGTGAATAATGGACCCGGACCTGGCTCCTCGAATTTCGGACGGGCGGCAGCTGCCCAGGTGTTGGCTGCTCGCTAGTTCGAAGAGGCCTGATACTTTTTTTCAGGCCGTTTGACAGAGGTTTTGTGCTGTCGCAGGTGTTCAAGGTGGAGATGGGCATTTGCCTAGGTGCCACCCTGGCTCAAGAACATAAAAAAAAAAAAAAAAAAAAAAAAAACACACTTAAACGAAAACTTCGAAAATGTTAAGCTTCTTTTGGAAAAATACCAGTACAAGGATCACGGTTGGCTAATGTGCGGAGATGTTAAAATTATTGGTCTGTTGCTTGCCAACAATTTGATTACACAAAAATGCATGGCTTTATGTGCGATTGGATAGTCGAACCAGGAGTAAACATAGGGAAAAGAAAGTGTGGCCACCAAGACAGTCTCTGACACTAGGTTCAAAGACCGTTAAGGACGAGCAACTAGTAGATCGAAATAAAGTACTGTTACCTCCTCCGCATATAAAGCTAAGTTTAATGAAACAGTTCGTCCAAGCCCTAAATAAAGAAGGAAATTGTTTCAACTATGTTTTCATGAAAATTCCTATCGCTTACATACGAAAAATCAAAGCAGGAATTTTTGTTGGACCTTAAATCCGCAAACCGCTGCTAGTGGTAGATGACTTTCATCAACCGGTGAAATACCACCACTTTGCTTATTGGAGGCTTGAAGTGGTGAAACCCATGTTTAGTCTCTAGAGCAAAGTTTCCGGCATCCCCCTCCCCCCATACTTCTCCTTCACCCCATGCACGGTACTAAGTACTATAGGTTTTGATACCTTTCGTGTTTGGGGTTTTCATTAAAAAAAAAAAAAAAAAAAAAAAAGACTATATTTGAAGAATCCATGAACTAAACTGAAAGTGACGCTTGGACTTGCTTTAAAAATATAGTACGCAATTTTTTGAGACACAAACAAACAATTAGATTATGCAATGATTGTGAGTGACATGCAAGCGACGTTCAGAAAACTAGGTTTAAATATGTGTTAAGGTACACTTTTTGCACGGTCATCTCAACTATTTCCCATACAACTTACGTAGGCTAAATGAAGAGCAGGAGGAAAGGTTCCAACAGGATATAAAAGAAATGGGAAAAAAGTAACAAGAAGGCTGGTCAGGATAATGGCTGACTACTGCTGGATGCTAAAAAGAGGACCACCCACTAAAAGTAGTTGCCGGAGGAAGTCAAAAAAGGCTCAAGTGTTAAAAGGCATAATAAATCCACTTTTCGGCCATCAAACGATGAGGATATTTCTGTTTTTACGTATTTTATTTGAAGTTTTATATAAAATTAACCTATTTATAAAATCTGTTAAAATACAAACCCGAAGTACTCAACCAATATTTTCGATTTTTATTTATTTATTTTTTTTAAATTTGTATGAAATTCTGACAAGGCAGAGCGACTCAAGTAACTTTCGAAATTTCCATTAAAATATAGTTCAGATTTTTTATCAGCAGTTTTTTTTTTTTTTTTTTTTGAGTTTTAGCTTCCATTGTTGCACTCTTTTTTTTTTTTTTTTTTTTTTTTTTTTTATCAGATATCTATTTATGAAACCTTTTGCCACGTTCTTCTCCGACAGCGGCCAAATCTAAATGTGACTGACTATTCATCAAACATTTCTTTAACAATACTGCCATATTATCTCGGGTACATAGGAGAAACCCTAGAGACCGCAATAAAACATACTGCCATATTATGTGTTTTAACATTGCCTAGGAAATTGGCAGACCATTTTAAAAGGTCTAAAGCTGCTTTTAAATTCGAGTTTAATGTGACTTCAAATTCATCCTTTAGGCCGACGAAAATGCTCACTGATTTTCGCTTCGTTTATTCTAGGGAATTATTTCTATAATATAAAAATCCAGCGTTATCATTATTCATGGCTTTTCCAAAGTTTTTGATTAGTATTAGCTATACGGTGCAAGGAAGCCTTAATATTTGGCTGCACCAGCTTAAAAAAAAATTACTGTTGAATTAGTTTAATCCGACAAACAAAACATGAAGGAGTGTTCCCGTTGTTCATTTATACTTTGATCACATTTCAAGTCGTTTAGTGTAGTGATCCTGTATTTCTTTGTATAAAATACAAGACCACTTTGAGAAAAGCATTGTAGAATAGGTATGGCAAACGCTTTATTTATAATACGTGGGTCACTTTTACTAACTTTCTTCCGTAGTTCTGTGATTAGAGCCAACAGTCCTCACGCTGATGATTTCCGCATGCTTAGAATAGGATGAGTCAGCTGGTGATGCCGGTTTATGTCACATATTTGACGCCTTGTGAAGGCATGTTCCTGTCTACCAGCTCTAACAACGCACTGGCCGACCATGCAGTCCATAAGAAAGCCAGGACAACTGAAGGAAGTTGGGCGTCATCCTTGCTATGCATCTTTGACACTTGATAATATCTAAGTTAGGATGCAGCGAGTTCAGAAAGAGTTCAGAGCAAGTGCTCGCCTTCATCAGACATTAGGATTGAAAGCAAAACAGTGTTACCGAGTTCCTGACAAAACTCTGAAAGAAAGTTAATGTCGCCTGCTTGAGGTTCAGATATTTGATTGTAACCTGCCATTTAGATAGGACGAAACCGGTACGAAGCCGGTGTAGGATGATTTAGCTGAGGGCTATCTACTACTCGGTTGTAAAGGTGTAGAAATTACGGGTTTGCTGACGAGACGATTGACTGATGAACAATAATAATAAGCGGCCAGTCGACATGAACGGACATGGACCCCTGTCTGGACCACGACATTCGGGACAGTAAGACAGCAACTCCAAACCAGTCTTCCTTGTACGATTTCTTCCCGCTAGGGGTATAGTAACAGGTGTGTTGTTCAGACGTTGAAAGAGTTCTATGCTTTGGTTCCAAAGGTGATTTCCCGATAAGAATTCGAAGTATAATGTTGTTACTTAAAATAATTGTTCTGGATTATTCTAAGGATATTAAGTGATAAACATACTAAAATATGAAAGTACTTGAAGTGGCTTCATTAAATTATCTTGAATGGGGTAAAGAAGCATTCGCAGATCATTCACATTTTCGTTAATTTAGTGGACACTTTTAAAATATAAAACTATCTGAGATTGTAAAATCACTCTACATTCCCTACTCTAATATGCCCAAGTTTATTTATTAATTAGAAGTTATTTTGATTTGAAATTACAGTTATGACGAACGTTACCATTTCTCTGATAAATGTATAAGATCATCCTGAGAGAACAAATATAGATACGTATAATTATAACCCAGTTTAATGTAAAATATACTAATAAGTAACAGGCAGTAGCTTTCGAGACTAATGAGTCTCTTTATCTCGTTAGTCTCGAAAGCTACTGCCTGTTACTTATTAGTATATTTTACATTAAACTGGGTTATAATTATACGTATCTATATTTGTTCTCTCAACCATGGACCCCAGTACACCAGGCCCATTCGTTACTAAGATCATCCTGTTTTCCATTTGTCTTCTGGCATCTTATAATAACTGTGTAGCCTTACAGTCCTATCAACGTAAACACGTATCTTGCTGCATTCGTTCAAGGGTCCGAAAATGCTCCAAACTCTACACTAATATAATATAATACAATACGAATACTCACTATCAATTGGAAAGACAGAACTGGGAATGGACCTGCTTACGAAAGAGTCGCCATTTTTGTGGGATATCACCATAACCCTTTCCAGGCCTTGCCACTTACCACCAACTTAGAGGTTGTGGCTATTCGCCTCACAGTAAGGTTCTTTCTGACTGTATACCCGATCTATTGATATCTGGAAACGATGTCTCCCAGGCAGACCTTGAAAATTTCATTAAGCAACTGCAACCCCTATTTTCTATTACTAGGGGATTTCAGTGAATGTAATATTCTGTCTGGTAGCGCTCACATCAATGAAAGGGGTGTCTGACTGTAGAGAGTATGCTGGGAAACAACGACCTCGCTCTTCTAAATTAGGGCTCTGGTCATTTTCCCACATGCCTACCTATATTTTACTTCCATTGGTCTTTCCGTCTGATCCACCTCCCTCCTCCTTGCGTGTACATGGGAGGTTAAAGAAAACCTTTCCAGTAGTGATTACTACCCCGTGATATCCACCCTTTGCAAAGGATGACCACGCCATCTTTCTAGGATATCACAGTGGAAGATCGATCGTGCTGACTGGAATGCCTTCAAACATCTCGCAACGTTTAATACAACCACCGTCAGCCAGGAGCCAATTAATGACGCAGTTAAATACTTCACAAAGTATTGTCCAAGCAGCGGCAATTGCAATTCCGAAGACATCGACTCGGTTCCGCCTTTTCCGAAAACGTAGTGGAAAGCAGAATGCACAGCAGCAAGAAAGGCGCAGAACAAGGCGTGGGGGATAGCCCTCGATATCCCACCACAGAAAATCTAATAGCCTTCAAACGTGCACTCGCCAAAGCGCGTTACGCTGGACGTCAGAGTTAGAAGGAATATTGGATTCGCTTCAGTTCTTTCATCAGATGGGCGACTATAGCAAAAGTTGTCTGGGACAAAGTCCGGAAAATGAAGGGAAAATACACTGAAAGGACAGAATTCATATGATACCTGGTTCCTGGCAACGCGTTGCTGTCGCCCCCTCACGCTAGTGGACGAACCCACCGCTTGAAAGGTGTATAGGTTCACTGCATTCACGTAACGGAAATTCAATGTCAGTATGGATAAACGTCGTCAGTTAACCGACTTTGAAAAAGGGATGATAGTGGGTGCCCGACGCATGGGTCACTCTATCGCGGAAGTGGTACAGAAATTGCACTCTCCCCGTTCGACAGTATAAAGTGTATCGGGAATACGTCATTTTCGGAATAACTTCTTATCGTGGACAGCGCTGTGGGTGGAGAAAGATGGTGGATGAGCTTGGCTGTCGACGTCTGTCTCGCATCTTCAAATAGGCCTCTGGGGTGGGAATATTCATACTCATATTATGCCGTCATACACCAACCCTATTAAAATTGTAGTTTTGTACTGTTTAAAATATTGAACTTACTAGATAGAACAAATAAAGTTTTTAATCAAATAAATAAACGATTACTATGTATAAAATAAAATATAATATTAAACTGCAAGATATATTTTATTGTAAATAGTATCTCGCAGTTTAATATTATATTTTATTTTATACATAGTAATCGTTTATTTATTTGATTAAAAACTTTATTTGTTCTATCTAGTAAGTTCAATATTTTAAACAGTACAAAACTACAATTTTAATACGGTTGGTGTATGACGGCATAATGAGTCTGTCTCGCATTGTTTCAGCCAACCGGAGAGCCACAGTGGCACAAATCACAGTCGAATTCAACGACAGAGGTGCCAGAGACGTCTCCAAGTCCATCGGGCTTTTTTATTTTACTGCTTTTAGCCATCTGACTGAGCCTTATACACTCAATCAGATTTTATCCGACAATGACCATGTGTCAGCCGTTTTTAGTTATTTAAAACCCTAAACCTTTTTAGTCTTATTTAAAATGTACTTTTTTATACCTGTTTACATATGTTTATACGTTTTAGCATAATGACCTAAATTATTAGGTCACTGAATTCTTAATTGTTTTCTTAATTATTATATATATACATGGGTTCGGGTGTTGGTCCCATTGTTATTTCCTATATTTATCAATGATATTGATGAAGGCATATCAGGCTTAATGTCCAAGTTTGCAGATGATACAAAGGTTAGCAGTGTGGTTAATGACAGTATGCTACTGGAACAGGATCTAGAAAAGTTAGGCAGATGGGCTGAGAAATGGCAACTGAAGTTTAACATTGATGAATTACTGCATATGGGTAAGCAGTAACCCCAGAGAAACTTACGAACTGTGTGGTACTACTGTGGGGGGGGGGATAATATTTATCTATTTATAATCCATTAATTTTATCTCGAAATATATATTTATTTGTATATATATTTTTTTTCTATCCTCTTTATTCTTATATCTTTCCCCCCGTTACCTTGGAACCACAAAGGGTGTTGCTTTAATTTCTTTCCCTTTAGAAACAGGGGGTCCTCACTTCCCTTCCAAGGCCCACATGCTACCTGCTGCATAATATATTATTTCCATTAATTTTATCTTGTTTGTTAATCAGAAGATCCAAGTACTGAGGACTTCATTTTATTATTTTTTTTTTTCTCTTTCTTCTAGCTTCCCTTGCTTGGATAGTTCGTACTACTAATTATAGCTCTGAGGTGTCAGTCTATTAAGACGAAACAAGGGGTATTAACATAACAAGGATTTATTTACCATTTGTACAACAATTATTTACACATTCTAAATTATTCATGATATCATAATCTTACAACAAAGAATATATATATCCTTTCCAACATAAACTGAATAACTCCAATAATTTTTCACTCTCTCTCTTACATACTCTATGGAGGAAATTTCTACTGAATACAATTCACTCCCTTAATAGCAATTCATGAAATCAATTCTTACTTTTAACACGTTTCTTTAAGTTTCTTATCAATATCTCTAATCACAGATGAGTAACATTCACTCACTCTCTTTCTCTCTCTATTTCTATTATATCTTATTCCTATCCTTACAATATAGTAGTCATCACGCTACAATACTTCTCAAACTGTCCTGTCCAATTTTCTCCCATGGATTTTCTTATTCCTTTGTTTTTAACCAGATTCTGGTAGGTTAAACTGCCTTCTTTGTGATGAGAGCATCCGGGCGCTACATCATCACTAGAATTTTATCTGGGATGCCCGCTACCACTTACCTCTTCCGTCACGCTTCCTTTCAAGTTACCGCCCTTGAAATTATTGAGTGCCTTCCGTGTCGGCCTGTTTGTACTTTCTTTGCCGCTTGAACATGGTGTGCTCTCTGATCTGGAGTCTTCCTTTTCTGATGGAGTCCGAAACCGTTCTAGGGTGTGGGCGTTCTTTTGTCCCCTGCTCCCGTAAGTTCGGTACAGCCCTATATTCTGTAAACAAAAGCCGCATCAAAACTGGCCTACCCATTGTATTACAGTTCTGTCAGCGCCCCTCCTGCTACGCTAATCCGGTCCCTTTTGAATGTACACAGCGCAAGCAAATCTGCTGAGTGCTTGTCTGTTTTAAACATTAGATATTTTTCAAAAAAATGGTAAATTTTAAAATCCTAATATATATATGTAAGAATAGTTCTTACACTACTATGCTCAGGGCAGTGGAAAATGAAAATTACCGTGGTATGAAGTCCTCTGAGCAATGTAGATGGGCTGCCAGGTCAGCTAGCTCATGGTGTTTTGTCAATGATATTCAGAAATTTTGCTAGCAGGGATAAGGAAGTGATGGTCCCATTGTATAAGGCAGTGGTCATACCTTGAGTACTGCATAGAGGTCTGGAGGCCTCATTTTAGGAAGGATGTTAAGCTGCTGTAACGAGTACAGAGAAGGGCAACGAGTTTGGGTGCTCTTTCCAAGAAAGGCTTCTGTTTTGCAAGTTTCAGCGTCTGGAGACTAGGCACCTGCGAGGTGATCTAATTGCGGTGTTTAAGGTTTTCAGTCGATTGAGCAAGCTCAATGCTGATGGGATTCTTTGTCTTGCTTAAACCACTCTCATAAAGCGGCACAAATTCAAATTGTGGAAGAACGGTTGCAGAATTTTTCCTTTAGCTAGTAGAGAGGTTTTTTCTTGAAAAAAATTCTATTTGGTGTTGTGGGAGTTGATAAATAAAATAAACAAGGAAGAACTAGACAAACTATTGGAGGGAATGAATAGGTGAAATGGGAGGGGTATCGTGTTTTTTTTTTTTTTTTTTTTTTGCTGTATGAGCTTACTTTCTTGCATAATTTTTCACTGCTAATTCTAATGATATGTTTTGGCGCAGTATAGCCTTAGTTGCTGATGTGCCTTAAAAAAAAAAAAAAAAAACCTCATGTATTATGCCCATAAATTTCATTATTCTATGGTCGGTTTGCCTGTTTTTATAGACTAAAAACCCGAGTTTCTGGGAGACAGAACCTTGCTATCTTCGTCTGAAGTCGACTAACATAGCCAAGGAGTGAAAAAAGGCCATAAAAGGTCCTCGCGTCATTGACGGAATTCGCACCGGGTCATTTTTCACCCGGTGTGGAAAGGTGGTAATATTACACCACTATTTAACCCTCGAGGACGTTGTTAAGAGCTCAGTGGAGCAGATGAAGGATGCTGCCGAAACTCCTCAATAATATTAATAATCACACAAGGGAGTTTGTCTTTGTCCGTCATAGTTGCAGTTATGATGCTCAGTCTAAGAGCACTTTCTAGGACAGTCTAGAGAGTAAGGACAAAGGCTAATGTGGTTCATTTACTCCCAAGAGCATATGGAAACTGCAGTTCCCTGAAGAATATAGGTGAACTGGACGTGGGTAGGATTTTCTGCTATGTGACAGCAACAACCAGAATCTATTGGTGATGTCGCTTGTGAAGAGATACATTTGAGGTGTGGCAATAAACTTCCTGCACTGGTGAAATAAAAAGAACACAAAGGGAAGGAGCTAAAATGTGATTTTATATTTATTAAAATTAATCACCACTTCGTTGAATGCACTTATTACACCGTTCTAAAAGTTTCTGCAAAGAGTCAGCGAATGCGCCTAAAGAGATGATGCTCGGTTCGGCGGTTACGTTTTTCTTTATGTCCTCAACATCCCGATATCTCCCTCCTTTGAGGAAAATTCACTAATGACATTAAGTGTAGGAGATCTGCGGATTTATTATGTGAGTCCGGTGAAACAGAGCTCACTACCAGGGAGTTCATTGAAGATGCAACATTTGCTGTAAATAAGAAAGTTATGGGATGGTTTTATCCTTCAATGACAACGTCATATTTAATTACTGGATATGGTTCACTGCGGGATAAATTGCGTAAATTTGGACTTGAATCTGACCCTTTGTGTTTTTGTGGGATAGTAGAAAATTGGAGGCATGTTCTGCTTTATTGCCCGGCTTATGACGACTTCAGACAAGAACTATTTAACAGCACTGAACTTATTAGGACTGATAACCTCGATATTTTAATTCAAGATGCCAAGAACTTTGCAGCATTCCAATATTTTTCTGACAAGGTGTTTAAAAGAAGACGCACCTTGTTTACTAATTCTAGAAGTGGACAGTAGTCTGATGTATTCATGAAGTTGTTTCTACCTTATTAGGTCAAAGAGCTGTTAACTTAGAAATTAAATGTTGTGTTCTTAAATTGGTAATAATATAGAATGTATATAATGGTATTAACTATACATAGAATTTTATTTTTTTAAAATTATTATTATTATTTTTTTATTATTTTTTTTTCTATTTATTTATTTTCTTTTTATTTATTTATTTTATCCCTCGGGTTGGGCAGCCTGAGGGCTCCTGACCTTTGGTATTGCACTCCTTCCACTGAACGACAAATTGGTGCAGCAGCACTAGATAATAGAACCAGGCACAACTCCTCATGCTTAGAAATGGGCAGTGATTGAGCGGGTGTTGATCGCTGTAGAGTGTAGACATCAGAGTTACTTTTTCAACACAGATTTTCCCGAGGTGGAGTTCGACTAAACGTCTAGGTGCCACCCAAAACAAGTACATACGTATACATAGTATATCTTTTATTGGGTTTTATTGCTTGCAAGGAGGGATTCACAGATTAATAGTTTAACAGTAGCTGCAGGCAGAGGTGGAAATGATATTTGCACTGCTATTGGAATCAGCATCAGCCCGTAAAGCCAGTTGCTGGGCATTTCAGGCACTGCTGGGGGTCATGAAACAAGTAAATACTTGGGCTGTGTTAGAGTAACTAAGAGTAAGAACAGGTGCATGTATACCTGCATGATGCCAATGCTAGGAGCATAGTAAATAAATTTGATGAATTTGAAGTTCTGGTTAAGATATCCAAGGCGGATGTCGTTGGGATATGATATTAGACACGTGGTGCCACTCAGATATAAAGCATGCAGAATTGGAATTTAGGGAGTACAATGTGTACAGAAAGGATAGGAAGGGAGGAAGAGTTATGCTGTTATTTAAGAAACACAAAATCTAAGGCAGTGCATCCAATTGACATAGATGGAAAGTGCAATGTTGAGTCAGTTTGGTGTGACATAAGCAATGGGAAAGCAAAAATGAGGGGAAGAAGTTTGTTATAGGCCTAATGACTCTGATGAGTACAATTAACAATTATACAGAGAAATGGAGTTGGCCAGTAAATCAGTGTCTTATAATGGGAAATTTTAACTTCTCAGATATAGACTGGAACTTGTGAGTTACTCTCTTGCCCACTAGCAAGGCTTTTTTGGATTTATTGGATGATTTTTTTCTAAACCAGCCTGTTAGAGCGGGAACAAGAGGGAGTAACACTCTTGACCTGATTATCAGCAGTGATTATTCATGCATTAAGAATTTGCAGATAAAGGAACTACTAGGTGGCAGTGGTCATAGTGTACTGATGTGGGATTTACTTAAAGATGTAACTACCATTAGGGGTAAAGGGAAGGGTTTTTGCTTTCGTAAAGGCGACTACAGTTGTCTCAGAGATTTTTTAGGTTCTGTACAGTAGGACAAACTGATAATGTTACCAACAGCAAATTCTAAATGGGAAGCATTCAAGGAAGTAATTTTGGAAGCTACTAGGCTTTTTGTTCCAACTAAGGAATACTGCTCCAGGTTCAGGCCCAAATGAATGTCAGATGAACTAATGAGACTCGTGGCAGAGAAGAAAAATGCATGAGATGCACCTAAATTGTCAGGCGAAACAGAAGCCGATGGTAGATACAAGCGAGTCTGTAATCCAGTCACAAAGGAGGTTAGGCAAGCGAAGGCAGATTATGAAAGAGCTTTGGCAAAGACTTCTTTACTTATATAAACTCTAAAAGGAAGGGGATGAATCAGATTGGTCCACTTGATATCAATGGTTTGACTGTAACCACTAGATGATCTTTCTCATGATCTTTCAGATAGCTGCATGTACATGATCTTTCTCAGATAGCTGCTGAACTAAATGAGTATTTTGCATCTATATTCGCACGTGAGGAATTATTCAGGGAGGAGAGGGCCAGATGTTTATCAAACTCTAATAGGGAGTTAAATGATTTTGTAGTAACTGAGAGCAAAGTTGAGGAGAAATTGTTGAAGTTAAACAAAAGAAAGGCACCTGGGGTGGATGGGATCTATCCACTTATATTAAAGGAGGCAGCAAAGGAAGTAAGCAAACCCTTAACCATAATTATGAAAGCATCCTTGGTCTCGGGAGAAGTCCCCACGGACTGGAGATTTGCAAATGTATCTCTAATTCACAAAGGGGGATCAAAGGGTGACACGAGTAATTACAGACCTGCTAGTTTGACGTCTGTTCCAGAGAAAATAATGGAGTCACTGGTTAAAGAAGCATTGAAGAATCATCTAGACAAGACAGCAGTAATAATTCAGACCTAGCGTGGGTTTGTCAAGGGGAAGTCGTGTCTGACCAATTTGATCGGATACTCTGATGTGGTCACAAAGGAACTGGATGCAAAAAATAATTTCTATATCATATACTTGGATTTCAGGAAGCTTTTGATACTGCTGCTCATGGGAGACTACTGTACAAATTGGAGCAGTATTGGCATTAAGGGCAAGTTGCTACAATGGATAAGAGGATGGTTGAGTGGGAGAAGACAGAGTGGTAATTAATGGATACTGCTCTACGTATACTAATGTTATTAGTGGTGTCTCTCAGGTTTCCGTGTTGGGCCCATCGTTGTTTTGTATATTTATCAATGATATTGATGAAGGTATATCAAACTTAATGTCAATGTTTGCAGATGATACAAAGGTTGACAGGGTTGTTAATAACAGTAATGAGAGTATGCTGTTGCAACAGGATCTGGAAAAGTTGGGTCGATGGGCTGTGTAGTGGCAACTGAAGTTTAACATTGACAAATGCAGAGTACTGCATATGGGTAGCAGTAACCCCAGAGAAATGTACCAACTAGTCAGCGTAGTGGAGAATGAAAGAGACCTGGGGGTAATTGAGCAGTCATGAAATTTTCTGACAGTGCAGACAGGCTGCCAGAGTAGATCACGGGGTCTTGTCGATATACAGGAATTTTGCGAGCAGGGTTAAGGAGGTGATTATCCCCTTGTATAAGGCAATGGTCAAGCCACACCTTGAGTACTGCGTACAGGTCTGGAAACCTCATTTTAGGAAGGATGTAAAGTTGGTAGAGAGAGAGAGAGAGAGAGAGAGAGAGAGAGAGAGAGAGAGAGAGAGAGAGAGAGAGAGAGAGAGAGAGAGAGAGAGAGAAGGGCAACAAGACTTGTGAAGGTTACAAGGGGATGCTCGTATGAAGAAATGCTTAAGTTCTGCAAGTTGCAGCTTCCGGAGACTCTGGATTATAAACCTGAGGGTTTGTAATCTGAGGAAGAGGAAGCACCTGTTGGCTAAAGGCAAATTTCCGCACATCTATTCTACATCTGTCTTTCCTCAATTTGAATTTATGCCCCTTAGGTTCGTAATCTCAACAAGTGGAAGAATCCCTTCAGAATTCATCGTGCTCCATCTATTGAAGGCCTTATACACCTCAATCAGATCGCCTCGCAGGTGCCTAGTCTCCAGAAGCTGCAATTTGCGGAACTTAAGCCTTTCTTCATAAGAGCACGCCTTTGTTCCCTTCACCAATCTTGTTGCCCTTCTCTGTATTTGTTCTAATAGCAACTCTACATCCTTCCTAAAATGAGGCCTCCCGGGTACATAGATTGAAACTGAGGAAAGACAGTTGTAGAATAGATGTGCAGACTTTTGCCTTTAGCAATCGGGTAGTTGATTGGTGGAACAAACTTCCATCTGTTGTTGTGGAAGTTGATTGCTTAAATAAATTCAAGGCAGGACTAGACAAACATTTGGAATGAATGGATCAGTGAAATGGAATGGTTTTTTTTTTTTTTTTTGGCTGATGCTGTATAAGCTTGCTTTCTTACATCATGTGCCAATGCTAATGCTAATTTTTACCGTGGGAAAGAATTCCACTGGTAACGCACTTGGGAAACCACAGAAAAACAAGATATCACAAGACGCTTCCTGCCGCGTATCGACCTGACTTATACAAAAGCCCCTCCCTGGTTTACGATTGGTCTCCACTCAGCCTTTATCATTACATGCCATAGATCATTCAAACAGAAATTAACTGCCCTCGGCGTGGAAAGCGATTCCCTCTGCCACTGTGGAGAGGAGGAATCATGGAGTCACCTTGTCTACAATTGCCCTTCCTAAGATACTTCCAGGCTAAAATTCCTCAATGGGATCCAGTGCATCCACCGGAACCAAGGATTTCTCCTACTCCAAAGCGAGGATTCATATAAATGTTTGACAATATTCGCACAAGAAGCCTTTGCCATAAGGAAAGTGAAAATCGCTGAGCACAGAGCGACGCAAGGACTGCAGCAGACCTAGATTGATGTGGGACAATACCATCCAAAGGAACACGTAAAGCAAGCCTATGCCAACCCAAATAGGTTATGATCCAATTACTGACGCGAATTCGCGCGGAAAGTGCTTGTACTAGAGTGCAGAATAAATTGCGAACCCATAAGGGTAGAATTGCTAGCAACCTCGGGAGTGCTTGAACAACTTGCAAACCCTCAGGAGTAGGATTCAGGTGGCACCATCTGGTGCGGGATTGTCGGCGCTCTCGTGTCACCGTAGGCCTCCGGAGTGCCCTTGGCCTCTGGCATTCTCGCGGGGACGTCTCTCCCCGTTACTTTTATTCCCTTTCCCCTATCCTTACTTCGCCTTCTCTGGGTGGTTTAACTTGTGTTTCAAGCCACCCCAAAGTTTCACCCTCATTTGGACCTACCTTCGCCATCTCCCAGTGCAATATTTGCACTTTCTTTCTTCCCCCCTCTTCTTTCTTTTTTTACCCTCTTCTTTCTTTCTTTCTTTTTTTTTTTTTTTCACTCCTTGTTTTTTTTTTTTTTTTTTTTTCCAAAATGGCCTCTGTCATGAAGCTCAGGCCAGCCAGAGTATAATGGGCAGTTTGGCTCACCTTCCGGTGGTGGCGGCGGCGGCAGGCAACGTAGGGTCCCACAAGGGACCCTGCGGCCAAGCAGCGAGAGACACAACAACAGAACACAACACTAAACTTGACATTACACTTTTTTCTGGCTTTTGCAGTTGTTCTGCATTCCATCACAGAGTACATAATGACGCAGATGTGGGATACCACCGGTAGCGCCTGACCTTAAATACTATGCCACTATGGTGTTGGACCGTTGGTATCTTAACCGTCCTCCTCACACCCGGTGAAAAAGGCTCAGGTTCGAGTTCGAATCCCGTCGATGACGCGAAGAAGTTTTTTGGGGTTTTTTTCACTCCGTGGCTGAGTTAGTTGGTCTCAAGCGTAGATAGTAAGTTCCCCCTCCGGAACCCGGTGGTTTTTTACCCAGAAAATCAGGAAAATCGACCAGAGAACACGCGCAATTCACAGAGACAATAAACATGGGTAGATGAAATAACTTTTGAGGTAATCCTAATAAAATAGGATTTTGTGTGTGTGTGTGTGTGTGTGTGTGTGTGTGTGTGTCGGATCGGGAGAGTAGGGTAGGTGGTTGATCTGCACAATGCCATGTTTCATCAGAACAAGTTCGAAATAGGCGGGGCATTGTTGTGCAACAAGAACCAGCTGAATTTTCTCGGCCTCACCCGGGAAATGAGCTTCAATAATCTTTGAAGCGCCTGTACGTAGAAGCAACATTGATCCTCTCCCCTTCAGGTACAAATTCCTTGTAAATCACATCCCGTTTTTTTGAAAAACATGACCAGCGTCGTTTTGATCCTGGACTTTTGTAAACGCAACTTTTTGGGCATTAGTTATGATTTTCAAGTCCACTGCGTGCTCTGACGCTTCATCTCTGGGTAGTATAGAAACACCGAATACTCACCTCCAGTGACAATATACAGTCCAGGAAATTAGGATTATCTGGATGAAGTCTTTACATGATGACACTCTTTATTGCTTCTGCTATTTGTTCCGCACACACCTTCCTTTTCCCTAAATCTTCATGCAAAATTTGACTAATCGTCTCCTTATTCGTATTCAACTCATTAGTCATCATTCTGAGGGTCAAACGAGAATCTCTTGCCACAATTTCCCAAAGTGTTGCACCTCTGTCGTTTAGAGAGGTTTGCCCATCACTGTTTGGATCATCGCGAACATTCTCAGGTCCGCCTTTGAACTGCTTATACATTCAGACACACTAGTATGACTTGATGTTTCATTAGCATAAATAGCTTATAACATTTCATTGTTTCAGTGAAATGTTAAATGAAATGAATTTCATCGAAACAAAGAAATGAAATCTTAAATGAAATGTTTAATTTCATTGTTTCAATGAAATTCCATTCAAATTCTGCAACAGAAACTGTTGCAGATTTCCTCAGCTTAAAGTATAATTTTACATTCGTTCGTATCTATTGCAAAATTGTGACACGGAGTGCTAACTCTACTAAGGAAATTGGCTGTTACTTTCACACAACAATCCGGAATGCTAACTCTACTAATCTTCAGTCTATTTGTCAATCTCTGTACCACCATCTGTTGAAGGAAATTTTAACTACTGTATAACATACCACCTCCGTTTATTTTCTAACCCATATATCGTGGTGTGAGTTAGTTGAAAGCGAAGGTATGATGAGAATGCGAGTACTCTACAGACCAGAAGAATATGACGAGAATTTTTCATGGAAATGGGAAGCAAGCGCGAATATCTTCAATCTGCCCCAGGTTGATTGGAATAAGTTGGGAGGGAAACTCACCTTGGGGAAATTTTTTTCTAAATAAGCTACATGATTATTATTTGTACCAGCATGCCAGAGATAATACTAGGGATGAGAATGTTCTTGACCGCATCATTACTCACGAATTAGATGACATCACAGGGCTTTAAATACTAGAATCATTGGCGGGTAGTGATCACACAGTCGTCAGTTGGAAGATGAAGAAAGACGTTGCTGTAGTTAAAGGTAAAGGCACGGGTTTTAATTTCAGAAGAGCGGATTGCAGAGTGAACATGAATACACTTGATTATGGAATATCTTTTTTAAAGAAAAAATCACAGAAGCCATGAATGCATACATACCATTGAGAAAATGTTGCTGGACGAGGATCTTGAAATGGATGAATGCAGAGCTGGCCAGTCAAATTGAGCACAAAAAGAAAACTACCAAATTGATTTGTTATAGTACTACAGATAAAGTTAGAGAGACCAAGGCTGCGTATGAGAAAGCACTGACCAAGGGAGCAAAGAATGGGGACAAGTAATTGTTCATCTATGTGAATACAAGGAAGGAAAAAGCGGATCAGATTGAACTCTTGTGCACTGGGTGTGGAAAGTCTTAAGCAACCCAGCTGATTAGTTGAATTGAGCAGGTACTTTGCATCTGTCATTACTGAAGTAAGACCTTTCATGTTGATAAGAGGCTGTGCAAGTGAGGCTGACTCATATGAAATTAGTGATTTCAAAATTACCTGTTTATTAGAAAAACTTTCGAGCATAAAGGCAAGTAAGGCTCCTGGAGTTTATGGGATATACCCAGTAATTTTGAGGGAAGCCGCCAGTGAGTGTATTGAACCATTGAAGTTAATTATGAGGCATCTTTGGAGTCGGGTGAGATTCCTTTGGATTGGAGAAGTGCGAACATATCACCAATAAATAAAGGCGGTTCTAAGAGCGAAGTTGATAACTACACACCGATTAGTCCAACTTCAGTGGTAGGGAAAATCTTAGAAACAGTGATTAAGAGTGTAATTCAGGGACATTTAGCTAGACATGGCATTCTGGATAACATACAACATGGTTTTGTTAAGGGAAACTATGTTAACTAACTTAGTAATCTATTGTGACACAGTCACTCATGAGCTGAATGTAGGGAACAATTTCTACCTAGTTTATTTGGATTTTTAAGGCATTTTATTCACTCCCTCGTGAGAACTAATTGTATAAATTGGAACATGTTGGGATTACTGGATATTCTTCAGACTGGTGTTAAGTCAGAAGTGGGAACCCCCACGGATCTGTTCTTGGACCGCTGTTGTTTCTGATTTTAATAAACTACATCGACGATGGGACAGAAGGCGTGTGAAAATTTGATCAGTACTAAGCAGTGCTCCTTCAGGATGACTTGAACAGGCTGTAAGAATGTTCAGAAAAATGGCAGTTACGTTTTAATACAGCAAAATGAAAGGTCTTACACTTGTGGAACAGCAACCCCAGAATAAATTATACGGTGTTGAATTAAAAGCAGAAAAAGAAGAATGGGATCTTGGAGTTATAATACGGGAATATATGAAGTTTTCTGAGCATTGTAAACAGGTAGCCATGCAAAGACAGGTGTTCTATCGATGATTTATCGAACATTATCCTGTAGGGATAGGGAGGTCGTAGTCTCACTGTATAAGGCAACTTTAAGACCACATTTGGAATACTATGTTCAGGTATGAAGACTGGAAAAAGACATTGAGCTTCTTGATAGGGTCCAAAGTCAGGCAACGCGCATGTTGAGATCGGCAAATGGGCGACC
Organism: Mastigoproctus giganteus; assembly: GCF_048544385.1. Classification (NCBI taxonomy): domain Eukaryota; kingdom Metazoa; phylum Arthropoda; class Arachnida; order Uropygi; family Thelyphonidae; genus Mastigoproctus; species Mastigoproctus giganteus. Next base: position 55,392,559 of record NC_143578.1, on the reverse strand, counting down.
ATATGTGGAAAGACTCCGAGTATGTGGGCTACAGAGCTTGGCAACCAGGCACCTCAGTAATGATATTGGTTGAGCTTTATAATGCACTGAGAGGGGGTCAGTAAAATGAACGAAGGCGGAATTTTCACTGTTATAGAGAATTCCAGAACTAGAGGCTATAAATTCAAATTACAGGGGAAGAAGAGGTTTAGACTAGACTGTATGGCGTTTTGTTTTAGCCAGCGAGTCATTGTTCGCCGGAACAGTTTGCCTTCACGGGTAGTTCAGGCTGACAGTTTGAGTAAATTCAAAGGTTAATAAATTAAGGTCAAATAAATCAAAGGTGACCAATAAATTCAAAGGTTACATATGTGAGGAGAGAAGCAAATAATTGGTGTTTTCTTATTTACTCTTTCTTTTTGTCAGTGCAGCAGAAGCCTCTGGTTTCCTTGCACTGTATTGTTATTACTATGATCGCTACATCACCAGTTCGGAAATTTTATTGCCACATCCGATGTATATACAGGAACTCCCGGATTTACGTAATACTCGACTTTTCGACTTTACTTAAGTTTTTGCCGGCCGGTGAAAACTTAAAAAATTCGTGGAAACGTATTCTGCCTCCCGTAGGAATAAATGGAGGTATGTGTTTATGTAAGGGGCGGCTCCTAGAACGTGAGTTCAACTCCGCCTCGTATCTGTGCGAAGAACAGTATCACTACAAATGGGCCAGATATGTGTGTGACGTCGGTTTGTGTGCATTCTGTGTGTGTTCTGTTGTTATGTTCTGGCCACTTGCTACCCAGAAGCATCAATCACCTGGACAGATGATTTTGGGTACTCGTCCACACCACGGGAAGGTGGGCCAGTTCCAGTAGATGGAACACCTATGGTCTCAGAGTATGAGACAAAAAAAAAAAAAAAATCCTTCTCTGGGGCCCACTCCAGAGGGGAAAAAAAAAAACCCCGAAAGAAAAGAATAAAAATAATTAACTAAGATAACAAAAAGAAATACTAAAAAAAAAATAAATAAATAAAAAAATCAATAAAAAAATTAAAAAAATAAATAAATGAATAAAAAAATAATAAATAAAATAAATAATAATAATAATAATAAAATAATAAATAAATATATATATATATGTTTGGTTTTTAGCATATATACGCAAACATACATACATATACCAAAAAAGTGAAAAGGGAAAAACCAAAGGGTTGGGGGGGGGGAAGAGAGAGATAAAGAAAAGAGTAGAGCTTCCAGTTGTGCAACCAGTAAGAACGGCAGCATAAAAACACTTCGGTGCCTCCAGCCAGATGGATTTGATCAACCTCGTATTACTGGAATCATACTTTTCCTTAGTTCAAACACTTCTTTAGCAAATACCTGGAGCATCTGAAACTTACTACAGTCTCTTAAAAATATAGCCTCTTCTCCTGGAGCTATACTCTCAAGAATTTCGCGTATCGCTGTCCTGGCATTGTGATATATTCGACAATCATATAGTATGTGCCGCCAGCCTTCCCTGGCCCCGCAAAAACAAAGGTCCGTGTTACTTTGTCCTAATGCATATAATTTCTCATTCATTGACCCGTGCCCTGTTAACAAAAATGACGACTGTAAACTAGGTGAAAACCAATTGCGAACCTTTTTATCATTCAGAAAAGTCACTGCAATAAGGCCTCTGAGGTTGGGATTATTCATACTACCAATTTTAGACACACACACCAACCGTTTATGACTGGTTGAATAATGAAATAAAATAAAATAAAATGATAGAAAAGTCTGTAAAATAATATTTACAAAAAACTTTTAATCATTTACAAAAACTAAACTATAACAAAAGTAAAATAAGTAAATAAGTTAAAATGCATTAAAATATAAATATAAAAGCGATAAAAAGACGATAAAAAACACTAGAGCTTTCGGAGGTGTCTTCCTCCTTCCTCAGTAATAGTGAGACTTAAATGACACATCCTTAAATACCAGGTTCACGGCACACGTGGATGACCAGGCGCATACTCAGCATTCCTTTCACTTGTGCCGGAACCGGAAGTGGGCTGGACACGTGGAAAATTAAAACGTTTGTCTCTTGTCAAAACCACCGCCTCAAAAAGGGGGTGAAGCCTAACTCCCCTGTCTCTGTTTATACTATTGTTACCAGAGGATCCAATCCACAGACTTTCCAGCCACTTGCGGTCCCAGAATCTGTGCGCCCGGTCAAATTGGTAGCAGAAAAGTCACGTTCGGGATAAACAAGTAGGTCACTCTTCCAGTAGTTATGGTATCCCATCTTGTCTGCCATAAATTGATTATTTCATTCATACATCTTTTCTTTTCGCCTCTGCAGTCAGAGCGAATATTTATCTCTATACCAAAAAGTTCTGTAGGAATTTCCCTCTTAATACGGTAGCAAAAACCACGATACAACAAATGTAGATCCAAGGGTAGCGCTCCGGCCAACACCTGCAGCTCGGCAGTGGACACCGTTCTGCACACTCTTACAATACCAAGAAGCATGATGCGTTGTATGGAATTTAGTTTAGCCTGAAACGTAGCTATTTTAACTATATGGAACCAGGCTCCTGCAGCGTACGTAGTTATAGTAAGGAATACTGCCTTGTAATACAGAAACAGTGTTTTATGTGATAGGCCCCAGTGAGACTTTGAAATTCTAATGATAGCACCAGAAAATTTCCTGATTTTATTGCTTAAATATAATAAGTGCTGGTAAAATGATAACTTATTGTCCACAATAATTCCCAGGTATTTGGTATTGAGGACCATAGGTAACTGTACACCATTCAACTTGATCTGAGGAGGTCGATTTATATCTAAAGCTGTTTTAAATAACATCATTTTAGTTTTGTAAGGACTAATAGCAAGCTTAAAGCTTTGAGCCCAAAAACGTAAGTCTGTCAGCACACTACTAGCTCTCTGTTCTAAGAGTGAGCAAGATCGTCCTGCAATTATAATGTCAGATCATCTGCAAATGCCAGCACCTTACAATTAGGGAATGTGCGACCCAACCAATTCTGTAAGACTAGGTTCCAAATAAGGGGTCCCAAGACGGAGCCTTGAGGACACCCTCTCACAACCTGTTTTCGTAGCTCAAAGTGCTTGGACTTCACTAGCACATATCTATTTGAAAAGTAACTGTTGAAAAGCATATACAATTCCTTGGAACAATCAGCGTTTCTTAACTGAGCCATCGCTGCCTCCCACCAAACTGTATCAAATACCCCTTCGAAATCAACGTAGATTGCTAATTCATATTTGGATGTAGAATTCTCAATATGCGTTCGAAATGTGATAATCCATTGTCACTAAGATTTTTATTGTATAAATCCTCAACGATGTCTTCTTTACTTAAATCCTTAGGTATGTCGTATATCACAACTGCTGGATTGTCTTTCTTGAGAACCCCTGTAGATATGCCCTCAGAGGATAGGGAATCTGAAGTAGATATGCTAACTAGGTCAGACTTGGAAGCTGTTTCTAGCACTACGCCTTTGTTACGCGCTAATCTCAAGGATTTTATTTTTACATTCTTGAACTCTGACTTTAAAGTATTAGATACTAAATTTTTTACGTCGACACTAGTTTTCAGATTACTGTTTTCAGAAGCTCGTAATATTATGACATTTTCACTCGATCCTACTGATTTTATCTTCACCGAAGTTGCTCCACGGGCAGCGTCAGCATATGATCTCACAGAGGAGGCAACCTGCAACTGCGTTCCCTCATACACTGCTGTATTTGTTTCAGCAGTTTGACAAACTGATTGCTGGCTATGATCCATTTTATTAGTATTCCGTACTGAAAACGTTTGTGCAATTTTTTCTAATAAGTTGGCCCGGATTTCGATTTCTTTATTAATAGCTCTTAATCTCTCATTATCAATTAAGAGAGCTGTAATGACAATCTCAAGATTTGACCATTTTTCCATAATTGTCTCTTTAGCCTTTTTAGAAATTTTGTTGGTCTGCCCCATGAGGACGCTCATTACATCTTTTCTCATATTGGATATCATGTCATGCATGAAGGATGGATCCTGTGATTTATCCAGAATTTCTGTCTTGTCATTTTCTCCAGAGCTTACAGAAGTTCCAATTACTTGGGTTGAAATGGAACCTTCACTATTAGGGTTTTCTTGAGTTGACTGCGATAACGTTTCCTGATTCGGCTTTGGAGAACTGCTAACTCTACCCTTTGAGTTAGTTACAGGTTTTCTTAATGAAGTAGTCTTACCTTCCATGTTAGATCTCATAATTCTCAATTAGAAATATTATTATTATTAGCCATATGGTACAAGGAAGCCTGAGGCTTATGCTGCACCAGCGGGAAAAAAAAAATTCCCAAGTTACCCGCTGAGAGAGAGAGAGAGAGAGAGAGAGAGAGAGAGAGAGAGAGAGAGAGAGAGAGAGAGAGAGAGAGAGAGAGAGAGAGAGAGAGAGAGAGGAATCACCAACAAAGAGGAGGATGATGATATCCAGCTCAGGACCCTGGGTTTGCGATCAGGGGAACTACGCTCTCCCGTTGCCCAGGGCAATGAGTTCCAAGAAAACAGCGCTCAGTTCAGTACTTCCAGAAGGCGACAAGTTTATTCAATGAGCAACCAATGACAGCAAACGCCTTTAACACCGAACAAAGACTCTTGTGTCGACTATGATGTTCATATCAAAATTAAAAATACAAAATACTTATCAATGCAGATGAATCCATCGAAGTCACGAACATGGGCAGGTAGAACATCACTTTATAATAGTCTGAAGACGAGAAAATATTATGCTTGCAGCTTTAATTATCCAGAAAAGGCAAAAATTCCGGAGCATGCAAAAGACACCAGCACACAGTAAACGCCACCTAACGACTTTTTATCATAAATGGAGGTATCGTGAAAATATCGTAATGTGAACCCAATAACACTTTTTTTTTTTTGTAATTCGTTCCAAATTCTTGGAAGTTGAAAATTTCGCCATCTAAGCTATTTATCTCACTAAAAGGTCATATTTATAATGGAAATTGCACTGCCCTTTCATCGTTATCATATCTTCCCGTTATAAGAATCAATTTTGAACGCCTTTGTGAAATTTTTCTGAAGAACGTTTCTGGAGGTCACGGCGAAAAAACAAAAAGAATTTGGAATTTCCCTATTTATTGGGCTTTTCTGTTAGTGCATCTAATTATAAACAGGTAGTAAATGCGATCTTCTTGCACTTGCGATAATACCGTTAACTGCAATTGTGTGGGTTTTTACGCTATTATGGTGAAATGTGTTCCCTTCACTGAAATCTTCATATAAAAAACTTCACATCATATAAAAAACAAATTTTCAGAAACTGCTCTTCATTCCTATATACGTATTACAATGATAAAGGGAAAGGGACCAACGAAAACTGCAAGTGGTGGTAGTGCCAGGAAACGAAACAACATTTAGAAATGATGATGATTAATTGAGAAGTACGAAGCAGGACAAGGTTTGTCATCTATTGCAAGGGAATTAGGTCTCGCTGCTTCAACAGTGAATACTATTTTATAAGACAGTGCGCGTATAAAAGAAATGTCAAAGGATCAACGCACTTAAGATCAACAGTGATCACAAAACGGCGTTCAGGTGCTATATCGAAGATGGAATAGTTGTTAATAATTTGGATGAAAAATCAGATTCAGAAGCGAGTGCCCCTAAGTCTAATGACAATTCAAGCAAAAGCAACAAAGGATGATTATTAAGGATAAGTACGGCGAATCCCAACCCAAGTTCGTGGCAAGCAACGAGAAGTTTAATAGGTTCAAGCATCGCGCTGATTTCCACAACGTTAAAGTCGCCAGTGCCGATTCTGCAGTCTGCGCGGGTAGCACAGTGGTATCGTCACCGTCCTCCCCACACCGGGTGGAAAAGGCCTGGGTTCGAATCCCGTCGATGACGCGAGGCACTTTAGTGGGGTTTTTTCTCTCCGTGGCTGAGTTAGTCGGTCTCAGGCGTAGATAGCAAGGTTTTTTCCCTCAGAAACTGAGGTTTTTTCGTCCAGCAAAACAGGCAAATCGACCACAGAACACACGCAATTTACAGACACGAATACGGGTTAATGTAATCATTTACGGGTAACCCTAATATAGTAATTTGATAGTGCCGATTCTGCAGCTGCAGAGAAATTTTGTGATGTGTTGGAAAAAATTATTGAGGAAGACGGCTATTCAACGCAGCAAATTTTTAACGTTGACGAGACTGCTCTGTATTGGAAAAAAATGCTGGAGCAAACATACATTGCCAAAGTGGAAAATACGATGATGGTTTCAAGGCTTCAAAAGATTGGGCCACGCTCTTACTCGGGGCTAACGCAGCGGGAGATTGCAGATTAAAACCACTGCTTGGGTACCATTCTGGAAATTCTCGTGCATTTAAGGGCATCAATAAAGCCACCCTACCCGTGAATTTCCGATCGAACCAGAGAGCATGGATAATAATATCACTCTTTGAGGACTGGTTTAAATGCTGCTTCATTCCCGAGGTTGAAAAATATTGTAAAGACAACGACGTTCCTTTCAAGATTTTGCTTCTATTAGATAATGCTCCTGGAAATCCTACGCATCTAGATGATTTGAATTCGAACGTGAGAGTCATTTTTCTACCGCCAAACACGACTTCACACATCCAACCTATGGATCAGGGTGTTATTTCAAATTTAAAAGCATACGATTTACGCACAACATTTGCTCAGGCATTGTCTGCAGTAGACGATGAGAAAAATTTTACGTTGAGAGACTTTTGGAAATCTTACAATATTTACCACGCCATCTTAAACATTAATAACGCCTGGGCGGAAATTACTAAAAGTTGTTTAAATGGCGCATGGCAGAAAATATGCCCACGGCACGTAAAAGACTAAGAAGGATTTGAAGAAGACGAATCATATGAAGAGGTTACAGGTAAGATTGTAAAGGTTGCAGAGCTACTTCAGTTGGAGGTTGATGCCAAAGACGTGGAGAAGTTAATAGAGGAAGAAGAGAAGGAATTATCTAACGCATAACTTATTGACTTGCAGGCAGCAATAGTGAAAGAATAAAATGCTGACGAAGCTCAAGATAAACCAAATGAGTAGCCGAGACGCTTCATCGCTTGAGAGATGGCAATGGCATTTCGTGAAATTGCATTGGCGAAGTTTAAGAAGATGGATCCTGACAGCGAACGATTGTTAAAAGTTGACAGAGGGGTGAATGATATGCTTGCTTGCTACAAATAAATCTACAATAAAAAGAAAAAAGCCACCGTCCAGTCATCCATTAATATGTTCTTTCGTAAGGTTGAGCGGCCGACCCCTTCTAAATCTCCCCAGCCCTCAACCTCTGTAGCGGCGTACTTATCAGTTGAAGACGTAGATTCTGGCAACGATGCTCGAAAGGTAAAACTTACTGACGTTATGCCTGTCTCTTCTCTTCTTTTGTAATTTTATAATTTCGAAATTTTTTTAAAATTGTACGTTTTTGTAATTTTTCCTGCGCGTGAGATAAAAATTGAATAAATACAATAAATAATTCTATTTACATGTTCGTCGAACATTTCTTTTTTGATTCCCTTAATTCAGCGAGCACAGTTGCGAGTGCTGCACAAGCATGAGGAAAACTCCCCATACTTCCCGCGACTTACATAGTTCCGCGGAACGCAACCCTTATGTAAGTCGGGGAGTTCCTGTATTCCTCTATTGTCTTAAAAACTACAGAAGTATTTACCTCGGTACAAAATCCAGAGGATTTCCAAACTAAATAACAAAATTTCAGCACGAGTGTTGGCTATTAAAAAAAAAAAAAAAAAAAAAAATGCAGGATCTGAAGTGAGCGGAAATACGTACCGCGTCTAATGCCAAAGCAAATTCCTCCAACATTATTCCTCATTCCACAGATCCGAGCAATTAGTTGTTGTAAACAGCAAGGGCATATCCTGAATTTTGGATGGAAGGGAGAGGCACGTATATCTCAGTGATGTCAGGCAGATTCGTCATCCTACGTAGCGGCACTGTTCTCATACAGGATGCCGAATGCTAATTTTTCCTACATACCGATTTCTAGTTTTACCCCCTTCATTGTGTCAGGTTGAATTATTAGGTTTGCAAGAATGAAAATTAAAAGAATAATAAATGATTTAATATATTTCCCTTTTAGCTCAAGGAAAAAGGGAACTTCGCTGTTTAGTTTTTCAAAAAATTGTTTGTTTAAAACTTCTTGACATATCTCACGCTGTAGTATACTTTTATAAAAATGAACACAGTGTTTATACGTTGTGCTACATTTAAAATGATTATATACAGGGTGTCTCAAAAATATTGGTACAAACGTTTAGGGGAGGTAGGTAACATCTAAAGGAATGTGAATCGCATAGGAACCTCTAACCGGAAACGTCACGGGAAAGTAGTAGCAGAGGCACAAGAAGCAGAAATGACACAAGACAGTAATTAGTGGCAAACATTTATTTGACATAATATTAACAATGGAGTACCAGATGGATGCATTTCATGGTGTTACAAATGATGCTCGAAGGTTCCACCATGAGACGCGATGCATGCGTGACACCGACGCAGCATGGATTGGCTGACACGGTCGAACACACTTGGAGTTTCTTTGACAGTAGCAGCAGCGCAGACGAGTCTCGCCAAGAGATCCATTTCTGTCTCCACAGGCGATTCATACACGATAGATTTGAGGGACCCCCACAGAAAGAAATCAAGGCTCGATGAATCAGTGAGCGTGGGGGCCAGGCAACGGGTCCGCCACGGCCAATCCATCGACGCCCAAAACGCCTGTTCAAATGGTCACGAACACACCTTCCATAATGGGCAGGCGCCCCGTCATGTTGAAACCAAATGTTGTGTTTCACATTTGCTGGAACATCGTCAAGTAACCCTGGTAGAACTTGTTCAAGAAAGATCCGATATTTAGCGGAGTTCATGGGGGACGGTAACAGGTATGGGCCGACTAAGCAGTCACCGACCATACCTGCCCATACATTTATTGCGAAGCGATGTTGTGCCGCATGGGGCGCACACTGTGTGGGTTGTCGTGAGCCCACACATGAGCATTGTGCTGATTGAATAAGCCTTCCCGAGTGAAATAAGCCTTATCCGTGAACAAAACATAAGCTGGAAAATTCAAGTCTTGTTGAACACTTTCTTGGAGAAACTACTGCGCAAAAGCCACACGTGCAGGATGATCTTGGGTGAGCAGTAACTGAACTCTTTGGAGATGAAAGGGGTGTAAGGAATCGTCGTGCCATACACGCTGTACACTGCAACGAGACACTCCTGAGGCAGAGGCAACGGCCTCTGCCTCAGGAGTGTCTGGTAGTAGGATTATTCTGGACGGCATTCAACACACTTTCTTCCATGGCGTGAGTTCGCGTTGAACGTGGTCTGCCCGCACTACTCCTGTTACCTCTAAATGACCCATAATCGCACAAATTTTGATGCACACGCACAAACAAACGGTGGTCCGGTACATGTCTGTCTGGGAAGCGTTCTCCATAAATTCGTTGAGCGGTTCGTCCATTGCCCTCTGTTAATCCATACACTAGGTGCATGTCTGCCAGCTCACAGTTCGTATATCTATGCATGCTCTTCGTGCCGCGACTACTGCTTGAATGAGTAAACCAGAAATTTTCCCTCTCGCGAACTGATGAACAGCGCCGTCTACCGACTTACGGCGACGTTTCCAGTTATGGGTTCCTATGCCATTCACATTCCTTTAGATGTTACCTACCCCCCCTAAACGTTTGTACCAATATTTTTGAGACATCCTGTATATATATATATTTTTTTTTTAATACCTTATCTGAATATATTTATTTCTCAATCACCAGGGAATCTACTGTAACTGCTACCATTATTATGAGGATTTTTATTTTTACATTGCTTATGTATTATACATTTATAAAATGTATACTGTTGGGTAAGAAAAATGAAACGAATCGTATTTGTTTGAATTATCAGTTTCTAAAGGTATCGTGAAAATTAATTTTAATGGCTTTTGCACTTTAACATTCTGATATTTTTCATTTATTGCACTTTGCCATAGTGATCTCTCTCTCTCTGTCACACACACACACACACACACACACACACTCATATATTCCTTAATACCTTTCACTCACATAATTCGTGGTGCTGATGGCTTATTAGTACAATAGTACGTTTCTTAGACTAACAGTCTGTTGATGAGAAGGGGTGGAATTGTAGCGTGAATACGTCACGGAATACTTATTGAATGACTTTTATGCGCCTATTGAAATTCTATTGATTATAGTTCAATGAAAATAGGTAAACTGGGGTCTTATTTTCTTTGCTGCAGATCTTCTACAATTGACTTTCACCATAAAAACAGAAGCTTTAAAATTTACAGTATGATTCATCGTAAAGTTATTGTTATCACCCATATTTCACGAGAATTCCTATTTCTTGTTTCTCTAATTTTTAAAGTTTCTGAAATAATCTGCATGGGGAAGGGTGGTAATCCAGAATTTATTGTATATTTGATTTTTGTCGCAATGCGAAATTGTTTTGTCGATAATTCAGTTTTTTGAACTGACTGGAATAACAATGTCATTCCATGTGATCCTTTGAAGTCAGATTTTTTTTTTTTTTATATCATTATAGGTTTATAAAAACTGGGTAGCTTCCTGGATGATTCTGGAACGGCTAGTCATAGTGCACATATTTAAAGGATTAAATTAAGGATTAATATTTAAAACTGTTTGTAAGAACCGGCTCCGTTATGCCCCTGCTTCTGTGTCAATCATATTTTCATTTCTTGTGTATTTAGCAATAAATGATTTGAATACTTGCAGCTAAAAAAAAATAAATAAATAAAATATATAATATACTGATATAATATATACATATATTAGTTAATTATAATGTATTGATATAATTGTTTGCTGTAGGGGTTTTAGGCGCATTAACTATTTCGGCTACATGTTTCAATGTACAGTATATAATGTCTGTAAATTGCTTGTGTGTTCTGTTCGATTTGCTGTTTTCTAGACAAAAAACAAAAAAACTCGGTTTGCGGATTAAAAACTATGCTTCCCTCGCCTGAGACCAACTAACTAAGCCATGTTGTGAAAACGACCCATACAAAGTTCTTGGTCTCATCGACCGAATTCAAACTCAAGTATTTTCCACTGGGTTTGGGAAGACGTTGATCTTACCCACTGAACTATACCAGACTGATTTATATATATAGAAAAATCAGTCTGGGTACCCGGATGGGAATATATAGGCCTGTTTTGAACCAAAAATTGTTAAGGAAATATAAACCAGTGAAGAAATATCGGGATGCCGTTACCGTAATCCAACTTTCACCGACCGCAAATTCGCTTTACATAAATAAGGTCAAAGTGGTGGGGAGCACGTACCCCTTGTGCCCATAGGTGGATCCGCCCATGGCAGACAAGTAGACATAGAGCGTTTGTTTAAGCCGTAATGAACAGTATCCAATCATGGATATCTAATCATGTTTAAACAGGATTTTCTGTAGAATTTTAAAAAAGGTGGAGAACCTACTGAAATGGGGTGGAAATCCTGAACAGATATCGGCTTCTAATGTTCAAATTAACAGAATAACTGTAGAAGTAGTTTGTCATAAATAATCAGGATATCTAAAATAATAGAAAAGCAACTTCAAACAAAAATTCAGATTGGCATCAAATCCTATGACTAAAACATCAGACAAACTAGTAATTACTTCATTAGAGTAGGAGATAGAGGAAAACGCCATATCTAAATTGAAGGGAGCAGGGTCAGAAGCCAAAACTACTGAAAGTAGTGAAGCAATCTGTTGTAATTATATTTTTAAAATTTAAATTTTTTAATAAAATAGAATGGGCAATATGAATTTTATGGTGCTTATGCATAGTTCCTGCATAATAGTTTCAGTCAGAATCATCTTGACTGCATAGACTTTAAAAATGGCACAAAACTGACGTAAATACAGACCATTCGTCTCACAGACGCTGAACAAACTGCTTTATAGATGAATTTCGTATAATCTACATTACCCCATAACAAATGACTGGAAAGGATAGCCTGTTTTTTTTTTTTTTAACTCCGAAACACGATAGGTATTAGAAGCTATAATACTTTGTACTATGTAATGGTTGTAGGTTGAGAAGAGAAAAGATGCTTGTTGACACTAGACTTTAATTTATGCAGATTGTAATGTTCAAGAAATACATGTGAAGGAAAACAGAAGCAGAAGGGATAAATGAGGAAAAGTTCGTTCTGTGAGTTTGGAGTTGGACAGTGAATAGATGCTTACTAGTTGCGGCATGTGTTCTGACTGATTTCAAAGTGAGTGGAGAAATTACAGATGCCACTTCAGAAGAACAGTACCCATGGAAATATCTAGAGAAAAGGCGTGCAGAGGATCTGAACGTAGATGAAACAGGGATGAATTTGTAAGAGACTAGTCATTAATTAACGTAATGCCCACTTTTGAATGGAGTTTAGAAACTTGAGAGAGAATTTAGAGCACCACCCCAGATGTGAAATCAATGTTCCATGGTCGGCAAGATTTGTGATTTGTTGAGAGTTAGTAGTTGTTTAGAAAATAAATAAATTAATAACCGAAATAAGCGAAAAAGAAAACCTTTTTTTTATGTATATAGGATGTAATATTTGTGATAACCTTTGTCATGAGAGGACGTCTGGGTAATCCCCAAAATATATATGACCTTGTCTAAAAATTTGAATGTAATCGAAGCTGATCATGGGAGTAGTAAATTTTTTTTTTTTTTGGGAGAAATGAGACAGGACTGAGTTTTAGAAGGGTTGAAGTTTAATACTGTGTTTTCTTGGCACCATTGGAGAATTAACTGTAGATCAACATTAAAGATATTGGTAGTGGCTATTCGAGAAACTGTAGCTGTGTGTGCAGGACAAAGTTTGTCAAATTGGAAGGTGGAGTGTAATGTGCTATTATCAGCAAAAGTATGGATATGATTTCAGGTCAGGAAGATAAGGGCATTAAGAGTAAAAGAATGAGAGAAAGAACTGAACCTCAGGAAACACTAGCATTAGTGGCGAAGTTAGAAGACAGCCATTTACCATCACGCGCAGTGAGCGGTCAGGGAGAAAATTGGTTACCCAATTACAAAACACAGTGGACAATCCAGAAATGGGGAGTTGTTTAGAAGAGCTCTATGCCAAAAATAATCAGAAGTCTTAGAAATGTCAAGGAAAATGTTCAAATGGAAAAATGTTCACCAAAATTTTCCCATCGAATTTGTCCAAAGATGAGTAACAAATCTGTATACCGCCAGTGTATCGACTCTGACAGACACTATATTGGTGATCATTAATCAGATGGAAGGTTTTGAGATAGTTTAAGAGTAATTGGATTAAGGATTTTTCCCGTCCTTTGGAAAGAATATAGGCTAGGTAAGTGCAATAGGGTGGGAGAGTTTTGTCACCCTTCGTATATACTGCTGGCTCTGAGAAAATTTCCAAGCAGAAAGAAAAACGCCAGTGATATATTTTAGTATTAGTAATGGCCACATGGTGCAAAAAAGCCTATGGCTTATGCTGCAACAGCCAAAAATAAAAAAAATAAAATAAAATAAATAAATAAATATATTTTTTTAATAGAAAGTGTTTAAAAGGCGACACAGAACAGGAGCAAGCTCAGAAGCACAGGCGCTGAGAACAGATGGAGAAATGCCATCAGTACCTACAGTGTTCTTGCAATCAAGATTGTTTAGAATTCTTTTGACATCCTTCTGCTGAAAGACCATGAGTAGTATTGAGGGGCGTGCACTGGTATGGCAGGAAAAATATTTTAGCAAGATTGCCAATACAACAGTTAGTAGAATGAATAGTAGGGTGCTAATAAGTGAGCTTTATCTTTAGCTGATTATGTAATAGAACCGTCAGGTCTAACGGGGTGGAAGTATGGATGTACAAAAGTTGCAACCAGAATGCTCAACTATGATTTGATTTAGACATTAAGCAAGTTTTATACTCTTAGCCTGTTCAAAATCAAGGTTTGGATTGATTGATTATGTTTTACAACTGCGTAAGATTTAATGTAGGAAGAAAATCAAGCTTGATATTTGAATGCAAGCCAATTAATTGCGATGTGTAATATTTTACTCATATCGTGAACAGCGTTAATGCATTTATCGGAAAATCAAGATTTATATGATGGACTAGTTCTAAGGTGGAATACAAGATTTAATTTCTACAAAAATACTTTCAATGACACGGTTCCTGTATAGACTAAATCTTCTGATTGGATCAGAAGATTTAAAACTGTAATCCCCCCAAGGAAAAGAGGAATAGAAATCTCGCAGATCATCCCATTTTGCATTATTGTAATGAACATGAGGGTGAGAATACCCACGAGAGATAGGTACCATTGGAGAAGAGAACATCAGCAAGTTGTGATTTGAGGTGCTTAGGGGACCGCTAACGTTGTCTGTGTACTTTGAAGGATTATTTGTGAGAAAAAGATCAAGTGTGCGGTTAGGACTGTAGTATTCTGGTAAGTAAATAAACACGCTGAGTGAGACCATTATTAATTGCAAAGGCAACGATATCCCGACCAGCTGGGTCCGTGCATATAGAAAGCTGAAGCCAACTGGAGTTGTGATTCATTAAAATTACAAAGGAAAATTATTTCATTGTTAGGAAAGTTGGACCGGAGGAAGTTAAGGGATTCTAAGTGATTAGTGGAGTTGGGAGAACCATAGAGGCAACCGATGGATTTGACAGAATGGGGCAGAGAGATTTTAAATGAGATAAGGTCGAAAGGAGGAGATTTCAAATTACTGAGGCTCTGACAGGAAATATCAGAGCCAACAAGGCGCAAATACCCACCTTTGGAGCGAAAGGAATCACAAAGCAAACAATTACTGAAAATGAGATGCTCTGCATACTATATATATACAGGGTGTCTCAAAAATATTGGTACAAACGTTTATGGGAGGTAGGTAACATCTAAAGGAATGTGAATCGCATAGGAACCCATAACCGGAAACGTCACCGGTACACGACGCTGTTCATCAGTTCGCGAGAGGGAAAATTTCTGGTTTACTCATTCAAGCAGTAGTCGCCGCACGAAGAACTTGCATCGACATACGAACTGTGAGCTGGCAGACATGCACCTAGTGTATGGATTAGCAGAGGGCAGTGGACGAGCCGCTCAATGAATTTATGGAGAACGCTTCCCAGACAGACATGTACCGGACCACCGTTTGTTTGCGCGTGTGCATCAAAATTTGTGCGATTATGGGTCATTTAGAGGTAACAGGAGTAGGGCGGGCAGACTGGCAGACCACGTTCGACGCGAACTCCCGCCATGGAAGAAAGTGTGTTGAATGCCATCCAGAATAATCCTACTACCAGCAGACACTGGTAGTAGGATTATTACTCCTGAGGCAACGGCACGTTGCCTCTGCCTTAGAAGTGTCTCGTTGCAGTGTACAGCGTGTCTGGCACGACGATTCCTTACACCCCTTTCATCTCCAAAGGGTTCAGTTACTGCTCCCACAAGATCATCCTGCACGTGTGGCTTTTGCGCAGTGGTTTCCCAAGAAAGTGTTCAAGACTTAAATTTTCCAGCCTATGTTTTGTTCACGGATGAGGCTTATTTCACTCGGGAAGATTTATTCAATCAGCACAATGCTCATATGTTGGCTCGCGACAACCCACACGGTGCGCGCCCCCATGCGGCACAACATCGCTTCGCAATAAATGTGTGGGCAGGTATGGTCGGTGACTGCTTAATCGGCCCATACCTGTTACCATCCCCCATGAACTCCGCTAAAAATATCGGATCTTTCTTGAACAAATTCTACCAGGGTTACTTGACGATGTTCCAGCAAATGTGAGACGCAACATTTGGTTTCAACTTGACGGGGTGCTGCCCATTATGGAAGGTGTGTTCGTGACCATTTGAACAGGCGTTTTGGGCGTCGATGGATTGGCCGTTGTGGACCCGTTGCCTGGCCCCCACGCTAACCTGATTTATCGAGCCTTGATTTCTTTCTGTGAGGGGCCCCCTCAAATCTGCCGTGTATGAATCGCCTGTGGAGACGGAAATGGATCTCGTGGCGAGATTCGTCTGCGCTGTTGCTACTGTCAAAGAAACTCCAGGTGTGTTCGACCGTGTCCGCCAATCCATGCTGTGTCGGTGTCACGCATGCATTGCGTCTTATGGTGGAATCTTCGAGCATCTGTTATAACATCTGAAATGCATCCATCTGGTACTCCATTGTTAATATTATGTCAAATAAATGTTTGCCACTAATTACTGTCTTGTGTCATTTCTGCTTCTTGTGCCTCTGCTACTACTTTCCCGTGACATTTCCGGTTATGGGTTCCTATGCGATTCACATTCCTTTAGATGTTACCTACCTCCCCTAAACGTTTGTGCCAATATTTTTGAGACACCCTGTATGTGTGTGTGTGTGTGTGTGTGTGTGTGTGTGTGTGTGTGTGTGTGTATATATATATACTGTGTGTATGTATATATATATATATATATATATAATATTTTTTTTTTTTTTTTGTTATTATTATTATTATCAGTTTATTTATATAACACCCCTGTACAGACATTATCTAGGAGGGTGGCTAATACTGACATCCTACAACAAATTAGACGGCAAAATTTAAAATCAGAAAATACATAAGAATAAATAAATCAATAAATACATTTAACAGTCACTTGACACAAAAATCGTTCATTACAGATGATCAAGAGTTCATAGACACAAATTCCACAGAAAAGTACACTCTCCTCTTCATTAAATAGTGCAGTATACAAGTCCGCTGCTGTCAGTTTCCTGTAGGCTTTGTAATGGCAGTACCTGTTCGGGTCGATTTTGAAGTGTCTAAAGAGCTCCAGAATATTGGCGGCAAACATCCACTTTAATCCCTGCGTATGGCGTAGAGCGCTTCAGAGACTGAGGGTAGTAGAGCCGGGTCCCAGGGCGTGGTTGTGCAAGAGTGCTGATGTTACTCATGGTGACCATCTGTATCCATGGAGCTACGTTTAAGTTTGTATACATTATGGATTTTGAAATTGTAAAGGGCTTCCCGGCAATCCTATTCAAACACTGGAACACTCAGTGTTCCACGCGGAGAAACTTCCTACTACAGGTATTTGGGGCAGAAGGCCAAGTAATTGAAGCATAGAGGGAAACAGGAATAATACATCTTTGGATGTATTGGGTCACTAGTTGTTGATTCCGAATCCCAGTTATCTCCTGTCTTACAGCTCAAATGGCAGCGAGAGTTTTTGTTCTGGTTGCAATCAGAATGTATAATCCGCTGAGGAAGAAAACCCTTGGCTTTGGAAAGTTTCGGAATTTGTATTTATTTTTTTATAATATATTTATTTTAATGTATTTTATGTTTTATCGCATTTATGTAATTTTATTTTAAATACACAGTTATAATGAATTGTGTTTTAGTATTTTTTACTGACTTAATTACATGTAATATACTGTTACAACGGTATCAGTATATTACATAAATTGATACAGTGGCCTCTTGCAACGGAAAGGGATATTTCCGATGCAAGAGATCATTTTTGGTAATATCTTCCCTGAGTAGGATCGATGTTATGTTCATATTGAGGTAGTGTGGTGCGCAATAACTTGTAATAAAGGGAAGATAATAGGGGTATGTTAAAGGCCAAATGACTCTGAGGCTTATAACAAAATCTCTTTAGGTAATTTGAATATGTTAGCAAGTAAGCTGTCTCAATTATGACCAACTTAAAGTACCTCTTATAGACTGGAATAAGTAGGCCGGAAATATACCATATAGTAACAGGTTTATTTTATGTTCTAGACCTAGATCTGGTTCTCACTAAGGAGCCTAACTATATCAAAAACTTGACGTTGTGTTAGGGTGCATTTTGTTGGTGGGTTTTAGGCGTATCAGAAACTTAGGACATATTACACCGTATTTAAGTTACATGTGTTCTGTTGTCCATTTGCAGTTTGCTGGACGAAAAATCTAAATTTCCGGGAGTAAAACCATGCCGACCAATTAACTCGACCACGTTCTGAAAACAGATAGATTCCGCTGTCTTCCGATGAGATCTGTCCGCCGCCTAGAGGAAATGGTATCTTCTATGAGTGGATTTGCAGTTCGATTGACGTCCTTAGATGTTTTCTGAGACTGACTGGGGATAGGAGCATATACTGGAGGGTATGGAGGTTGCTTTATAATAGGAGCATGGGTTGGCTGGAAAGTGGAATTTTCTGTGGGTTTCGTCCAATTGTATGTAGGACTTAATGACCTGCTGGAGTTTCGAATGAGATCTGTCAAATCCGAAAGTTTTTTTTTTAGTAAAGTATGATTAAATTCACGCAGTTGGGCGTTTTTCAATCTGATTTTTTTTAGTTTCATCAAGAACAGAGACCATCATGGATTTGTGTGTCCAAGATTTGAAAAATGAGTTTTGTAGATTGTAATTTTCAGGAAATATGTATGAAGGTTGTTCCAGAAAACGGAAGTTTAAGAAATAAATGAGGAAGAAGAAAAGTTGGTTCTGTGAGTGTGGAGTTGGACAGTAAGAGGGTGCTGAGTGATTGCAGCACGTGTTCGGACTGGTTAGGGAGGAGAGAGGGAGGGAGGGAGAGGGAGAATGGTAATTATAGAAGCCAATTCAGAAGAGCAGTGCCCATGGAAGTAGTTATAGAAAAGGCATGCAGCAGATACAGAACGTCTATGAGACAGAGAGCGGAGAGACATTGTTAGAGATGGGTCATTAATTAACTTAACTGCCCTCTTTTGATATTCTGGTATTCCGGTGGGATAAATGAATAGTCTGTGCGAGGTCATTAGTAATTGCAAAAGCCTCAGCATCTCGACTAGGTGGGTCCGTGTGACTAGAAACGGAAGCCAGCTGGAGTTGTCAACATTAAAATCACCAAGGAAAATTACCTCGCTATTAGGAAAGTTGGACTGGAAGAAGTCAAGTTTCAAAGAGAGAAAGTTGTTGTTGGGTTTTAGGAGCAACGGCAACTAAGGTCATGGTGCTTAGTGTATATCGTCTGTAAATTGCGTGTGTTCTGATGTCCATTTTCTGTTTGCTGGACGAAAAATCCTCTGAGTTTCCGGGAGGGAAAAAAACCATGCTCCCCTCGCCTGAGACCGACTAACTCAGTCACATTGTGAAAAAGACCCATAAAAATTTCTCCCGTCATCGACGGGAGTCAAACTCGTCTTTTCCATTCGGCGTGAAGAGGACGGCTGTCCTACCAACTGTTCTACCCACGAGGGCCAAGAGAGGAAGTCAAAGCTATCCAAGTGATTAATGCAGTTTGGAGAACGATAGAGGCTACAGATGAATTTGACAGAATGTGCTAGAGAAAATCGAAAGGAGGAGATTCCAAATTATTGAATCTGATGCAGAGAATATTAGAGCGCACGTATGCACAAGTACCACCGTTGAAGCGTATCGTACAGCGAATAATTAGGACAACTGAGATGAGCAGTGGTTGAATCAATCGATAATTGGGACTCTGTCAGAAAAAAAGTTTATGGGACTTGGCAGACATCAGGTAGAAATGGACATCATTGAGATTGGAACTGAGATCATGTATATTTGTAAAATGAACAAGGAAGTTTTTGGGAGGTTTAGAACTTTTTTGCAGATAAATTTGTTCTATTAGTTTGTCTATTCATGGTGTATCCAATAGTAAGAAAAGGTAGGAAGGACATGTATGAAGTAATGAAGTTTTTGGATAAATGCGTACAGACTGCAAGAATATACCTGGTCCTTGACATAACGTGGCCTCGAGAATGCTCCCCGGTTACACACTACCCAGACTCCCTCCAGCTACTATCTGGCAGAGTAGATGCAGCGAGATTATACACTAGCTGATCCGGAAGCCTTCTAGAGAGTTATCAATATCGTGTGGGCTGTCTAGCGGCCACCCTGCGAACACTGTTTTATAGTTAAAGGTAAAGGAGAGAGATTTGAATTTAAACACAGGAGACTATAATATAATGGAATGAGATATTTATTAGGCTCCATTAACTTGAGTGACTACCTTATGGAGTCGAATACAAATGCATTATGGAAAATATTAAAGGGATTTATTCTTGAGGCCACGAACATATTCATACCAGTGGTCAAATTCCATAAACGTAAAATGACAAAGTGGATGACAGTAGAGTTTAAGAGTTTGATTTCCAAAGAAATAAGCATGAGGCTATTACAGATAGTTACATCATTCCGATTTGTATGAGCATTATAATAGAATATGTCATAAAGCCATGGATGGGGTAGAACTGGTGAAAGCTAGTTATGAGAGAGCATTAACAAATAGAACTAAAAAAGAGGATAAGGAGCTTCTTCTCACACGTGAAAAAGAAAGAGGAAAGTAAATCCATCCAATAGGCCTCTTAACTGATTGCAATGGAAAGGGCATCATTGGACTCCGGTAAGATTCCCTTGGGCTGGAGAAGTACTAATATCTTCAAAATCCCCAAAAGAGGTGTTAAATGGCAGCTTGACTTCTGTGATAGGGAAGACTGGAGTCCTTGATTAAGGATGCGATAAACTACCATCTCGATAAGAATGATATCTTGAATAGATCTGAGCATGGGTTCGTTAAGGGAAGATTATGTCTGATCAGTCTGGTAAATTACTATGATATAGTCGCTAAACAATTGAAGGCAGGTAACAGTTTTTACATTATACGAGGGGTTTCCGAAAAGTAAGGTAACACATTTATTTTCTAAATAATGGTGAAAGAGAATGAGACGAAACGCGTTGGACAGATAGACCCGTTAATAACGTTCAAAAATACCCCCAGTGCAGTGTTGCGGTACTGTCGCCTCACAGGAGATTCTAGTTGCAAAATGGCGGCTACTGTGCGAGTGTGGTCCAAAACAGGTGTTCGTGAAGTTATTCGCTTTTTGCAAGCAAAAGGGTCTTCACCAAGTGACATTCACCGTGAACTGGTTGCTGTGCATGGCGAAAAGGTGATGACAAAGAAGCAGGTGTGTTTTTGGTGCAATGAATTTAAAGCGGGCCGTGTTGACATTGAAGATCGGCAGCGGGCAGGCATTCATCGAGCAAGACAGAAGACAACATTTCGCGCATTAAGGGCATCGTTCTTGAAAACTGGCGAGTGAAACTGCACAAATAGCGAACGTGAGTAAGTCGACTGTTCACGAAATTTTTCACGATGTCCTTGGCCCAACAATTGACAGAGGAGGACAAAGAAAAACGCATGGGGATGTATCTGAAGAAGCTGTTGCGATACAGCGACGAAGGAGAGGATTTTCTCGCTCGCATAATCACAGCAGACGAAACGTGGGTTCATCACTTTACCCCGGAGAGCAAACAAGACTCCATGACCTGGAAACATCCACAATCTCCTGTGCGAAAAAAAAATCAAAAATGTTCCCAGTGTCCGAAAAGTCATGACCACAGTGTTCTGGGATCGCCAAGGCGTTCTGTGGTGGATTTCTTGCCGAAGGGAGGAACAATCAATGCACAGTTTTACTGTGCAACGTTGGAAAAACTGAAAGCCAACATTCAACGCAAACGACCAGAATCGACAAGCGGCGTGATTTTGTTGCACGACAACGCAACTCCACACACTGCCCACACCACTCGAGAGTGGTTGCGCCGTAATCGTTGGGAAATTCTGTCACATCCCCCCCCCTACAGTCCAGACTTAGCCCCTTCAGACTTTTATTTGTTCGGCCATCTGAAAAAACACCTTTCAGGAAAGCATTTCACCACGGATGAAGAAGTTCATTAGGCGGTGCGATGTTGGTTACTGCGTGTGGACACGGACTTCTTCAGTACTGGTATTGATAAATTGATCCATCGTTGGGACAAGTGCATCAATAAAACTGGAGACTTTGTGTAGAAGTATTGCATGTTCACTTAATTCTTGCTGTGTAATTTCAACTTCGTATTGTTAAACATCATCGAGAGAAAAAATGTGTTACCTTACTTTTCGGACCTGAATAAAACTTTAAAATCTGAATAAAACTTTCGATATTGTCCTTCATGGAAGGCTGTTATATAAACTGAAATAATTGGACTTGCTTTCAAGATCCTATGTTGAATCGTAGGCTTGCTGAAATGTAGAACATTGAATTGTCATAAATTATCAGTCTTCAGGATGCACACCGGTAACAAGTAGTGTCGTTCAGGGATCACTGTTGGGTCTTATCCTTTTCATAATTTTCATAAAATGAAAGTGATGTGAAATATGCTGCCGAACTTTTCTGATGATTAGGGCATTTAACAATTTGAGCCTGTCCATGTTGCTTCAAAAAGATTTGGATCAGGTGCATACATGGTCCGAAAACTGTTAACTAATTAAATTTAGATAAAATTCTAAATTTAATGTTTGGGGACCAGAAATCTTGGAGTCATATATAAGAGGAGTTAAAAGTGGTTCAAGACGAAAAAGACTTGCGTATCATGATTCAATGTGACATGAAATTTTCCATGCAGCGTAAACAGGTGGCTAAGAAGGCAAATAGTATCCTATCTGTACTAGTAGGCAGAAGGGCATCATTATCGCTCGTTAGAAGGAGATTGTCAGTCCACATTTGGAATATTATATTCGTGTCTGGAGACTAAACCCCCCCTCCAAAAAAAAAGAAAAAAAACCCGGAACTTCTGGAGAGTGTTCAGAGAAGGTTAACCAGATTGTAATCAGCACAAAACTGTGCCGTGGTCAAGTGCAGGGTGCCGAAGTACGTGTGCTTTGAATGACTTGGGTTCAAGCCCGCTTTACTCCTAACTACGGTGCGCAGGAACCGTAAGGAGGAAGTTGTTCTAGCTCGTCTCCGCATCGGACACAGTCATCTTACACATTCTTTTCTGCTGAGGGCAGATGACTGTCCTATGTGCGAGCAATGCGACACCATTTTATCTATTAATCACATTTTAACCGTATGTCCACGTTTTAGACATGAACGTGATTTATACTTTACCGTTTTTAGTCATCTGGCTGAGCCTTATACACTCAGTCAGATTTTATCTGACAATGACCATGTGTCTGCTGTTTTTAGCTTTTTAAAATCAATAAACATTTTTACTGCCATATAAAATTTACATTTTATTGTGCTTTTCCATTGATTTATCTTTTATACTTTTGTTAATATTTATTTTGACATGGTGACCTAACTAGTTAGGTCACTGAAAGTTTCAATTTTTATTAATGACATGGTCTTGGCGCATTATAGCCCTAGTAGCTAATGCGCCAATAAAACCAAAACCAAACCAATCCTAACTACGGTACTATTTCTCGTATTCTTCTATATTGTGGACTCCTCTGACCGTGATGTCATCCCTCAGGAAGTAGAAACAGAAAATTTATTATTTATATGAAGAATGGCTTAGAAGGGGTGGATTTCAAAGTTTGACAACTAGATATTTAAGGGGCAATATAATTTTGGTGTAAAGGCACTGAAGGGATTTAGTAAAATGAACCAGCAAGGTCTGCTCTCTTCTGTTTTAATTTTAATTATTATTATTTTTTATTTGTTTTTTGGCTGATGCAGAAAACGTTCACTTCTTTCCACCAGTTTACCTTACTAATACTAATACTAGGCCCGCACTTCTATTCAGCCATTTTAGCAGCCAGACTGTACAGTCTTGATCATGAGTGGATAGTTTGTGTGATGGTGATTTTAACGTTCTGACCATTCCCCTTGACAACAGTTAGGATACTCAAAATTTAATTTTTTTTTATAATAAAACTGGTAACTTGTTTAGGAACATATGGCTAAAAAAGGAACAACTCACACCTGGTAGTAAAAGTGTAATTAATGCGCCACTTATCTCGGAAAGCAAATTGTTTCTACCGCTGCTACATATAAAACTGGGACTAACGAAACAGTTTGTTTAGATCGTAGGCAAAGAGGTACGTTGTTTTTTGCATATCGTTTCAAAATTTCATTAATGATGCTAATTCCAAGGTTGTATTTTCGATGGACTAAAGATTAGAGAACCTCTGCACGGTAATTTCAGAACTTCTGTGTCTCAGAAGGGAGATTTCGCATTCAAGAAGTTGGATTTTCTAGGCATTTGTAAATCAAAGTACTAAGGGAAGACTGTCAAAAACACTTACTAGTTTTAAAGAAACAAGGTTGTAACACGAGTGTGGAGTTTCATTTTCTGCATAGCCACATTGCACACTTGCCACTGAACCTTGGTGTAGTAAGTAGGATGGAAGGTTTCAGCAAGATATAAAGGTAAGGTATGTTAGTGTCTAACGGCTCCTGGGATTTCTCCCATCTATGCGAGTGTACATTGTATCGGGGCCAGAGATTTGAAGTATGTGGGGGTCATGTGCTGTATATTGTGTTGTGCCCTTTGTTCCTCCGGTCTATTAGCCGCCGAGCCCCTAGTGGGACCCGACGTTACCACACCGTGCCACGGGGAGGCCGACCGGGTGTACCACTGATGCTAGAGTACTCTGGGGGTCCTGCCACCTACTTTCCTGGGATTTCAGTAGCTAGGACCAGATTTGAGAATGAGATGATCGCTGTTTCTTGAACAACGGTTGTAATTTTAACAGAGCGTAGGGTTGTTCGATAATAACTTGTTCTAGGGCCAAATAGGTCGGGCAATAATTTTGATGTGTTTAGATTTAGACCTGTGGGGCATATATATATATATATATATATATATATATATATATATATATATACACACACTCACACACATATAAAAAAAAAAAAAAAAAAAAAAGTTG
The DNA here is from genome assembly GCF_048544385.1 of Mastigoproctus giganteus. Taxonomy (NCBI): domain Eukaryota; kingdom Metazoa; phylum Arthropoda; class Arachnida; order Uropygi; family Thelyphonidae; genus Mastigoproctus; species Mastigoproctus giganteus. Next base: position 55,367,840 of record NC_143578.1, on the reverse strand, counting down.
TGCAAGAGAAAAGTAAGGGAGGAAGCCAGAAAACTGGAGGGTAGGAAACAGAAGAAGGGGGCCGACAGGGAAGATGGCCCCTGATGACAGTGTAGCATGCCCAGTGCCTCACCAGAGAGATGAGTGGGATGGACAAAAAAAAAACCCCACCTACCCACACCTACAAAAAAAAAAAAAAAAAAAAAAAAAAATCATTGTAGAAGGACGGATGGTAGAAAACAGAAGAAAGAAGCAAAAAAAAAAAAAAAAAGAGAGAGAGAGACTCTGCAAGTGCAGAGTAGGTACAGCTAGTACGGCCAGTCAGTTGGAGCCGACACTTGGTGGAAATCCAGCAGTGTGAGTGCTGCTATGGTGGATGGGTCATGTTTAGGAAGGTCTAGTCCAGGTGTCGTCATTGGGACTCACTCCATTTGGTGAGTCTGTGTCGCTTCTAGACTGAAGGCTGGTACAGTAGTCTATGATAACGAATAGTAGGGTGGTAAAAACCGGGAGTCCAAGATATGATGAACAAGTCCAGGGATCGATGGTAGGTCTCTTCTTGATGAGATGTGTCACGTCTGGTCGGGAGAAGTTGGTCCAGGAATCAATGATGAGGAATTTGTCAAGGTATGTGTGGACCCTGTCTTTGATTGCACTGCTAGTATTGTCCCAACCAAGTGGGGAGACCAGTTGACTACTTGAGATGTGAGGGATCAAGTTGGGTTCTGTACTCCGGATGGTTTGTTGGTCAAGTCTTGTGTAAATTGGTCCAGGGCGTTAGCATCTATGGCTCAATGATGCGCAGCAACAGTTGGCAGTCATGGTTGTTATGACCTATTGATTCGGATGCTAAGGTAGTGGTAGCGCTTTCTGCCTGGTAAAAGATATAAAGGTCATGGAAAAAGATACCTTGAGTAAATGAAATTAACATATGATGACAGACTACTGTTAGTATTTGAAAAGGGATTCATGTGATGACGCCAAAGAGTTTCAAACAAGTGCAGATTCACACATGTGGAAAAAACTGCCGAACCGCTAAATAAAGCATTGATTTATTGAGATAATTGAGTGACTACACACGTTACCATTTGTTCTTAATATTATTTTCTGTATGAATGCTTGAAATACATACATACTAAATTACATACTATTAAATACATACTAAATTACTATTAATAAATAATACAGGGATTACCTTGGCCTCTTTATAGGAAGGCTTTTTTCCCAACTCTCCTAGTCCATCACGTAAAACAATTAAAACACAATGATAAAATTCATTTTAATGTGTTCCATACCGACAGTTTGATATCCGATGGGCAGCTAAACAACAACTAATTTATGCTAAGGAGCCTCATCTAATTAAGAAATTCATCAGAACAGTAATTTATTCTCCACTCCTCTATGCTGCTAAAGTGTGGGCATCAGCAGCTATTACAAAGAAGACACCAATCCTCGCTGCAGAATTCTGGCTACTTAAATGGGCTAACCGGAAAGCTTGTCTCTCATTACAGGACAGAACTACAGCCTTAGTTACTTCACTGAGGATGCAGCGACTGCCTGATATCATCGAAATACAACGACTGATAGCTTCAGTTAAAATGATCACGGGTCAGATCTCAACACCGTGCATTCGGGATTCGTGTTACTGGCGAATACCCAAGCCAGAACTTCGGTCAATCCCGATGCTCTGCTCGAGAAATCGGAGTCTTCATATCTCAGACCGCTTCCTCCCAAACCAAATGATACCGGAAGTATAGCACCTCGACGCTGACTTGCATAGGTTTTGCAGCAATAAAACCTACAGGAAAGAAGTGGTAGCAGCTCGCTCTAATCCCAGAATCGAATAAGAACAAGTTCGTGCGCCCTCCACACCACCTGCCAAGCTCTCCTGTGCCACGACAAAATTCGTTTGATGGAGAAGTGCCATTCATGTATATTATATATTTTTATATTATAAATATGATGTAGATCTGTTTGATGTAGCTTGTAAATATAGTTAATAATGCGTAATGTGAGGGAGTGTAATAACATGTTTACATTTTTAATTTTACAGTGTGCACATAACTAATTATCTATTCTGATGTTGAGCCTTTGGCCGTGACGGGACAGTCGCAACTTCACTTACATCTATGTACATTGTATTGATTTAGTTGAAATAAACATTTCTCTCTCTCTCTCTCTCTCTCTCAATTTAATAACCCAGAATCAACGTTGAGACACCAACCTGACTCCAAAAAATATCAACCGCAACTCAACTATCAGCATAGAAAAACATTATATCAAAATTTCAAATAGGAGGAAGAATTTAGTCTTCACGTTATTTCATATTCGTTTTTTTTTTTTTTTTTTCAGTCTATTTGAAATTTTGATATAATGTTTTTCTATGCTTGATAGCTGGGTCGCCGTTGATATTTTTTGGAGTCGGGTTGGGATCTCAAGTGATTCCGGGTTATTAAATTGCTGTCGTACTGTCGGTATGAAACACATTGATAAAATTAATTTTATTGTGTTTTAATTGTTTTATGTGATGAACTAGGAGAGTTGGAAAAGAAGCCTTCCTATAAAGAGACCAAGGTAATCCCTGTATTATTTATTAAAGGTTACAAAATATAGGAGATGTTGATAAAATACTAAATTACATACTATTAAATACATACTATTAAATTTAAATTATTACATACCATTAAATAATGAAACTGCATTCGCAGCCACTACACACGAAGCACCACTTCTAGCAGTTAACTTGAACCTTTCCTTAGTTGTCTGCCAATTCACATTCCAACACACTCATTCGCTTTGTAGTGAGGCAGATTTTCATTACCTTGTGTTTTTGCAGTTTGTCTGAAAAATGACAAACAAAAGAATCGAACAACAAATCAACCTCAAATTTTACACAAAACTAAAGAGAACACCAACAGTTAATGAGTTTGGTACATTATTATGGTGAAGATACAATGTAAAGAGCTCGCGTGTTTGAATGGCATAAATGATTTTGAGAGAGAGAGAGAGAGAGAGAGAGAGAGAGAGAGAGAGAGAGAGAGAGAGAGAGAGAGAGAGGGACGATGAACAAACAGACCGTCCAGTATCCATTAAAACTGATGAAAATGTAGACCGGTAAGGACATTGATTAGAAATGATCGTCGTTTAAGCACTAGAATGGTTGCATCAGAACTCAATATAGAGAGTTAGACAAATTTTAACTGAAAATTTAGGTACGAGAAAAGTATGGCAAGGTGGTGCCAAAATTTTTAATGAAGATTAAAAAATGAAAGACTACAAGTTTGTTAAGCTGTATGGAACCAAATTATAGAAAATCCAGACTTTTTGAGTACTGTAATTACTTGCGATCAAAGTTGGCTGTTCTAGTACGATCCAAAAACTAAAATAGAGTCAATGTAATGGGAGACAAAACAATAACCATGCCAAGAAAAAGAAAAAATGTCAGTCAAAAATGAAAACTATTCTTCTTGTTTACTTCGATATTAAGGAAACTCATACTCAGTCCATTGAAGGTGATAATGGAACAAAATTCATATTTCTTTTATTGCAACAGTCTAGTTATTTAATAGCTACACCTCGTGTTTTATATTTTACTTTTCATTTTGTGCAAAAATTGACGTTAACAGTTTTGACCTTATACGAGGGGTTTCCGAAAAGTAAGGTAACACTTTTTTTTTTTTCATAAATAATGGTGAAAGAGAATGAGACGAAACGCAGTGGACAGATAGACCCGTTAATACCGTTCAAAAAGACCCCCGGTGCATTGTTTTTTTTCTATTTATCCGATTTTAATTACAGATTACACTGGTGTACTTTAAAAAGAAAACCCTGCTTTCTAATGCAATTAGGAGAACAACGTTCAGGTGCTCATTTACACATTTTGAATCAGCACCTGAACGTTGTTCTCCTATTTGCATTTGAAAGCAGGGTTTTCTTTTTAAAGTACACCAGTGTAATCTGTAGTTATGGGATATATATCGAAAAAAAATTGCAGTGAGCTCTTAATATTTCAAAATATTAAGCTTTAAATTGTTCTTATAATTAAGATGGTAGTTCTGAGCTAAACGAGTTAAACACCTTTTGAAGTGTCACCAGCGAATAGTTCTTTATAACCAGTTGACACCTGAGAAGAGTTCAAGCCAATTGCTTGCCTACGTAATTCCAAGAATTATTAGATTGCTGTGTTTCCAGTATCCCTGATAAATTGGACATAGCAAGCTTTTCTTGTGTATATGGGATGCAGTAGCTTATTATGTTACGTTATACTGATCTGTGGTGTTCTCTTGTAATTTAAGATAAAACAGCGATTCATAGTGTGCAGATCTGTGTGTATATCACTACCATTCTTTCTTCTACCGTGAAGCTTTAAAAGTTTCTGAAATGTAGTGAAAAGCTTTCCAGTTATATAAAAATAGTCAGAATGTAAAATTCGGCGAAAATTAGATGAACCAAGAAGTCTACGAAAGAAAAACAAAAAATAAAGCTTTAAATTGTTCTTATAATTAAGATGGTGGTTCTGAGCTAAACGAGTTAAACCCTTGGGAAGTGTCACCAGCGAATATTTCTTTATAACCAGTTGACACCTGAGAAGAGTTCAAGCCAATTGCTTGCCTACGTAATTCCAAGAAAATGAAGTAGGTTATAAAACATTTCCCAGCATTCTGTGGTCGATCGGGCCCCCCTTTCTATACTGCCCAAATCTACCATTTTTTTAAACATCTTGCTAGTAAGAAATATGAAGGGTCATTAACCTTGTCTTTGGCACCATCCTGTCCAGGTTCTTAAATGTTTCGGTAGCCAAGAGGGAATTTCGGAGATATTTCTTAAGAAACTGGCCCACAGTTAATGCATATAATGTAGTTGCCCGCAGCTACTCAAGAATAGTAATTATAAGAGTCATGGGAATAAGATAATCGGTGGAGAACCAGCCCAGGGTGGGGTGGATGGTATTACGCACATAAAAAGTGACCTTGTGCTGAACGCAAAATACTTTAAATAGAGAACCACATATTAAGACAAGCAAATAGTATCCTTACAAGTAGAAACGTGGGATGGAGGGGGAAGAGAATCAAGAAATGTTTTAAAAATGAGAAAAATCATAAATTTGCTGACTGTTAGTTTACTCTCCTACTTTGAATGCAGTGGGGAATATATATCCCTTATGATATATCCTGAAAGAATAAAATAGTTTTATAGGTGTTCATTATTATTATTATTATTGAAAATCGATTTCTCATACTCAGGGGCATGATGGGTGAGAATTGGACTTCAAGAATAGGAAAAGACAAATTTTAGATTGCTTTTTTTTATTTGCTTAATTAAAAAAAATAAAGTTTTTAACAGAATAAAATAAGTAATTTTCTCAGCACGTTGCATTTCAGGCTCATTCCATTTTTCTTAAATTAATTGAACTTTAATTTTCTGTGATTAATAGAGAGTAAATAATCAGTTGACTTCTTGCCAGTTAATTACTAATTAATTAATAATGTTTAAACAATACTTGTTTCCATTTCACTGCACATGCCCCAACATTATATTCACTCAACTTTTTATAATGTGTACCCTACTTATTTCCTCTTGGATTTTAATAAAAATCGAAATGCAACACGTATATCATGCTCTCTGATTCAATAAATTAAATAGCAAACGTATCTCAGATCGGCATGTTATCAACACTTTCTTAACGTACTTTACTTACTTATTCCTGAATTTTAATAACATTTAAAATCTAAGATTATTTCTCGTTTCTGTTGATTAGTATAACAAGAAAGCCATAAATAGTTCGTGATTTAGACGTTTAGAATGCTGGTAGCTGGTTTCATATGCGGTAACATGTTTCTGCACATCCACCGTATCGCTCATTTATTCCTCTAGTTAACGCACAGCAACAAACTATATCCAGTGCTTTAGCTACAATATACAATACAGTGTATGGATATTCTGTGTAATATGTATGATAAAAGAAATGTGCCGGTTTTCTATTTATCCGGTTTTAATAAAATAACAAATCCTCCTAAAAGGGCTAAATATAATATTTCATGAAATCCGGCCACTAGAAGTTGAGTTGCTACTAATAAGCTAACCTAGTGTCGAATGGGCACTTTTAGTGCAGAAAAATTGCCAAGATCGAAAAAATCATTTACACATAAAATTCTTCACCTTTCCCATTAAGTTTTCTATTTTTTGGGTTTAGGACAGTTAACTCTTCCATCTTCTTCTTCTTCTTCCTGGTCTTACTCTACTTCGTTCCTGCGAATAAATAAATTTTTATTTGTCCTACCAATATACATAAGTGTTACATTGGTGAGAGACAAATTCCCTTCACGGCAGTATATGCCAGGGGATTTACATATAATACAATATAAAGGAATATAACAACACCACCACTGAATACACTATATACGTGGTACACTTGTTCACATAAGCACAGCATTGAGTCACATAGTTATTCCAGAACGCACAGAGCTTTTAGGCGAAAGTAGCCTGAGCGAACCACATCGCGGTTTGTTTCGTATCTTCTGTTAGCCTTTCGAGGTCAATTCCAATTTGAGACAAGCTGTGGATTTAGTGCAACGCCTTGGCTGGTATGAACCTGTCGGCCACCTTCTGCCTATTAGCTTTCATCCTCAGGGATTTGGTGCCTCTTAAGCCAGATAGTGGGATGTGCCACTCAGAAAGCTGCCAGAAGCACGGTGATGTTATCACTCCAGTCATCATCTTGATTGTGGTTATCAGTCGTTTCCAGGCAATACTGTCTGGTAAACGCTGTATTATCAGCTGTTCAGCAAGGTGCGTGGTCCTTAACTGATAGGGGAGATGGTGTTTACTGTTGGTCCACTTCAGCAGCCAGAATTCAGTCGCGTATATACTCCTAATATGGGTAGGGGTGACTGACGCTCACAATTCAGCACCATACAATATGGCCGAATACACCGTTCTTATATATCTTGCGGTTGTCACAGTTTGTTTCACGTGCAAGAGGTGTTGTTTGGTTATCCAACGTAGATAGTTTAATCTCTTTATAAGCCCGTTAACATGGGCCGTGAACGTAAGTTTAGTGTCAAATATTATTGTTGATCTCTATGAGTTGTGACAATTGGGACAGGTGTGTCCCATTTAGTTCTGGATATACGAGTGTAGGTGATTTTTTGAGAGAGAGTGCACCATCATTACAGTCTTCTGTGGATTTATGGCTAGGCCACATTTTTCTAAGTATATTAACAGCTCCATACTCTTATGATTGATCTGGTTATGCACTGCACTGTTAGACAAGGCTGGTTGGATGGTAGTCAATATTTTAATATCATCTGCGTATGTGTATACATCACCCTGCCTTCGCAGAAAGGGATCATAATTGCGGTAAAGAGGAGTCTGGATAAGACGCCACCTTGTGGAACTCCTGCATGGACAGCCAGATCCTCGTTGGAGGATCTGGCTGTCCGTATGAAAATAAATTGACCGACAAGTTAGTAGGGACTGCAGGAACTTCAGCAGGTTTCCTTTTATTTGGAAGGCGTGCTGCAGCAGACGTAGTAGGGCATGTACATTGAAACTATCGAAGGCTGCCTTTATATCAGCAGTTCTTTAATGTTTTTATCCTCCTGTCATTCACCATTTTGTCAATATGTCTTCCCCTTTATTTGTAGACGTATTGTCATATAATTGCCTGTTTTATTCACCATGTCTGTACGTCAATTTGTCCGCATGTAATAACTCTACTTTCAGGGGACGAATTTTCTAGTGTGTATGAAATTTTATATTTAGATATTTTGTTTTGCCATCACAAATTTCATTAAAATGGGACAATAGAAATACGAAAATTAGTTTTTATAAATCGTGAATTATTGCTATTTACTTTTTATATTAATCATAGTAGAAACGTGAATACGTGTTATATTTCAATTGCTATTAAAATTCAGGAAGAAATAAGTAAATTTCACTACGAACGTGTAGACAGAATATTACGATCTGAGATACTTGTTACTATTTGTCAATAATATAAGGGAATTTTACCAGTGTGAGGTGATTATCAGTGGTACGAAAAAAAAAATTGTCATATTAGAGTTACTTTAGAAGAACTTTTCCGCCCAATGTATGTTATGTCCGTAAATGGCGTTTGTTCGCTATCGGTTTGTCTGTTTTCTTTGACAAAAAACCGAACTTCCGAAGGAAAAACCTCGCTTAAGACCGATTGGCTGGCCGACTGGGCTAGCCGGGTGGGTAAAGTGCCTGCCTGGCAACCCAAAGGTCGCGGGTTCGATTCCCGCCTCGGGCTTGGATATCACGAAGGTGCCGCATGTTGATTCCGGTTGGATCTCATGGCCACGATACACGAAGGAAGCAGGAAAAAACTGGTTCCTTCGTGTATCCTTCGCTCACATCATACGATAAAAAAACCCGATTGGCTTAGCCACGGGATGAAGAAAGCCCGTAAAACTTACTCGCTTCATGACGAGATTTGAACCCGAGTCTTTTGCAGCCGGTGTGGGAATGTTAGTGATTATAACCACTGTGCAACCAGCTTGAAGTTAACTCGTGGTATAAGGCAGTGGTTGGACTGCACCTTGAGTTCTGCATACAGGTCTGGAAGGATGTAGGTCGGATTTAACGTGTTTGGACTAGCAATAGGATTAATAAGGGGCACAAAAGGGTACCTTACCAAGAAAGATTTCTGTCCTGAAAAAAAAAAAATGGCAGTCTGGAAACTAGGTGTTTGAAAGGAGACCTGATTGAATTGAGGAAATTAAATGCTGATGGGATCCTTACTCTTCTCGGTTGATACAAAAATGGGGATATAAATTTAAATTCATAAAGAATGGTTGGATGATAGTGTGCGAAAAGTTTCTTTCAGCCAGAGGTTGATTGTTGGAACGAGATTCCAATGTGATATTGTATAGTGGATAGTTTTACTAAATTTAAGGAAGGATTAGGCAAATTATTAGAGGGAATGTTCAGTTTGATGTGAATAGCCTATTTTTTTTTTTGGCTGATGCTGTATAATTCTGTTTCGTTGCATAATTGCCACTGCTAATACTAATACTGCATATTCGTGATCTCAGTTCTGATCTCTGTAATGCCCATTTCCACCTACTATTTACCAAGCCCCACTTTTTCCAACAGATTATCAATTATGTCGACCACCATTAATTTCTGTTGTCCTAATTATTTGCTTTATGAAAAATTTCTGTTAAAGGTGATAATTGTGCATATGTCCGCTCTACTATTCGTTGTCGGAGACTTCCTGGTCTGGAATCTCCCCTGGCTTAAAATATCTTTACCCATTCTGTCAAACTCATCTCTTGCCTCTGTCATTCTCCCAACTACAAATCACTCAGGTTTTGAGTTCGTTACTTTGAAACTCGTCTTTATCCAAACTAAATTTCCTGAAAGTGACGTAATTTTCCTTGGTGATTTTAATATACATAATTCCAATTGGCTTCATACGAAAGCAGTTTCTTGAGATGCTGAATCTTTCCTATACTGATTTATACGACTTCTGTCATATTCTAGTGACATTTACCCACTAGAATACCAGACAGTTCTAACCAAGAGAACTACACCCCAACACAATAATTTCCTCACGAACAACCCGTCAAAGTACGTCATAGTGGTCCTTACTCTGGGTACTTCAGATCACCGCTTAGTGATGGTCTTTTCTCCGGTGGAGCCTGTCTCTCGTGGCGACTACCAGCTTAGTATTGTTTGGCATTTGCTTGGGAAAAAAAAAAAAAATAAATTATCCCCACACTCGGGGTAATTTCTTTTTTTTCTAAACAGCTAACTTTCTACAGGTCGCAAATGCAGCCCATCATGAAATATTGTTCCCATATCTGGGAACTCGGATCTTTACTACCCGGTTCGGGGAGGCCAAGGAGAATACAGATTCTGTTAACTGTAAGACGCCACCCTCGCCTAAGACAGACTAACTCAGCCACGTTGTGAAAAAAAAAAGGCCCATAAAAATTCCTTGTGTTATTCTCCCCTTCGTGATTGAATAAGAACTCTGGCCTTTTCCAACTAGTGTGGGAGAACTCCTTTTATTGGACCGGGATATGTTTTCAGTTTTCTGTGTTTGTAATCATCATGAAAATCATTTGCAATAAATCACATTTTTATCAAAAAAAAGCAGGTAATTTTTTTATTTTTCGTTATATTTTTTAGCTTATATTTTTCTAATCTCTGCTCTCATACTAATTCATACGATGGCAGGTCAGTGTCATTCACTAGCTATTCCGCGACACATTCAGGCTGCAGTTCCACCCATTCTCATCAACGAACTATTAGTCTGAAAAATGAAATGCTTACGTACCAATAATTATGTGGGTGAAAGGTATGCGGAATGACAGACAAGAGGGCAGCTAACCAATGACCTTCAACGGCATGTAGAATTTCTCTCCACTAGAGGTTTATGGTGCAAAAAAGGCCCAGGCTTTTGTTGTCATAATGGATAAAGTATGACAGCCATTATGGAGGAGTCAAGAAAATTTGCGACAGCTGACACAATTTTTATAACAGATTTAAATTTTTTTTTTTTTTTTTTAAATTTTATAACGTTAGCTCAGCCAACATTTTCCACACAACGACTCAGTTAGTATAAGTAAGGTCAAATGATGCAAGGAAGCGGACTCTTTTCCCACCAATAATTTAAAAAAAATAATTATTACTATAAATAAAAAACTAAATAAACAATAAATAAATAAAATAAAACAGATTATTCATACTGTTACAATTCTCACAAGGTAACCCTCCAATTCCGCTTTGAATTTATCCGACCTATGCCACATTGGGTTGTTGTTTTTGTTGCACTATAATGTCTGTAATTTGCATGTGTTCTGTGGTCGATTTTCTCTTTCTGCTGGACGAAAAACTCGAGTTTCCGGAAAAATAAACCATTCTACCCTCGCTTGAGATCGACGAATTCAGCTACGTGTGCAAAAAGACCCATAATAATTCCTCCCGTCATTTACGGGATTCGAACTCTGGTCTTTCAGCCGATGTGGGAGGACGGTGATTATACCTAAAATCGGCATTTAGCACTTTTCACCAAAAAATTAAGAAAGAAATAACAAGCCATTGTCATTTAGAAGAACATCTCCGTTGGAAGACTGTAGAAAATTCTCTGTTTCCAACAGAAAGTACTTTTCAGTCTCAACCAATAACGGAATTGGAACCCAGGCCTTTTACAGCGATGTGAGAGAGAGCAGCAACGTTATCCACTGCGCTATTTGCGATAGTGTTGTTGACGTTGGATAGTATCACATGCAGGGTTTTACTCATCTTCATGTGTCTGTTCCTGTTCACAGGTACAGATGAGGTCCATGAGCAGGTGAGATTAATTGAATTATGGATGACAGTTCCAACAGAATTCATCTGATGTAAGTTTGTCTGGAAACAGAATATCCAGGACTAGAAGTCTCTGGATTTAATTCACATCAAACATATAGGATATCATGAGGAAGCGAAGTGTAGGCCATCCGACACTTCCAGAGTACTGTTCGTGAGTTGACATTAGTTCTCATAGAGATATTATGGTTTGTTGTCTCAATATTTGGTGGATACCTCCTTATTGCATATGGGATAGCAATACGAGTTCTGCAAAGCTGTCAGCTGATTGCTACTAATTTGTATTTATATACCCTTCTTAGCTTAATTTTAAATTATATTATAATTTAACAATATAATTAACAATTATCATATGAAATACAGTATATTTGTTTTTATACTCCTGTAGAGAAGACAGTGATTTGTTCTGAATGGTTGTTTTGGAAACTACACCAGGGCAGTTAAAGTATGAGGCGCTAATATGTAATATTTGGAAAGTGCATGTATTTTTGTCGGTTTGTTTATTTTTCTGTATGAAAAACCTGAGATTAATTTTATTTTCTTAATTTCTTTTCTTCTGAATGGGATTCTAACTTAGCTGATTTTCGCGCAGTGTGAAAGGACAGGGATCGTAACCACTATGCTAGTCGCGAGAGGTCAAGGAGTAAGTCACCCTCGCAGGTCACAATCTTCCTCCTCATATTGGGTGAAAAAAAGGCCTGGAATCGAATCCCATGAATAATGCGAGGACTTTTTATCAGCTTTTTTTCACAACGTGGCTGAATTCGTTGGTCTCAGGCTAAACTTTATCTCTCAGAAGCTAGCGGTTTTCTTACAGCAAACAGGCAAATCGACCACAAAATACATGCAATTTATAAACATGATATACTGGTACCTCACTCCTGCTAAACATTATTTACTGGCACCTAAGTCCCGAAAAAAATCACGGCCATGGTTAACAGTGGACCGTGTTTCCTTTTTTTTTTTTTTTTGCAGCATATAGATTTCTTCACGAATTTGCGCATTAGTGACTACGTAATTACTCCAGGACCACAACTATTTTTTAATTATAAAATAAATCAAGTTAACAAGTGTTGGTGTCGTACTGGTTTTCCCTACTCCTGATTAGTTGAAAAACTTATTAGCATTAGTAGAGGCATATGATGCAAGAAAGCAAGCTTATGCAGCATCAGCCAAAAAAAAAAAAAAAAACCCACTTCCACTTCAACCCTCCGTTCGTTCGAAATACCTGTCCAGCTGAGCCTTAAATTTATTTAGGCTATCAACTTCCACGACAAGGAATGGAAGTCTGTTCCACCAACGAACTACCCGCTGGCTAAAGGCAAATTTCCGCACGGCTATCCTACATCTGTCTTTCCTCAATTTGAATTTATGCCCTCTCAGGTGATTTTTCTGAGCTAGAGGAAGAATCCCATCAGCATTGAGCATGCTCAAACCATTCAAGGCTTTATACACCTCTATCAGATAACCTCGCTGGTGCCTAGTCTTCAGACACTGTAGTTTGCAAAACTTAAGCCTTTCTTCTGAAGAGTACCCCTTTGTTCCATTCACTAATCTTGTTGCCCTTCTCTGTACTCGTTCCAGCAGCTCTACATCCTTCTTGCAATGAGGCCTCCAGACCTGCATACAGTACTCAAGGTGTGGCCTGACCATTTCCTTATACAAGGGAATAATCACCTCCTTATCCCTGCATTACGATTAACGATTATTACGATTAACTACAGAAATAATAAAACTACGTTTTCTTGTACATATGCTGACGTACCTAAGCGTATCGATCATAGGTGCACTTATATCCTCTGTAGGTTCCGAAGCAGTGCAAAAGTTAGGGTACCTGACACGCGGAATAATCGAAGTGTTGTAAAGATAAAGTTGATTTGAAATAACGATGGTGTGTTTTACTGAATATTAATTTTAATGATACAAGTTGCTTATTATCCTTATTGAAATGTTCGTGAAGCGCTTACGTGACACACAATGCTTTAAGAATCTCCTGAAACTTGACTTTATACTTCACTAATTTTCGTTCATTACGGAGTCAATCAGTCTCTCTTGAAAATTATGAGGGAAGGAAGCATTGCTGTTAACGCCAGTGAATGGCCATAGTAGCACCTAATAGACATCTAATGGCACCTCAAGCTATTATCCCGTGCTCCACGAACATTTCTGAAGACAATGGATACATCAAATATAAATCACGTGTTTCTGCTGACACCTCAGTGTTATTGGCTTCTTGAAGGGTATAATAGACACACGAAGCCGACAAATGCGAGTTAGTTGAGATAGTTACATCCGTATTAACGCTTCATGGGAATGATAAGTAGGGCGTGACAGAAGGCAGGATTTAAAAAATATATATGAAAATAATAAAAAAATAAAAGCGAGATAAGTGGTTCTTGTGGTAAAATGGATGAGGAAAACAGTTTATCTAATTAACCGCCGTGAATACCTTTTCAATTTGATATCTTAGAGAGCAGATCATGATAATAATATCATTACACCGAATTGTACTGTTTTGTAAAGTGTTCATAAGCAAACTTTACAAGCCTGCTGGAGAATAAAATATTCTTAACTCAATGTGCACCCTTAAGAAAGCTTCACTTCAGCAACATCGAACGATACCCCTTAAAAAACTGAGCCACGCATCAATTTTTCCCCTAGGAAGTACGAGTAATTCGAAGAAAACTTAGTATTTAATCACTATTTCTGGTGAGAAAACCAAGTTTATTTTGCCCAAGGGATCGCTTCAACTAACCAGACCACCAACCATAAAAATTAATGGTGCATCCATAAAGTTGTTCCCTGAAATAAAGTACTTAAGCATCATCCTCGATATGAAGTTGACGTTTTACCCGCATCTCGTTCATGTCGCAACCAAAATTAGGAAATACACCGCACTGATTTCTAGAATTAGTAGAGTAGACTGGGGCCTAAAACGAAGGGCACTTGCACTAATATATAAAACCATCTTCTTGCCAATTGTCTGCGGCAGTGTGGTGTACCAGAGCCAACATCCAGCGAAATAAAGCTAAGTTGGATTCAGTTCAGAAAGTTATGCTCCTCACAGTTACTAAAGCCTGTCGCGCTGTTAGTACGCCGGCCCTTCAAGTCCTCGAAGGATAGCTACCCCTGTATCTTCAGGTGATCAAGACAGGCCTATTTCAAAGACTAAAGAGAAGGTATTCCCTCTGAGATCCTTGACATCCACCCGGATCTGGCCAACGATCCCAAAAGAGAAAGAAAACATAATGCAAACAAACTCGTCGAAATTTGGCAAGACAAATGGGATAACACAAGCAAAGCAGCTATTACCAAACTTTTTTTTACCTTTTGTTGCCCAAACATACCCAAAGTCTCCTCCCTCGTTTTCACCGGGCCTCCAAGTAACATTCTTACTTACTGGACACGGACCTTTCAGGAAAAAATTAACAGATGTACATGCGGACAAGTTGAAAGCTGGGAGCATGTAATGTACTACTACCCTTATTATGAGGATTACAGGACAAGGCTGATCACAAAAATATGGAAACCTACACCATCATCTATAGAACAGGAACATCTATTTCTTTAAGGTGAGCTCTTACCGAGTTTGCTCAATCAACCTTCCAGCTCAGACGTACTAATCAGACAACAATCTATTAGGCAACAGTTTGACAGTAGTACAAAGGGAATCCACCTAAACGCACTGCAAACCCCTATGGGGTAGGATAAACTAGTGCCTCTGTCGGTGCACGATGCTCTGCAAATCCCATCCAGGGTAGGATTAACTTCAAACCCTGCTGACACCTTCGGGTGTGGGATGACTTTGCACCTGTATACTGGAAGGTGAGTCAGGTGCTACAAACGCCTTCGGGTGTTAAATGCCACATGACATCTCTTTGCAGGGTAACTCTTACCCTGCAATCTTTTTTCTTTCCTTGGCCCTGCATGGCGATTCCAACCTTCATTCCCTCCCTACTTCCGTCATCTGGAGGACTCCTTCTTCCTTCCCACTTTAACTTCCCCATCTTTAGCTATCTCCCTCGTTTTCTTCCTTTTTTTTTTAACTTGGTCTCTGTCAGGAAGCTCAGGCGACCCTGGCAGAGGCCAGCCAGAGTATTATGGGCAGCCTTGCTCACCTCCCAGTGGTGGTGGCTGGCAACGCGGGCCATTAGGAGTCCTGCGGCCAAGAAGCCAGTGACATAACAACGAAACATAACGATACTCTGACACAAACCAGACATTACACTTTTTCTAGCTTTTATAGAAATTCTGTACTTCTTCACAAAGTACCATGGCGCAGATGTGGAAAACCACCGGTGGCACCTTCCACAAAACACGATGCCACTAGTGCAGTATAGAAGAAAGTATGTGTGTACAAAAATTTGTACTATTGAGTACTTAGTTGTATAACTAAAGAGGACTTGAGTCCGATATTCATTCCTGAGGAGGGCTATATTTTACAGTAATTTTTCTTTTACAGTAGTTATTGTTATAAATGAAGCAGTCTGTTGAGACATTTTTAACAATCCTTCTTCGCCTACATTTTGGCAGTTCTTTAGAGACGGGCCTTATTTGTGTAATTATTAGAACGCTCCACAGCGAGAATCAGTAGTTTGAAGGGAATAATGTGGTGAAGCTATCATTTCCAATCCAGAGCCTAGTTCTGAATCCAGCTGAACTCCTTGGGTCGTTTTAGTACAGCAATAGAGAACCAGAATATGATGTCAAGCAGAAATCTAACCGTAACCTACAGGAATCTTTCTGTTTCAGGAGTGACAGTGTGGAGCAAGACTCCAGCTTTCGCATACCAAAAGTTGTATAAAGTCCTCCATTGATGCTATTAAAGCCCATGTTCACATTCCATAATAAAATTATTGAGGTCACATTCCATAATAAAATTAATTTTTTTTTAAAATTTAGTGTTCCAATACATATTTGGATATAAGTCTATATCACACCAACTCTTTGTTCTTTTATAAAGTGTAATTCTCAAACTGCGGATTGTGCAGATCTCTTCCTCGCCTCTCGTGATTTAGAAGAGATGTGATAACTTCTAAAGGAAGGCAATACGAATATTCGGATCTGAAAGTAGGAAAGGTTAGAGGAATCTGACTCATTCCTTTTTGAAGAGTGTGAGAGTAAATCGTGATTTTTTTTTTTTTTTTTTTTTTTTTTGCGTCAAAGCAATGCTTTGACGCAAAAAAAAAAATTCGTCCCGAATTCGTTGACGCGTCAAAGCAATGCTTTGACGCGTCAACGAATTCGGGATTCGAACCCAGGCTTGGATGGAAGCAATCGTAACCGTTGTATTAACCAAATCATTGTATGTGTGTGAGTAAACTGGTGTGCACGAAAGAAAGCTGTTGTTTTGACTTTGCATCGAGACACATAAGGCCATGATATGTCTGTAATTTATGTATTTTTCAGTTGGCGTTTGTTTATTGGATGAAACATTCAAGTTTCATCCAATAAACAAGCGCCAACCGAGACTAACTCGATTACGGGCAAAAAAAAAAAAAAAAAAAAAAAAAAAAAGCAAGCCATAAAATATCTCCGCCTGGATCGGAATTGAATACTTAGTGAAATGTCTAGTTTCGAATTAGTTATTAATACTTACTGAAATAATTAATCCAAAAAAGAATTAAATGCTAATTGGCGAATTTTAATCACAATTACTTACGTTTACAGATGATAGGAAATTAAATTTATGTATCAAACGTACGTTATTAAGAATACATATACAGGGTTATTCAAAATGAAGTCCGGGGTTTGAATTGTATTCCTGTACACAATTCCGGACTTCATTTTGAATAACTCTGTATAAAGAATAGACAATCGTATGGCCCTCATGAAAGTTGATATATGAAATATTATGCCAAAAAGGAGAGCGTCACGTTTCAATCACTTGTTTCTTCACTGGTTCTGGTTGCTTTTAGGTTCAGTATTTTTATAGACACCTGTTGTTAGGGAGCTGGAGAATTTAACCACACTATTATTTTTTTCTTTCTTATGCGCTTTTTCTTTTATTTGATTTTGACAAAAACAGATTCACTGAAATAGAAGATAATGGCAGCCCAACTGCATTCATTGCGTTATCTGCATTTAATTTCTTCGATGTTTCTTCTGCTCTTAAGTGCAGCTATATTTTGCTAATTACTCGAACCTACTGGCAGATGGGGGAAACATGGGGGTAACAAACAGAGAGACATAGACACACACGCACACACTTTCTGTAGACCAGTTTGAAACGTGTTGGGCAAATTTGCATGATATATTGATCCACATTCTGTCCGTGACTTTGTAATTTGTCAAACGATGATTACCTAGTGGAAATAGGAGGCCAAACAGAAACAAGAAGATAATATTCATTCTGAAGTCTCTTTCCTCTCCCTTGTCACACTGGAGTCGCATGATAAATGTCCTCATGCGACATCCCTTGCATACATACATACAAACACACACACATATACGCAAAGATCATCACACACATACTTGCGCCTGCCCGATGAAAATACTTTATCGCAGAGAGTAGGAAGTATCTTAAAACGAAGGTCTTGTACATGGATTATTGTCTAGCTGATTGGACATCAGAGCGTGGTTTTCTAGGTGTAGCTCACACTCCACGAATCTGCAGTCGAAACAGATGCCACACATTTCTAATTCTTATGGAACACAGTATTAATATATGTAATCATCATGAGTAGAAAGTTTCACAGCAGACTTGATAAGGAAAGATCGGCTTAAGCTATTAATGAAAATTGAATTTTCTGACTACAGATGTCACTTTCGACTTCTATTGACGTTGTTAAGTGAATGCAAAATAATTTCTGCGTAAAAGAATGATTACTAATCCTTGGCCGTTTCACACAGTATATGGATGCTTTAGAATTGTATTCTAAATGGCATCCTTAAAGATGCGTTTGTTTTGAATAGCGCCGAGTTAGTTCAGGCTCTGAGATCGTTTTGTTGTAATTCTCATAATAGTAAATGTATAGTATAAGGCCGATTTGTCTGCTTGCAGAAAGCCTAGGGAAAATCTTCTAAAAGCCTTGCACTTCTACCTGAGACCAATTAACTATTTTCTTCTCTTCTATCAGTTTTCTGTTCTTTTGCTCACCGTTCCCGGTCAGAAAAAGAATAAGAAACGAATACGAACTTTCGCGGTACAATTTTATTAATTTATTAAGTTTAATTTTTACTACACTACTTGGCCCGAGTGCCAAGCGAGTGATCATAGCGATAATTCCAAATTGATTTGAAAGCGTCTTTTCTCTAAGCGACAGATTGTAGAGATTGTTAAAACCATTTCTTTATAAAGTTATTTAATTTTGGCTTTTTTCTAAATAAAGTAAGCTTCGTATCACGGAAGGAAAGACGCCTTTATTTTGTGTATATATATAACCAATTTCTCTAACACACTAATCTCTTATCGTTTGGTCACTTGTGGCACCGCTCCTGCCTCCACGTGGCGGAGCTGGTAATCCGAGTATAAATTCAAGGCAAAAAGGAGCAATTATGGATCCATTAATATCACCGACTGTAGAGCCTATGTGCTCGCATGAACTTTAATTATCTCAAGTAAAAAGAATCAATCAAAAAAGATGATTCTTCACATGACCTACCTGCTTTTTTAATTTTACACTCGTTATCAACGAAACCTCTTAGTAGCTTATCGCCATTTCTTGTGTAGAAAAGCATAGAGGCTGTAGCAAGTACTCCCAAAATTGTCAAACGCCTTCGGTCAAGAGATCTTCTTATAGAGATTTCCAATCCCAGTCATTCTAGACAACTCCTGAAGCAAACGAACGACCTTCTGAGGCCTTCCCATTTCGGTAACCCCGCACAGAACTTTAAACACCTCAGAGGGAGTCATTTCGGAATGAGACCTCCTTAATGTTCCCGAGGAAGAAATTGCTGAAGAACTTAAGTCACAATGTGTTGTCGGTGCTAAGAGAATTATGACCAAACAATATGGTGTCCTTACACCCACAAGAAATGTTATCATTACCTTCAGCAGTCCGAATCTCCCAGAATCAGTAAAAGCTGGCTACCTTTCCTGTAAGATCCGACCATATATACCAAATCCACTTAGATGCTTTAAATGCCAGAAGTATGGTCATTCTCAAACAGCATGCCAAGCTAAGGCAGTTTGTCCCCTGAGTGGCTCATCAGACCACTCACAAACTGAATTGTGGAGGGGCAAATAAAGGAATTTTTAATAATAAATATACATATGTGTTTACTCTTCTTTAATTTTATTTTGAATATGTATAATAATAATTCTTTATTTAAATATTCCTTATTTGTTCTGTTCCCTTATAACTATATAGACCTCTATTTCTTACACCCCCACGTACACATCTGACTTTGCTTCACAGGAGAATTCCAGATTCAAGGGAACTTCTCAGTAATGTATAATTCCCTTCGGAAAGGCTGAGTGTTCAGGAATAACAAACTCACAAAGTTTATTTACATATATATATATATATACAACATAATATACAATAAAAAAAACATGTAAAAAAAAAAAAACATTAAATCAAGGATACCTTGCATATATTATTCTTGTTTCCCTTCACTAGCTAATCTGAGTTGACCATTATATGAAAACACTTGATTCATTCTTCTTGCCCTAACTAACTAACTAACACTTATATTAACAATCAATATGCTACCTTCATCATTATGCTCTGTGTTCTCACCATTCTGTTACAATACACTGAAGACCAATCTTAACTTTCCTAAAGTCTCTATTTGTTACTAGTCTTTCAGATGAACCAACAATTCTTCATCAATACAAACACTATATTCAATTATCTATCCTTAAAACATTCAAAGTTTCTTATATAATTCGATTATCTGTCCTTAAAACATAATCAAAACTTCTCATATAAACCTTACTACCCTTCTAACACATTATAATCATTTGAACAACAATTTAATCTATTATTCATCCTTCGTTTCCCTTGCATTTTACAATAACCTTTTTTAATTAATTAAACTCTGTTAGTATATATAATTTACTTCAGAGATAATTTATCTATCGTTTTACTTCTAGTGCTACCCCCCTTTTTTTTAAAATTAATTACTATACTGTTTCACTAACAGTCCTTGTTAACTTACAGTACTTACTGAATTTCTCACCTACTTCTATCTTTTTTCTTTCATTTCCGGGGAGGTTTCAACCTTCCATTTTTGGCTCTCTGAGGATCTCCTTCATCTGCTTCACCTGAATCTGCTACAGATAATTTTCAGGAACTCTTGGCTGCATGGGACTGGCGTCCTTTCTCCACCTTATTCGGGCTACCTTCCATTCGCTGCTTCCTTCCTTCTTACCGAGCTACTAATTCCGCATTTTCGCTCCTTCTCTCTCCACCTTATTAAAACTTATTCACAAAAAGAAAATTCACAGGGCATCTCACACTAACTCCTTCTCTACTCCACTTTTTACAGCTCATCCACAAGGAGATAGCTCATAGGGCGCCACCCTCGCTTCTCCGAGGGTGAAGCGAGTGTGCCACCTTCGCTTCACCCTCGTACCACCTATTAAGAACGTCTTATTAAATTAAGAAATATTTCACAGCGCTCGTTGCATTCGGGTCACTACCCTTGCCTTTCTTCCGATGTGGATTAGACTATAGCATACGGCCACTGCTTTTTCCTTCCAATGACGGACAGGCTTATTCTCCTTACACTCAATTTCTAACACGACAGAAACTCAACTGTCCATGTTACTCACTCATTATTACTTACACCGACGAATAAGCTCAACTGTCCTTCCTTACTCATTTTAACAAACACCGATCAGAATCTGAACTTTGTCTCCCCCTAACTTATCTCCATTAACACCCACATAAACTCAACTTGGGGTTCTGTGTGTTAACTACTCAGTCACTTTTTTAACCAATTTCGACAATCACCGACAAGAATCTCAACTTTGTCATCCTTCTCCCCCCCCTTTTCACTCACCTTTTTCATCTGAATTACGTACCGTCCCTATGTGTTAGGTCCGCTCTTTTTCTGATTCTTAACCAGTCTTTCTCATTTTATCAACTTTCACTCTGTTCTTATTTGTCCGTTTTATTTTCTCAAGCTGACTCCTTATTGCTCGATCTAACTTCTTATTTTAAGAAATTTGTAAAATTTCTAAGGCTGTCTGTACCTTTGAAGTCAGCCGCTTATAGTTATACTTGAGCAGACTAATTTCACACGATCTACAAAACTTGCCATCACCGACAGCCAGACGCCAGTCTTAACTCTAATTCCAGCATTTGTCCCGTATTTACTTCCTGTCTCTTCTCCAGGTGTCACTGATCAAAGAAATGTGCCGACAGTACCATGGTCCACCGCACCATTGTTTTTCAGAGTTAACACCTATTACTAACAGCAGTTGCTACTCGTTTCTATTGTTTTGGTTTGTCGGTGTGCTGGGAGTCGAAGTGTACCCAGGTTGCTAATAGCCTTTCAGCTTACCGCTCCCCTACTATAAACGTTGTCTAATTTAATCCCTTGCGAGTGACCTTAATAATATTCTTGACTTGTAAAGTTTCGCTCCCCGATATTGCTATATTATAAGTTTTACTTTAAATTAATCTCACTTTTCTATAAAATAATATATTTGTAAGATTTTACATCTTACAGAATGTACAGCAGCAACGCCAAAGTGTCCCAATTGCCAAGGTACTCACACCGCATATTCTAGAACTTGCGAATCATGGAAAATGGGAAAGAAAATAATGAAGTACAAGGTAGAGAAAGATGTATCATACCAAGTGGTACGTAAACAGATATTAAATGTAATACCTGCCAAAACATATTCCAATGCAGTCAAAAACACTAAAGAATTTTCAACACAGACTTATATTACTATTCCTCCTAAATTATGTCTTGCTCAATGGGCTAGTCCATTCTTGCGGATGGTGAGACACTGACAGCAACAAAGACAAAGAGTCCATCAAATTTTACTAATACAAAGCCATCCAAGGCACAACACGACGTTCCCAACTCAGGCACATTATCAAAGGAGAAAGATGCTCATCGTACACAAAATAAACCAACTGAACGAACTATGGAAATCGATGAGAAGTTAGATAATGAAGATGCTGTTCTACTGCTTCATGTTGATGATGAGATGGATATTACTCGCCCTGTATTTTCAAAATGAGAGAAATATAAACAGGATCGAGGGAAAAACAAACGATCAGACCAATCCACCTAACCTAAACCCAAGTAATGCAGAAAATTATTCAATGGAATTGTAGAGGACTAAGAAGCAATCTTGACGAATTAAAATACTTAATGCACCAACATGATCCTGCATATATTTGTCTACAGGAAACTTATTTATCATCAAATTATACCCCATACTTCTCATGGTATACGCTATATAGACGTGACAGATGTTCTGAGTTTCCGGCAAGAGGTGGAGTAGCAATATTAGTTCGTAGCAATGGCGTAGCTACCATGTAGGCAGGCAAGGCAATTGCCTCCGGGCCCTTTAGGGGCCCGGCGTCTTTGGCTGTCTCCTGTTTTTGCAATTTTCATCAATTAAGTTGGGACCCAAACATGTTCTTTGCCTCCGAGCCCGAAAAAGGGTAGGTACGCTAGTGGTTCGTAGTAATGTACCATCGAAACCTGTTCAGCTTTTCACTAATCTAGAAGCAGTAGCCGTTCGTATTGTTCTTTGAATTAATCTCACTCTTATCTCCATTCATATTCCATCAAAACTTTCATGTTCCATTGCAGAACTTGACAATTTACTTAATCAACTGCCACAACCTGTATGCTTTCTAGGTGACCTAAATGTTCATCATTCTTTGTGGGGTTCCCCGAACATAGATCGTAGAGGGGGGAGGATGATCGAAACTGTACTTGATAACCATCACTTAACACTACTGAATACCGGTGTGCATACTTATATCCACTTGCCTACAGGATCAAGATCTGCCCATATGTTCCTCGTCCATTTATCCTAGCTTTGATTGGACAGTATTAACTGACCTTCACACCGGTGATCACTTTCCTATAATTTGCAAAATACAGACGGACACAAACTATACATCTAACCAAAGTATTACGTGGAATTTTCACCGAGCTAACTGGGAGAAGTTTTCGAAAACAGCGCAATTTGATAACCACTTGCTTCTTACTGCATCTATTAATAATGCCACTAGAAATATAGTAGAAGAACTACTTGGAGCTGCTGCCAGCGCAATACCGAAAGTAAACCTTACGAAACAAAGATATAATGGTTGGTGGACAAGGCATTGCTTTCTTGCCAAAAGAAAACAAAGCAAAGCTTGGAACATTTTTCGCCGAAATGCTACAATGGAGAACCTTATAAACTATAAACGGCTGAAAGCTGAAGCACGCCGAATTCGTAGAAAAGCTAAACAGGATGCGTGGATTCGATTCAGTTCTACCATCTGCAGAAACACAGCCCCCAGAATAATGTGGAGAAAGATCCGTATCCTCAGTGGAAAGTGTCAGCAAACCAAAGCCCCAATCCTGTCCTGGAAAGGAATAGATATTTCTTCTCCAACTGATATTGCAGAGGCATTAGCAGAAACATTTGCAGTCAGTTCATCATCTCAATCTTACGAAGACTCATTTAGACGCAAAAAATGTCCGTGGAAAAATATAAAATTAACTTTGTTACAAACCAGTATTATTCCTATAACCTTCCGTTCACTATGAATGAACTGAACGAAGCTCTCCAGAATTCTAGAAATAGTCCTGCTGGACCAGATGGCATTTCCTACATAATGCTTCGCCACCTCTACTCAAACTAAAAATCTATACTACTGAAATTTTACAATAGAATCTTTGAAGAGAATGTTTACCCTGATACGTGGCATCACTCAGTTGTGGTAGCCATAGCGAGAGCCGGGAAAGATGTTGCCTCCCCCAATAGTTATCGTCCGATATCTTTGACCAGCTGTTTAGGAAAGATAATAGAAAAGATGGTTCACAGGAGACGTGCCTGGATTGTTGAAGATCAAGATGCTATAACACGCCATCAATTTGGTTTCCGCCTTAACAGGTGTACAACTGATGTCCACATCAAGGTTGAAGCTCACATTCGAAATGCGTTTGTTAAAAAAACAGCACATTGTAATGATAACGTTCAATATTACCAAAGCATTCGATACAACCTGGAGATATGGAATCCTCCAAGACTTATACAAACTTGGACTGAGAGGTTACCTGCCTAGATTCATTCAGAATTTTCTTCACTTCAGGACCCTTCAAGTAAGATTCCAGAATGAGCTGTCCAAAATTCACACGCAAGAAAGAGGAGTACCTCAAGGATCGATTTTAAGTGCCACACTCTTTGCGTTACGTACCAATAGCATTATAAGTGACATCCCAGCTACAGTAGAAGTTTATATGTATACAGACGATCTTGCTATTTCCTGTCAATCATCGAACATGGCTACCATTGAAAGACAACTACAGATAGCAATAAACAAAATTGAAACTTGGACAGAAAGCAATGGGTATCAATTAACTGAGGGGAAAACAGCAGCAACACACTTCTGTAAATTACGATCGCTTTATCCGGAACCTGTATTAAAACTGAAAGGCAGAGAAATACCGATGACAGACTCCATAAGATTATTGGGTCTGAATTTAGACACCAAATTAAATTTTCGTAAACATGTAACCTATCTACGAACTACGTGCCTCCAGAAACTAGACATCCTTCGTGCAGTATCCTCAACATCTTGGGGTGCTGACAGACAGTCATTGCTGAATTTATATCGTGCTCTAATCCTGTCACGATTAGATTATGGAGCTATAGTACATGCATTTGTATATGCATCAGCTAAAACACATCTTACGCAGGAGCGGATTAAGGTCGGTTGAGGCCCCAGGCGCAGAAGAAAATATTGGGCCCTGAAAAAAAAAAAGAGAGAGAGATTAATTAACTATTAATGTTTTTTTTCCAATAAAATTTGAATATAATATAATTAATAATAGCATAATATTAATCACAAAGTTTTGAACTAATATGTTCAACTAATTTGTTGAGGTTTTGCGTGGGCCCTTCGGAAGTCGGGGCCCAGGGCGCGCCCGCCGTTAAATCCGCCTCTGACCTTACGGTCTGTGGACACCATTCAACACAGTGCCCTTCGATCAGCACTAGGCACCTACAGAACCTCACCAGTACAGAGCTTGTATATAGAAGCACACAACCCTCCGCTTTATCTTAGAAGACAACGCCTACTCTGCCAATACGCTGCCAAAATAAGAAGCTTTCCAACTCACCCCTGTTGGGTATACCTCAACCAACCTCTATGACCAACACTTTATGAATCCAAGCCTAATGAACCCAGACCTGCTGGGATTCGTCTTCAAGAAGTAATACAAAAGTGGAAAATCGATCTCAATAAAATTGCGAAAAGTGCAAATATGCCTTTACCTCCAAGGAATAGACGTGATATAAACATTGATCTTTACTTCGCTTAGTGGTCAAAAAATACCATTCCATCACTTAACATTAAGTGATGGAATGGTATTTTTTGTAACACTTAACAGTTATATGCCAACTATACTTTGCAACACACTGGGAAACTCATGATCTATACGGATGGCCCTAAGTCCCAATCACATGTAGGTGCAGCAGCCGTGTTCCCTTCGCATGTAATTTCAAAATCCCTTCCAGTTGAGTGCAGCATACTATCTGCAGAACTGTATGCTATACAGCTTGCATTAAATGAAATATGTCAACAGTCATCCCTCTCTGTCTTAATATATACCTATTCGCTCAGTGCTGTCTCAGCCATACAGGATATATAACATTCTCACCATCCCCTTCTACAAGAAATTAGCTTTCTTATCTACCGATGTCAAAAAAAAAAAACAAAAAACACTCTGAAATAACTCTTTGCTGGATTCCAGGACATTCTGGAGTAGAAGGCAATGAAAAAGCAGACAATGCAGCCAAGTCAGCATCTGAACTATCAAACGAAACAATGATAGTACCATACACTGATTTCAGGTCAATTATTATTAGAGCAAGTGAAGGTAAATTGACTCAAATATGGGGAAATCAAACTAATAATAAACTCCCAGAAATAAAACCGAATCCAGAAATATGGAAATCAAGCATCAGAAAAAGTCGCAAAGAAGAAGTAATGCTTGTGAGACTACGAATTGGCCACACTCACCTTACGCATTATCATCTACTAGCTAATGAGAATCCCCCTCTCTGTTTTCAATGCCAAGTTCAGCTTAGTGTCAAACACATCCTATTAGTATGCCCGCGCTTCAGAAATTCCAGACTACTTTGCTTCCAAAGTCTATGTAATAACTAGAATCCACCTACCCTACAACAGATATTAGATAACTCTGCAGATCTAGAGGAACTGTTTATTTTCATCCGGAAAATCCGATTTGACAAACGAATCTGAAAATAGTTACAAAAAAAAAAAAAAAAAAAAAACCTGGAAAGACACATCTTGGCCTTGATGCCCTTGTGTCTTAAAACCCTTACTCAACAACAACAAAAACAACTACACTACCGTAATTTTTAAATACTGCACAGTACAGTGTACTGAATGTGTTGTTTTAAATGTAATAAACATTAAAAATACAGTAATAACAGCAATACTTTAAAAATTAATTACTACGTAATTAATTTTTTACTTTTTACTTTATTTACTTTTAATTTCCGCAATCTATTATCTATCCTTTTACTACTTGTAGTTCCAATCCACTGCGAGGAAGCAGTTTAGAATTATAGAATTATGCCCTTGAAACGCAGTTTAAATTCTAAACTGCTTAATTCAAGGTTATAAAATATACGCTGCTAAAATAAGAATTATACCCTAGAATAATTCTATTCTAGGGTATAATTCTAATTATACCCTAGAATATTATTATTCTAGGGTATAATTTTTTTTTTTGCTATTTCTACAACGTAACTGATAGTACCTCTTTTATATATTTTTACTAATCGTTTATGTTTGTGAGCCATAATCCTAATGAAATCGATCGTTGTAATTGCCTCCTTTTGTAATTTTTTTGTTTTCTTTTGTACATTGAATTTTTTATTTTTTTTAGTTACGTGTATGCTTCACTGTTTTTTTTTTGCGAGATCTCCTGTTGTAAGTTGCTGTAGAAATATTGGGATCGATTTCAAACTGCCTTCGTACGTATAAACATGTGAATACTGTATATCAGGATGATACCACAAAATGATGGATTAAATTTAAAGTGAAAGCTTTCTCAAGCATTGATTGTCATTTCACTGCAGTCAAAGCAGAAATGCAGCGTACTGGTCACTTCAGCCCACATTTAAGAAAGATATTGCTTGCTCATCAATATAATTTCACTAGTCAACAGCTAAAATGTTTCGGTAATAAAATTTGCCAATTTAGGCTAATGTGATAAATACGAATATGACAGTTAAAATGGATTATTAGCTCTAATTTTGATGATACTATACATGTCACTTTCAGTGCGTTTTTGCATGATTTTTCAACCGGGGTGCCGCGGCGCCTTACGGTGCCGCAACAACATTCCAGGGGTGTCACGTAATTTGGGTTTAAGTTACTTAAACTTATTATTTTTTAATTTATATATTTTTTTCATTATAAAACGGTGTACAGTATCTTTTTAATTTTGTAGTGATCTATAATTGATGTTTACTTAGTACCTCTATATAAAGAATAAAATTATACTGAATATATATAATTTGTATTATGAAATGTACTTTTTATAATTATAATATTATAATAAATATCATAATACACACACACACACACACACACACACACACACACACACACACACACACACACACACACACACACACAATCGGATCTAACAGGCAGAAAATGGAGTAGGGGTGCCGCAAAATAAAATAAATTACTTAGGGGTGCTGTTATTAAGCTACCGGAATATACCAGCTGTTATTTGGCTGGTACCACGCGGAGAAAGACTTCCCGTTCGTGAGCCACCAGCTAAATATGTTTTAGAATCTGATGGAGAGTCAGGTGATGGCAGAGATAAATCACCTGAACCCTCCACATCAGCAGATCCTGATTTTATTTCTAATTTTCCCTCTGTGGAGCCACACAAAACTACGCAAAATGAATTAAATAGTCTTATCAGAGATCTTGATTTACCAAAAAATAAGGCAGAACTTTTAGGCTTAAAACTGCAACGGTGGAATCTTCTTCAAGATAATGTTAAAGTGTCTGTATACCGGTGTTTCCAAAGGATTTGACACAGTTTTTTTTAAAATAGAAAATAACCTTCTTGCCTGTACTAACATAAATGGTTTAATGGACTCACTTAATATTGACCACAACCTGAAAGACTGGAGAACTTCATAGATTCTTCTAAATTAAGTTTAAAAGCAGTGTTATTACGTGATGGCAACGTACTACCATCAATTCAGTAGGCCACGTAGTTCATTTAAAAGAATAATACGATACTATGAAGAGTCTTATTGAATCCATCAACTACAAGGATTACCGATCGAAGATTTGCGGTGACTTAAAAGTTATTGCCATCTTGTTGCAGCAGAGAAACAAATTTGCTGTTTTCTTTTGGGACAGTAGAGCACGGGCTTCTCATTACACAAGAAAAAGACTGGCCTTCAAGGAAATCGCTCGATCCAGGAATAAAAAATTTCTATTACTGTCCATTAGTTGAGCCAAGCAAAATCCTGTTACCTCCCCTACACATAAAATTGGAACTTACGAAGGCCATCGATCAAGATGGACCAGCCTTATTAATAATTATTCATAAATTTATGGACTTTTCATTTAGCAGCGTAATATCCAAAGTCCTCTACGAAACATTCTTCAACCATATCTTCATTCAGTGATGGCAACGTAACTCAATTTAATCTCTTTCGCATGAAATATTAAGTTTTTACTACTGTCATTTTCTAGCATAAAAGGCTCATAGTCGTATGTTTTTATATTCATATTATTAAGTTTTCGCCTAACTTAAACATGTAAACACTTGACATACTGTACAGTTAGTGATCTAAATACTTACTAAACAGTATAGTCAAATTCCGAATTATGCAGACAGCATTTAGCGTACAGTACTATAATGAACTGTACGCTAAATTTTAATTGAATATATATATATATATATATATATATATTAAAATACCATCGATTAAAGTACAGTGGAGTACTTTAATTTATTCTTTTAAACTGAAACTTTTTGGACTGAAATTATCAGTGCACTGTACTGATAATAATTTGTTTTATTTATTTTTTTTAATGTTTATTATTGCTAGCGACGATAAATACCAGCATTGGTTTACGTATCTAAGATGTTTTGAAATCCAGAACACCACACTTCTAAAAAAAGTTTTTTCCGACGGTTCATTTACTAACGATTCGCATATCCGAATGTCTATATAATTGGTGACGTTAACCCATTTATAAGGCTCTAGGTCCAATTTTTCCCACACTTTATGCAGTACAGTGCTGTCATTGGAATTTAAATAGATTATCGGACGATTTCTTCAGTATGAACGTTGTACAATGTAAGTAAAATTCCAAATTATGCGGAAGGCATTTAGTGTGCAGTATTATAATGGACTATGTTTTGAACGTAAGTTTTTAATTAAAATAAATTAAACTAGTGTCCATTAACATGCAGTACAGTATTTTACTGTACTGTATTTAAAATTTTATGCAATCTCAGTAAGTATACTCTACTGTACTGATAGCTTGTTTGTTTTTTAAAGTTAATTTTGATGATTACTAGAAAAATGCACAGTAGTTTATGCATCTAGGATATTTATTATTTCGATTGATAAATATAGTACTGTATTGTACTTAAGATAATTAATTCATTGCAGTTTTCTGGGTTGTTTAGGTGAAAATAACTCAGATAATTGGAATATAGAGTGTCTAGCGCTTGGGCAATGTTCTACCTTAATTTATAAAGTTTTTCTTGTGGAAAAATGGGTTTCCGAACTATGATTCGTCATATGACGGTATTAGAGAAACAAATTGCGTCAGATAATGTAGGACTCCCTCCACTATTTGGTCTTTTGGGTATATTAGCCTCAGTTACAACAAATAAATTTTACTTTTCATCAATAACCATACTGATGGCCCTCGTGGTTGAACAGTTGGTAGAATCGCCGTCCTCCTCACACCGGGTGGAAAAGACCCGAGTTCGAGTCCCGTCGATGACGTGAGGAATTTTTATGGACTTTTTTCACAACGTGACTGAGTTAGTCGGTCTCAGGCGAGGGTACCATGGTTTTTTCTCCCGGAAACTCGGGTTTTTCGTCCAGCAAACAGCAATTCGACCACAAGACACACGCAACTTACAGGCATATTTACATGCCGCGCGATATGGCCTAAGTTGCTGATACGAATGAAAACCCAACAACAAGTTGGGATTTCATTCGTATCCACCTAATTGTAATTAATTTCCAGCTTTCTCTACTCTAGGTGCAAAACCTTACATTTAGAAGCATTAAACTTCATTTGCTATTTACCAAACCGCTTGACGATCTAAGTCATTTTGAACAAAAATGACTAGGCTCTTGTCGTTGATCATCCTGCCTACTTTTAAATCATAAGGAAAGTTTGATAACTTCCCCTGCACTCCCTCATTAATGTCATTAATGAAGGTAAAAAACAGAAGTAGCCTTAACACCGATCCCTGAGGATTCCAGTTGCTACACTAGTCCACTCTGAGGTATGCCTATGACTACTCTCTCTGTCTCCCATCTTTTAGCCAGCCCCTGATCCAATTACGGACTTTTCATTTTTCATTAACCCCAATTTGCTCCAGTTTATATTATAGTCTTTCATGGAAGCGATTATCAAAAGCTTTATTGAAGTCAAGGTAAATAACGCTAAAATAGTTTCTTTTATCCAACGGTTTTATGACTGCGTTACTTTAGCCAACATAATAGCTGCCCCAACAGAGAAAATTCAAGAACACAACAACAATTCAAATCCAACTTCTCCAGACTCACACAAATGGACAGAATGTTCCCCAATGCATCCACCTCATAAATCCTCAGAACTTTGATTGCAAAAGGTTACTCATTGCAACCTTTTGCAACCGGTTTTATTTTCTTAAAAAGAATATAAATTACAATTCGTAATTTATATTCTTTTTAATGTTTAACTGGATGAATTCTTGGATGCGAGTTGGTATGATCTTGTCAACTTATCATATATAAAAAAGTATCATAATTCTGTTTTTATTTGATTTTTACTTTCTCAGCCTTCCGCAAATACACGTTGCAAATCTAATAAATTATAAAAAATGATAATTTTTAAAATTAACCTTTTTTGGATAGTTTCTTCCTAGATATTATGCTCACTGGGGAATGAAAATGTGACCATTTTTTCTTTTAATAATCTTGCATGTGACCATTTTTTCTTTTAATAATCTTGCATAATAATGTGTATTTGCTATTTAATAATTAGCTAACAAAATTGTTATTTTTGCTCAGCATGTTGTAACAAATCCTACTCTTAGTAACAAATTGATTACGAGTTATATGTTTGTCTAATGTGTTGTATAACTTGTAATCATTTGTATAATCATTGCTGAGCGATGAGTTTTTGACTTCCTTATGAAGTAAACTGTTTTGGCCTTTTAATGCCGTAAGGGTATTTAGGAATGCTGTAAAATGAAATAAATCTTACATAGTATTGTTATATAAAGTGGATAATTTTTTCCGTCCCTCCTTTAAGTCGTTATACACGGTACTTTAATTTACGGTAACGCTATCATATTCCGTAAACGTTATAAATAAGATATATGTGACATTTGTGGGAAATATAAATAAATAAGATGAAATTGATTTATCATCAAAGTTTCAAATGATAGACACAGTGCTCACCATAGCAGGAAGTCAGGGACTTTATAGTGGAAAATTGGATATTGAACGTCCATTGCAAGTGCCACTTGTCCATTTTTCAGGTCTTTCTTCTTGTTAATTCTCTTGAACAGGAAGAGACATAGTTATTGCTCATTGTTTAACAAATACTTCCTGAAATCCTTTTACCTGTTTTTTAAATAAGCTGTAGGATTTGTCAGATATCGTAAAGCTTCATAGCTTCTCTCTCGCCCGAGGAAAGATTAAATTATCCAACTTCAGACTGTGGGGATCTATGGCGTAAACAACCTATTATTAAGTGTGCTCTCGTTCCCACAGCAGGACGGACATGAAAAGCTATGGTTGTCAAAAGGAACACGGACATTTTCGACTACTTTGTATTGTTGTTGTGACCTTAAAGGAAAATTCACATTGACGGGTTTCCCCAACGTTTTTACGGCTCGCCAACTTCCTGTGGCTTTTACTGCCATCGGTCGTAAGGACAAAGCGAGGAGCAATATAACAGAAGGCCAAGGAAATCTTCATGGAAATAACCCCCTGGTTGTATTTTTTAAAGATTTTTTTTTTTTCACTAATTTCTTCATCCTACACTGATAGGTCAAAGTAACATGAGATGTTATAACAAATATGTAGTGGAACTTGCTTGCACGAAAGTTCTCAAGGATTGGTTGTTAGTAGTGTGCCTTATTCATATGGCGCGCGTTTACATACGCAAATCTTTTTTTCTCCCTATCACTGAGAGAGAGAGAGAGAGAGAGAGAGAGAGAGAGAGAGAGCAGTATATGTTACTTCTTGTCATGTGAAAATCAAAGATAGAGTATTTTGCTGTTACTATTTGGCATATATAAATATAAAATAATATAAAATATAAATTATTTATTGAGTGGTAGAGAAAGGTAATTTCACGCCCTCTGCAACGCTGAAAATTATAGCAACTCTAGCTGTAATTCATCAGTATGTTATGAGTTTGTAAATTGCATGTGCGCAAAGGCCAGTGTGGGATTAAAAAGGGGGGAAAATGCTGGTAGTTTATTCTTGTTGCAAAGAACTCAAGAAAGAATAAATTGCCGAGCAATTTAGAATCATTTCCTCATTTTCGGCCAAAATCGCACACTGTGCCTTCTAAATGGGTGGCAACTGACATTATCATTATTCTGTTCAGCGAAATTATGGAATTCTGCCTTCTTGATTTAACTTTCCAAGAACTTATATTTGCATTTCGTGTTTGCTTTCTTTGCTGTCCTCTTCTTTTATCATGTGTTGTGATAAGCCGTAGTTAAACAGTGTATATGGGAAGAACTGGTGGAGAATTAAAAAAAGAGCCTGAGGGTAATTGTACAGTCCGACATGAACTTTAGAAACAGTACAGACAGACCGTAAGGACAACTCATGCGATTCTGCCAATGATATCCAGGAATATTTCTAGCAGGGACAAGATGGCGATTGTCCCGTTTTATAAGGGAATGGTTAGGCAGCATCTTGAATACTGCATACAGGTCTGGAAGTATTAGTAAACGGCCATATGGTGCAAGGAAGCCTATGGATTATGCTGCACCAGCCCAAAAAAAAAAAAAAAATAAAATAAAATAAAATAATAATAATAAAATAAAATAACATAACCGTTTTTTAAGGGAATGGTTAGGCAGCATCTTGAATACTGCATACAGGTCTGGAAGTTTAGTAAATGGCCACATGGTGCAAGGACGCCTATGGATTATGCTGCACCAGCCAAAAAAAAAAAAAAAAAGAACAATAATAAAATAAAATAACAAAAATACATAAGTTAAAATAATAAGAATAAAAACAAATTAATAATAATAAGAAGAAAATTTAAAAAAATAATAATAATAAAAATTAATAAGAGAAAAGGAAATGGATAACCTCTGCATTTCCCTCTTCCCTTAGGTAACTATCCAGCTGACCTTTGAATTTCCCCGGATTGTGAGCCTCTACCACCCATGTAGGTAACTTATTTCAGTAATTTATGACTCGCTGGCTAAAATAAAACTTCCTGCAATCCAATCTAAACAACTCCCTCCCCGTAACTTGAAATTATGGCCTCTTGTTCTACAATCATTTATAAACGTGAAAATTTCGTCCTTATTCATTTGGTTATTCCTCTCAGAACCTTAAACACCTCAATCAAGTCTCCTCTAAGGTGCCCGGTTTCCCAGCTCTGCAACCCACATATTCGAAGTCTTTCCTCATATGGACGCCCTTTTTGCCGATCTCACCAGGCGAGTTTGCGGTCTTTGGACCCTTTCAAGAAGAGCAATGTCTTTCTTTAAGTGCAGTCTCCATACTTGAACACAGTATTCCAACTGTGGTCCAACAATAGCCTTATATAATGTGATTATGACGTCCTTATCTCTACTAGCGATTGTTCGATAAATCATCGATAGTACACCATGGGCCCTCCTTGTAACCATTAATTTCATTTTTTTCCCTTTTTTTTTTTCATTTATTGAGTAAAGCGGCCCCTAGCAAAAAAAAAAAAAATCTGGCAAATCCGCCATACATATAAAAATAGTACAGGACGGTATACAATTATTAACAATACAAATTTCACATTACAAATCAACTGTACTGTGCAATGGTCATCCCCTCAGCTACAGCACAGCAACCTGGCAAGTAGGCTACAGCAGAAACCGATGAAGAGACACTATCCACAGATGAGCATAATCATCACATCCTAGAGATTGATCATCGCCGGTTTTCTCCAAAAGACAAAGAGTTCAACGAACAGCCATCTACCAGCAGCCAGAGAGCTCAACAGAAGTTATTCGTATTAACCAGCAAGACCAAGCTGGAAGAAGGTGTTATTGCAGCATCAAATCCAAGAAAAACAACTACGGCTTCTTGCCAACTACGTTGACAGGAGTAGAAGTGGACACCCACCCATTAAGGAAACAGTGTACCAATATCCTGTCCACCTCCTCAAAGAATTTCTCTGTTCCTATATAAAAAATAACATACTGTTCCATGTAAAGAAGAGGGTACAGTCCACCTATTCATCCATTATTCACCCTTAACTCTTCCAATTGCAAAAGTATATTCCTTCTCACGAAAACTGAATTTGCAAAATTTTGAAAGGCAATAAAATTTTCCCTTATTTTAATAAGTAATGGTTCAATCCCATCCACCAGACGAGTTACATTATCAACATTATTCAGTAAATCCAAACGCAAATCAGCATATTCCAAACAATTAAACACAACATGTTTCCAGATCACCACACGTACAGTTGCACCTTGCTACGATTCCAAGACTATTCCGTTTAGCAAAAAATGATCCGTGACCTATTAGTAAGAATGTACAACGTAGATTTGGTACTAATCAGATTGGTTTAATATAATTCACACCATTAACTTAAGGGAAAAGAATGTTATTCTACCTTTTTCCGAACAATTCCATCTATTTTGCCATTTTTGTAAAACGAGCTCCCAAATCCTCTTTTCGTTTCTCAAGTCATTTAAAGTGTTAATTTCGATGTCCAGCAACTGGGATTTTATGCCTCTTCTCAAATAAAAGGATAGGCGTCTGAACACTAACTGCAAATCAAGTGGCATTTTGCCAGCTAACACTTCCAAAGCTTCTGTGGAAAACATTCTGCAGGCCATAACCATTTTGAATAACATAACTCGATGTATAGAATAGAGCTTACTTTGATTGCATGGCTAACCCAGGTTGATGCACCATACGTATCAATCGGCAGAAAAATGCAATCACAAATCAAATGGAGTACTTTTTCCTTTATCCCCCATTCCACCCGCGTTATTCTTGAGATCATTGCATTAAATTTCTTCACTTTTTCGGATATATAATTAATATTCGGGATTAAGTTCAAGCCACACTCAATACATATTCCCAAGTATTTAATCATTAACACCTGCTGTAAGGAAATACCATTCAACCTTACGAGCTGAGGTCTACTAAGAGCCAATTTACCCTTCAACATCATGATTTTAGTTTTGGATGTAGAGATTGTCAACCTATGTAAATTAGACCATTTGCATAATTCTTTCAATATGCAATCAGACCTCATTTAAAGCTCCTTTCTGGTGTTTCCGTGCACAAGTATTACCACATTATCTGCATAAGCTGTTAAGTGTGACTAGTCAAATTCTCTCTTCAGCCAACCTTCCAAAACCAAGTTCCACATTAAAGGACCAAAGACAGATCCCCCCGGGCAGCCTCGATTCACACGACGCGTAATTGATCCAAAATTTGGCTTAACTGTTACTGTGCGATCTCTAAAGTAATCTTTAATTATAGAGAAAATATTAAAAGAACATTTATCCATGCGCAACATCATCAGTAAACTTTCCTAACTAATGGAATCAAAGGCACCAACAAAGTCTACAAAAAGTCCCAAGGTATATACAGGGTGTCTCAAAAATACACGGCATCACTTCAGGAATGAGTTCCTCATATGTAGACAATAAAAATATTTTATATCAACATAGTTCCGGAAATGCTTGGTTCCCGAGTTATTAACCGGAATGTCTTATCTCCCGCAGGTGATTTCCTTCATCACACGGTACTGATAGAATCTGGTGCTTTTCCATTCCGACCATGTACTCAAATCAGGAGCAAGCGGATATGCACTTTATGTACGGTTTGGCAGAACCGTACATAAAGGCAATGCTCTGGAGGCTCGTCGTTTGTACTACGAAAGATTCCCAGAACGAAGATGTCCAGACAGGAAAACGTTTGAAGGTATCCAT
The DNA here is from genome assembly GCF_048544385.1 of Mastigoproctus giganteus. Classification (NCBI taxonomy): domain Eukaryota; kingdom Metazoa; phylum Arthropoda; class Arachnida; order Uropygi; family Thelyphonidae; genus Mastigoproctus; species Mastigoproctus giganteus. Next base: position 55,330,958 of record NC_143578.1, on the reverse strand, counting down.
CGCCGCCTTTGTGAACATGGGACCTTTACACCTCGTGCTGCCGACAGAGGACGATCAAGATCTACGACTCCTGAAGTAGAGGAGGAGATTTTGGATGTTGTGCATGCCACTCCTGGAATCAGCACACGCAGAATAGCAATGCAACTGTTCAACGTTCGACTATTTGGAGAATGTTGCGAGAACACCAACTGTATCCTTACCATCTGCAACGGGTACAGGCCTTGTCACCAGCAGATTACTCTGCGCGAATAATGTTCTGCCAGTGGTATTCAGGCAAAAGGTGGACATTTTGAACAATTACTATAAGGTGATGTGAACAGTTAAGTGTCATAGACAGACCTTCAAAACTCGGAAACCAAGCATTTCCGGAACTATGTTGATATAAAATATTTTTATTGTCTACATATGAGGAACTCATTCCTGAAATTTTGCCGTGTATTTTTGAGACACCCTGTATATAATTCGATTCCCGAACATTGCGAACTAAAGAGTGAAGCGCATCCTCAGTACCTACACCAGGAGTGAAACCATATTGTTTTAGAAACGCCAATATTACTTCTTTGGTAGATAGCAATCCGCATGGCTAAAAGCTTCTTATAAACTTTACCAAGACCAGGAAGCAATGCAAATAGGTCTAAATGAAGCAGGTGAACTGGTTGGCAATTTTCGGATAATTTGAGCAGTGAATCCTTCTAAGGAGACGGAAATACACCATCTCTTAGACAGTTATTAAAAACTTGTAACAATACATTCGAATAAAGATTAGAGAACTTTTTGATTACCTCTCCCTCCAGAAGGTCCATACCTGAACATTTGTTACTTTTAATGGACTTAACACCGGTGAGAAGTTCATCATGGGTAAAGGGTAATTCTTCGATGTCGTTACCATCGACTCATTCAGCGCCTGCATATGACGATGTTCTAGATTAACACATGGGTTATCAGCCATGTTACCATTACCTATAAGGTGACCTAAGATTGCACTCATGGAATCTTCCCAACTACACTTCTCAATGGCGCCCTTGTCAATAGAATATATAACATCAGCAGCTGCTCTGAATTTGCCAGTACAAATTTTATAAGCCCCAGGTGCCAAGCGATTTTGTGATCAAGTGTCTTTGCCAGTGAATTTGCGCTCTCTTGAATAAATAAAATCGTCTTCTTTATTTACAGCGTTACACTAATAATCAATTAAATAACCTTCAGTAAAGAAATCACTTTACTTGAACAGGAGGAAAAGTAACCTTCTTTCTTTTTTCTTTTTATTTTGCATATTACTACTAACCCACTACCGCTTGGTCACAAAGGTGGCACTGCTCTTACCTCCACGTAGCGGGGCCGGTAACCTGGAGGGGAAAAGGTCTCCCTTCCAGGGCGAAATGGAGCAAGAAGTCAGTAAAACCCAGAAAAACACTGGGTGCATAGAAGAAACCTTGACAAGGCAAGAACAAGGGAGTCTGATTCTGTCGCAGCAAAACGTCAAACGACTGACGTAGGCAGAATCCGAACTCCAACCTTCTTGATTATTCATTCAACTCAAGAACAACCAGTTGGAAAACTCTCTCCATTTCAAGTGCAGAAATGCCTAGAAAGCACAATAGGTACTCCCAAGACAGTTTGTCGTCTAAGATCAGGAGACCTACTAGTTGAAGTTGCCACTGCTCGATAGGCTGAGCAACTACAAAAACTGAAAACTTTTGGTGGAACTTCTGTCACCGTTTCACCACACGTTTCCCTGAACACGTCAAGAGGTGTTATCACCGAATGGGACATCATGAACATGTCAGACGAAGAACTAAAACAAGAATTACACGACCAAGGAATCATTAACGTCAGAAGAATTATGACAAAGAAAGATGGCATACTGGTTCCTACACGGAACATAATACTTACTTTTGACAATCCCAAGCCACCAACAGTGATAAAAGCAGGCTACCTTAACTGCCGAGTTAAACTGTACATCCCGAACCCATTACGCTGCTATAAGTGCCAGAAGTTTGGACACTCACAGACAGTCTGCAGAGGAGTAGCTGCCTGTGCCACGTGTGGATCCATTGAACACATTAGTACTGACTGCACAGCCACAAGACCAATCCGTCTGAACTGTAAAGAGGCACACCCAGCATATTCCAAAGAGTGTTCCCTTTGGCAGCGTGAAAAAAAGATACAGCGGTACAAAACTGAACATAACGTAACCTACCAAGAGGCCAAAAAATCTCTACCGGTTCCAATACTAATAAGCCCACTTATGCACAAATAACCACAAAACAAATATCAATATCTACCGAAACGGAGGTAACTATACCACCAAGTAAATCACTAGCTGAATGGGCAAGGTCATTGTTGTCCCCAGTACCAACGCACCAAACGAAAAACAAACAAAGCAAAGCCATAAATACGCCAATCTCAGTACAACTTGATGCCATTCAACAGAATACCAGAGTATCTACTACTCCTGACTCAAACCAAACAGAATACACGGACTCAGAAGACAATTTAAATCACGACTAACAGGTTCTAGAACTGTTCTCCAATGAGGATATGGATACAGGGAAACCTTATTTCCCAAATAAGGGGAAAGGTAAACTTGAGCGAGGCAAATCTTCTGTCCCTCGAAAAGAAGTCGAGGGTTCCACTAAACCCAAATAATGCCTACTTTCTTACAGTGGAATTGCAGAGGCTATCGTAGTAATTTCTCCGACATCCCAGATCTCCTTTCACAATATGACTCTATTGCTTTTTGCTTACTGGAAACCAATCTGACACCAAACATAAATGTTTCCCTTCGGAAATACATAAATACATCGTCCATATCGTGTTGCACAAAATTCTAACAATCCTGCCCATGGAGGAGTAGCACTGAACATCAATCCCCAGATACCCTCAAAGCCACTCCCGCTAAAAACAAACCTTGAGGCAGTTGCTGCACGAGTCAATATTAACTTTGATTTAACCATAGTCTCATTATACTTGTCACATAACCAAAATATAAGCTATGCCAACTTAGAAGAATTAGTGATACAACTTCCCAAACCCTACTGTATCTTAGGAGACCTCAACAGTCACCATCCGCTCTGGGGAAACCATAATCTGGACAAGCGTGGGCAAATCATTGAAAAACTACTTGTTCAACAGAATCTGATAACTCTCAATAATGGGACTAACACCTATACACACATCTTCCGACAGGATCTACATCAGCTATTGATGTCTCTCTATGCACAGCAACCATATATTCTCTATTTGGATGGACTATTCACAGCAATCCGCTGGGCAGTGATCATTATCCTGTGATATGTTGCATTAACACAAGCATTCCCCACCTTTCTTATCGGATTCCCAAATGGAACTTTTCCAAAGCTGAATGGGATGTGTACAAGCAGCTAGCAATACTAGAAGAAAACCAGATCCAACAAACATCCATAAACCTGGCAGTAGAATACATATCTAATCAAATACTGCAGGCAGCAGACAAAGAAATTCCAAAAAAATCCACAAAAATATCGGCCAACTCAAAAGTGTGGTGGAATGATGAATATAGTGCAGCTAAAAAACAGAACAACAAAGCATGGAATTGGAATATCTTTAGGAAGTTCCCAACAACAGAAAACCTCATCCGCTTTAAACAGGCAAGAGCAAAAGCAAAACGAGTCAGGCAGACTAGCAGAAGGGAAGCATGGAGACGCTTCGCGTCCACAATCACCAGCACGACAAAAACTCAAACAATATGGGCAATAATACAGCGGATGTACGCAAAACACCCACGTGTCAACTGTCCCATGCTCACTGTCAATGGCCATGATATCACAAAACCTGAGGAGATTGCAAACACCCTGGGTAGATCTTTTATGAATATATCAGCTGCGACATCATACTCGCAATATTTTCAGGCACACAAAGCACAAGCTGAAAAAAACCTTATCAATTCTGAATCAGCATCATTTTCTGCGTATAATCTCCCTTTCACAATGTCAGAGTTGCATCATGCTCTATCGTCTACTAAACTCAGTGCGGCAGGGCCAGATGGAATCCACTACATCATGATAGCAAAACTCACCGAACCGGCTCTCAAGACTCTGTTACTCCTCTATAACAGAATATTCAAAGAAAACACATTCCCCGACAAATGGCGTCATGCGTACATTCTGGCTTTTCCAAAACCAGGCAAAGACCCTACAAATCCGCAACATTATCGACCTATTGCACTCACTAGCTGTATGAGCAAGGTCATGGAAAAAATGGTCAACTCCCGACTAACCTGGTTTCTAGCTCAAAATGATCCCCTAAATCTTGTGCAGTGTGGTTTTCGGGAAGGTAGATCCACTCTTGACCTTTTGATCAAGACAGAAATAAACATTCGTAATGCGTTCGTCCGAAAAGAACACCTTTCAATGGTCTTCTTCTTTGACATCGAAAAAGCTTTTGACACTTCTTGGAGATATGGTATTATGCGAATCCTATACGATCTGGGATTTCGCGGAAACCTACCACAGTTTATTAGAAACTTCCTGCATTGCCGCTCATTTCAAGTTAGAGTTCACAACTGCTTATCTTCAAAATTCATCCAGGAAGAAGGAGTACCACAATGGTCAGTGTTAAGTGCCACTCTCTTTAGTTTAATAATGAATTCAATAACACACGACCTACCACAAACGATATCCACTACCCTGTACGCTGATGACTTCAGTATCGCCTGCCATTCGCCAAACATGCTAATGAAAGAAAGGCAGTTGCAATGCGCCATCAACAAAATAGCTAAATGGTCCCAAAACAATGGATTTCGTCTCTCACACCAAAAAACAGTTGGGATACACTTCTGTAGGAAGCGTAACCTACACCAACATCCAGAACTTAGACTAGAAAATCAAGTCATACCAGTGGTCCCTAGTGTCCGCTTTCTGGGTGTGATATTTGACCAAAAACTCACTTTTCTTGATCATATAAAAACTCCCCGGATTAACTGTCTTAAAAAACTTAACATTTTAAGAGTTCTGTCGGGCACAACGTGCGGAGCTGACCGTTACACGCTGCTACATCTCTGCCGTGCATTAATACAGTCACGTCTGGATTATGGTTCTGTCGCATATAGCTCTGCTAGACCAAGCGCTATACGTTGGCTTGATCCTGTACACCACAGTGCTCTTCGTCTTGCACTGGGGGCGTACCGTACATCACCGGTTCAGAGCCTATATGCCGAAGCGCATGAACACCCTTGCAGCTACGCAGACAAATGCTTTTATTAAATTATGCCGCAGAGCTCAAAGGGCATCCAAACCACCCCACTTGGATCGGTGTTTTCTATCCTAAATGGGAAAACCTTTATAGAGCTTACCCATCTATAAACCCGCCAACCGGGATACGTCTTCGCTCACTACAAGCTGACTGGCAAATTGACCTGAGTAAGATACAGCCTACTGCCTCTCATGCAGTCCCGCCATGGATGTATCATATACCGCCGTGTGACTTTTCATTCACAGCCTGGGGAAAACACACCATGTCCCAACAGAACATGCTACAAAGACATGCCACACTGAGAACCCAGCACAGCCAGTACACACCGATCTACACAGATGGATCTAAAACTGAAAAGCATGTTGGTGCAGCAGCAGTATTTACTAACATCACTATGTCCAAAAAACTCCCCACTGATTACAGCAGCTATACTGCAAAACTCTGTGCTATCCACATAGCCCTACACTACACACTCTTAAGAACTAGACTGCACAGCATTATTTATACTGACTCCATTAGTGCTATCCAAGCTATACAACACAATACAAAAAATGATAACCCCTTACTTAGACAGATCTGGAATACTCTGACTAAATTAAACCAGAAGAAACAACAAGTTCTGTTATGTTGGATCTCGTCACGCTGGAATTTCTGGAAACGAACAGGCCGACCTAGCTGCCAAAACTGCTACCGATCCTATAGACCAATCCTTCACTACACCTGCATCTGACTATAAGTACATTATAAATAAACTATGCCTTGAACAATGGCAACATATCTGTCGGAAGCTACTTGGCATAAAAAAAAAGATCTAAAACCATGGAGATCTAGTATACGTGAGAACCGACATGAAGAAGTCGTATTAGCCCGATTAAGGATAGGCCACACGCACTTGACACATCTTTAATTGCTTGCAGCCACTGACCCACCACTGTGTACAAACTGCAAAACTCAGCTCACTGTCCACCATCTACTTATTGATTGTCCCAAGTACAGTACTGAGCGAAAAGCTATGTTTATCTCATTTCCAACGACGAACACGTCTCTCAGCATTTCTGACTTACTAGCAGACACACCACATGTGACCAAAATTTTTGATTTCCTCAAACAGATAAAACTATACAACACGATATAAACTTGAATAACATCTATACAGATAGAACTATGTATTTAACATCACCATAGTTAGGCGCATTATGGCTTTTGCTGTCCTTGCGCCGTAAAGCCCTTAAACAACAACAACAAATTTTATTAACCAATCCCCAAGGATCATTATTTCCTGCTGTTTTCACAAACGTTTCCACCAGTCATGTGTCTGTTTAGCGATAGATGGACATACTTATTACGAAGACTTTGACAGTATTTCTTGAATCGAATAACTTCCAAGGCACTTACCCTACGTTTGCTCTTCTGAAATTGCTTCCTAGCCTTATTAATCTGTTTTTTTTTCAATAGAGTAAGCTGAGGTGTCCAACACTTAACTGATTTACCTTTCCGTTTCATAGCAGCTACAAAATTCAAATTATTAGATTAGGGCCACCCGTAATCTCTTACATATATCCATATTTGTATTATGACTGTGAATTGTGTGTGTTCTCTGATTGATTTACCTGTTTTGCTGGACGAAAAAAAAACCCAGTTTCTGGGGGAAAAATCATTGCTATCTACGCCTGAGACCGACTAACTCAGCCACGGAGTGAAAAAAGCTCACTAAAGTTCCTCGCGTCATAAACGGGATTCGGATTCGAACCCCGGGCTTTTCCAACCGGTGAGGGGAGGACGGTAACGAAACCACTGTGCTACCGCGTCGACGCATAGCAGCTACACACGCATCATAGTTAAGTTTTTGCAAAAACCCCACAGAGTTCTCATCTGTCACGTTAGATAACTCGAGATCGCAATCATGGTCCGCTGCAGACTTCTCTCATCTCTCAAAGTTATCCCAGTTTGCATACTTAACAGAAAAGTGCTGTAATTGATTCAAACCAACACTGTTTTCCCTATGTGTATTGATTTCATAAAATATCGCACGATGATCACTCAATACCCAGTCAGATTCGACTTTCCATTCACAGACAAATCTAGCGCCAATTGAGTTTGTAAGAGTTACGTCTATGTTTGATTCACCACTTACTGTCCAAAAGGTGGACTTCTCCCCAGGTTGATTGTGAATCATAAGCTTTCGGTCCGCTATCATATCATCTAAAGCCTTCCCTCTATCATCAGTAGTGCCACTGAACCAAAGTGAGCTCTTGGCTTTAGAATCAATTGTAAACAATACAGGCTGCAACATTCAGCTGCATTATTTTCAAACCTTTAAACAAACTTATCTTGTGAATGTACTGATTTGAGTTACAGTAATTCGGACTGTTGGTCATAGTTACGAAATGAATCAGCTGTACGCAGTTTAATTTGTTTTATTACTCTTTGATATTCTGGACACTTTTTGTCACGAACAGATTGGTCTCCCGCATGATTTCTAGCAATACAGTTCGAACACGCAGTCTTTGTTAATGTCTTTGGAATTTTTATATGTATAGCCTTTCCCGGCACAATGGCTGTATATAGGATCTCGTCGTCTACATATTTTGGTTGTGTGTAAAGTGTAAAGTGTATTGATGTCTAACGGCACCAGGGATTTCTCCCATCTCCGCGTTGCTTTCATTGTAGGTGTACCAGTTCACTGGGAAGGCCAGAGATTTAAAAGTGTGTGGATTTTGTATATGTGTAAATGTTGTGTATCGTTGTTCATCTGGCGGTTTAGCCGCTGGACCCCTACTGAGGCCCAACGTTGTCCACACTTGGCCTCGTGGAGGCAGACCAGGTACACAGAATGAAATTTTACTCTGGCAGGCCCTGCCACCTAGTTTCCTGAGATTTCAGTGGCTAAGGCCAAAAAAAAAAAAAAAAAAAAAAAAAAAAAAAAAAACTCGGTAGGGGTGAGCGCTGGAATTAGAAAAGCCAATTGATGTGTATGCGATTTAATTTGGACGAAGTTAAGTTTTTGCAGTTTGTGTGGGGTTATACGCTGGCGTATTAGGCAGAGTAGGGGGGGAGACTGAAGGCTGGGGGGAAAAGACAGAAGTATGGGGACGATAGAGAAGACGACCCCAGGATTTTCAGTGAGGCAGGCCCAAGCCCCACCAGGAGAAGAATCAGGGTTGGCAGAGGTGGGAGGAGACAAGACTGTCTCCTCCTCCCCACCAGGGGAAAGGTAGTAAAGGTACCAGGCAAGGGAGCCCGATACTGATCGCCACAGGCATTGACAGTTGTGAGCACGTGCGGGTCCAAGCGATCTGAACCGGATCTTCTTTGGTGTTCTTTTTCAATGTGGGAGTCAGATCCCAGTCACAGGGTCATACATGAATCAAGTCCTGTGTCAGGTTGTCTCTGGTTCAGACGTAGGTCTTCCTGGTTGTCAGTTCTCTCGTGAACAAGGCTAAATGATGGTCATGTTCGTGGGTTATTTGGTACAGTTTTCTTGTGTATTCCGGTTTTCTCTAGTCCTGGTTTTGGGATTCATCATCAGCTTCTGGGTGCTGTGCATGGTGGTTTGCTATAAGTGCTCGCCTTCTAGCAAAGAGTTTCTGTGCAAAAATGGTAAGGGCTTTGTATTCTTGTTCCGAGTCGAGAAGATGCTGTTCCATGTTCTGCGGGAAGTAGGTGATAGCAGTGGTGAGGTTGCATCGCAGGTCCTCATACTGGTCGCAGTCATACATGAGATGTTGCCATGTCTCCTCGTGGCCACAGAGGCAACGGGGATCCTCAGTGATTCGGAAGCTAGATAGTTTTGCATTAAATGGCCCGTGCCCCGTGAGCAGAAAGGTGACGTGGAGTCCTGGTTGAAACCAACTCGAGGGTTTTGGAAAGACTCTGTTAACGCTAGGGAGGAACTTCTTGGTGATTTCACCTTTAGTGGATTCTGTCCACCGATCCTGCCATTCCTGTCGGAGGTGGTCGAGAAGTCTGGTTTTTTCAAGTTTCCTGCTGTTGGCGAGATCCAACGTGAAGTTCAGGATAGTGCATGGTATTTCTTTTGCCATATTATATGTCAGGGCGCATCTGATGATTTCCAAGTCCAGCGGGAGGACTCCGGCCAGAATCTGGAGTGCGTGCGTGCTGACTGTGGAGACAGCTCGTGTGATTGTCAGAATTATTGACCGCTGGATGCTGTCCAAGGTTCTTCTATTTACCACTGTGGTTACCTTTTTGTACCAAACTGGTGAAGCATATGTGATGACCGGGATGAAGGTAGATTTGTAGTAGAGGGACAGGGTCCGCTTGTTTAGCCCCCAGTCCCTCCTGGTCACTCTTGCAACCAATGCAGAATATTTCCGTATCTTTTGTTTAATGTACTTTAGATGGGGCTGAAAAGACAGATTTTTGTCAATGATGATTCCGAGATATTTGATTTCTGTAGCAAGTTTAATTGTGGTGCCTTGGATTTTCACTTGCGGTGGTCTGGCAAGGTCGAGTCTGCCCTTCAGGAGTACCGAGCAGGTCTTACTTGGAGAAATCCGCAGGCAATGGATTGTAGCCCAGTTTTGCAAAATTCCTATCGCGTGGTTGGCTTTTTCTTCGATCTGCGCTCGTGAGTTAGCAGCAACAGTTATTATCAAATCATCGGCGAAAGCCTGGGCGCCGACTTCGCCAATATCAAGGGCCAGGAATTCATCTAAAATCATATTCCATAACAGGAGTCCTAGGACAGAGCCCTGCGGGCACCCCCTGTGGATTTGTCTAGTTAGCTTCCTATACGGTGCATGTACTTCGATCGTTCTCTGTGTTAGGTAACTCCTGATTGTGTTATACAGGTTTAGGGGCACTCCAGCCCGCCTAAGTCTCGCGAGGACGCTCGGCCACCAGATGGCGTCAAACGCCCCCGCGAAGTCAATACTGATAACTAGAAAATATTTGGTAGTACAGGCTTCTACTTTATCCAGCAGTGTCTTGAGAGCTTCGATCGTGGATAGGCCAGGTTTGAATCCAAATTGCATTGTGTTTGTTAGGTTTGCCCCTTCGTAATAGTGGAGTAGCCTCTTGTGCAGCATTCTCTCGAATAGTTTGCTTACAACTGGGCTTACATATTTTGGTAGTATGCCCAAAACTCTGACACAATTGTAATATACAGTCATAAGATAGAAATCGTTTAACCTGTATGTTATCAGTCCAACAAACAAGCGCTGCTGCTGCATTAGAAATATTCTAATTCTTTGTGAAACCTCCAAAATCCTATTCCCGGAATCACTCCTGTTTCTACTTATGAAGCGAACAGTGACCTCAGCAACCATCTCCTCTTTCGTCAATCCCAAATGTAAAAGATTTTTCTCATACATGTCCGTAGAAGATCATCCTTCTGAACTTCCTTACGAACATCATACACAATTAACTCCATTCCAGGTCGTTTGGGAAATCCAAAAGCTAATCAAAGCTGTGACAATTGTTCGCACTTTTTTATTTTTTCTGTCTTTTTTTAGTTTGCGTCTCTAAAACGATTCCACGATCAAATACTTTTCTTACCTTCCGTATCCTGACCCCCTCAACGAGTTTCTCATTTCCTTATCCACAGCGATTTGGACAACTGCACTACTTTTAAGTACAGAATCGTCATTAACTTGAATTAATAAAACATGCTCATCATCAAATGATCTAGCCGCTTCATCGTCTGAGGAACTCACTTTCAAGCCCGCGTCCTTTACAACAGAAGTTACGTCACTCTTAACTCCGATTAACTTTTTGCCAAGGAGAGTGACTCCACTCTCCTTGGCAAAAAGGAAATCTTCCAAATCTTTGTGTAATTTAAATGTTATTTCTGTAAAGCTATGAGTATTATCTCCTCCGAAATCACCACCTGCGCGAGGCAGTTTCTCTCCCAGAAGAAGTCATGTTTTTTGACAAATTAAAATTCACGTTTTCGTTCCTAATATCTTTTGAACACGATGACAAGATACTCGCTTCAGTGTCGTTCCCTATCCCAGTTTTAGCTGAAGATTTTCATTTTTCTCAGCCAAATCCATATCACTCTGAACATTTTTCTTAACTTTACGTAATTCCTTATCCCAATCATTTTTAGGCGCATTAATCTTGACTTTCCTCTTATTATTTCGTCTTAAAACGGGAGACCAACTGCACAATGAACACAATGATCCAGCCGAACTTTTTCCCCACCGTAGCATAACCGCCTTTGACGACGTGTTTTGATAGAATATTCAGGAGATCTACGTGGTGTCAAAAGTGCAATGTCCTTATCATCCCTATTATCCTCACTGTCCAAATCTGCTAACATGATAGCTTTACCAGAGAGAACCTCCTCCCATTCCAACATCTTCTCACCTACACCTCCAGAGATAGAGACCTCAGAAGATTCTTTGCTTTGACTCTTTTACCTGTGACAATTTACCTCGAGATATACTTGGATCCTGAAATTCTAGCTTACGCGAAGAATTCCAATTCTTCCTTAATCTACGTTTGAAATTTGGAGACTTGGTGGTCACTGTAACAACAGTGAGATCAGACTCCTTAGCACCACTTTCAAGATTCCTAGAACCTGCAACCTCTTTCAGTTCAGCTTCACAAATTTTTCCACATGTGAGATCAACCCTGTGTGTATCTGACTCTAGTTGATAAAGAGTTTTTTTTTTTTTTTTTCAATTATCAGAGGACACTAATAACCGTATAGGGAGCACTATACCAGCCTTCTTCCTTCGTTAACAATGACTCTATAGGCCTTTACTATTTAAATCTAAAATTCTTTAAAATTATATATCTTTTCCGCTAATAAGATATTTTGTTCCAAACTTAGATGAAACTAATCAGTCAGACATACCCTTCCACTTACTTGAAGACCCCTTCATCCATACCTTGCAGATTTTAAAAAAGTAGCTCTTTAAATTTTGAACTGCCAGCGCTACGCTAAAGCATAGGCAGCTGGAACTGACAGTTAGAACAGAGAATTCTCTAACTGCCAAAACAGACTTGTCGTAAATCTAGCTTGAATATTACCGTACGTAAATCTAGCTTTCCTTGATTATAAATCGTCAAACCTGGTAGACCTTATCAGAATATACCCTTGCATCACAAGAGTATTTAAAGTAAGCACTTTAAAACCATATTTATAAACACTTTTAACAAGAGCACATATAATAGCAAATATCATAGCTAACCGCTATTGTTGAGCTCTCCCCTCCTTGCAACCAAATTCAAATTATTATATTAGGGTCTCTCGTAAATGATTACATATACCCGTTTATGTGTTATGTCTGTAAATTGCGTGTGTTGTGTGGTCGATTTGCCTGTTTTTCTGGACGAAAAATCCCAGTTTCTGGGGAGGCCCTGGGTGCCAAGCGATTGTGATCAAGCGTTTTCTCTATGCTTAAAGTGTGATTATCCAAAAGCGATTTAGAGTTATTTTAAGTTCCTGCCCTTAAGAAATTTATTTATTTAATATCAGCTACTGTTACAAAAGTACTTGTACAGAACAAGAAAGAAAAGCTACCTTTCTTTATTTTTCATATTTCTTTTACTAATACTTACTACTTTACGGTTGGTCACTCCGGGCACTGCTCCTGCCTCCTGTGGCGGAGCCGGAAATCTTGGCAGAAAAGCTAATCTGCCAAGGACCAAAAGGAGCAAGCATGGACCAAAATACGTTTCCGCCTCTAGAGCCGGCAAGCTCTCGGCCAGAGTTAGACATTGACCATATCAAGTCGCAACCCAAGAGGTTGAAAACCACTTCCTCAGCGACAATTTATCCTGCATTTCTTATAATGCACTCTCTTGCAGATCAGCCTCTCAGTAAGCTCTCTCCGTTCCTTATCCCGAAACACCTGGAAAGTCTGGCAGGATCTCCTAAGACAGTCAAGAGACTACAATCAGGCGACCTTCTATTGGAAACAGTGAACTGTAGACATTCAGAGAAACTGCTAAAACTCACAAACTTTGCTGGAATTCCAGTAAAAGTTTCTCCAAGAGCTTCAAGATCAAAATGTCATTGCTATGAAAAGAATTATGGTGAAAAGAGAAAATATACTCACATCTACAAGGAATATTATTCTAACTTTTAACACGCCAAATCTACCACCATCGATAAAAGCAGGCTACCTACTTTGCCGCATTAGACGATATATTCCTAACCCTTTGAGATGTTTCAAGTGCCAGAAGCATGGCCACTCTCAAACGGCGTGCAGAGGAAACCAAGTTTGTCCTAATTGTGGGTCCGCTGACCACACCCAAAGTGACTGCTTGGCAAAAGAAATGACTTGCCCCAACTGTAAAGGAAACCATCCTGCCTACTCAAGGACGTGCGACAGATGGAAAACTGAAAAGCAAATCGTTAAATATAAGATAGAAAATAGTTAAATATAAGAAGTAAGCTTTCAAGAAGTACGGAAATTACTTACTCCTAATATGAATAAACGTACGTACGCCAATATTGCGCAAAATATCAATCAGTGGCCACCCAAACTGATGTTACAGTCCCTTCAAACACCTCAATTTCTGACTGGGCTCGGATTGTTCTCTCTCAGCAACAGTCCAATGTCCCGATACAGTTGAACCAGGCAAGTAATACTGCACTTATAGTGCCAGCTACATTTCCTGCTCCTCCCCCAGTGATTTCTTCTATATCGAATAATTGTAACTCAAATTTAAAAAAGAATATCCAAGAAACGTCTATGGATACAATTGACTTATCCAGACAAGAAGAACCGATCTTAGAAATATATGCGGAAGAAGAAATGGACACCGGTCGACCATTATTCTCAAAAAAAAAAAAGACAAACCAAAGCCTGAACGTCACAAGTCAGTCACATTAAAAAAACAGTCAGAAGCAGCTTCTTCAACTAAACATCAGTAATGCCTTATATTCTACAATAGAATTGTAGAGGATTTCGCAGCAACCTTAATGATATTGAAGTCTTAATTAACCGGTACTCTCCAGTTGGTTTCTGTCTACAGGAAACCTAACTCCTCAAATTTCCACCAACATAAAGAACTATGCCATCTATCGACACGATCGTAATACTTCAAATGCTGCCCGTGGGGGCGTGGCCATCTTGGTCAGCTCAAAGTTCCCGACCAAGCAAATTGTTTTGCAAACTGAAATTGAAGTTGTCGCCGTGCGTTTGATAACCCAGATTGTTTTAACACTAGTATCACTCTACCTGTTACCTTCTCTTACCAAGATCTTGAAAACATGCTAATGCAATTAGTATCCACTGTCTGTCTCTTGGGTGATTTCAATGGCCACAACCCCTTATGGGGATCGACAAAATTAAATATACATGGCCGCTTAGTTGAAACCTTTCTGGATAAGCAAAACCTTACTGTTCTTAATACTGGTGCACCGACTCATATACAACTACCAACTGGACAAACCTCTGCAATCGATCTATCAATATGTTCCCCGATTCTGTTTCCAATCATAGAATGATCTGTTATGGACATTCCCATGGGCAGTGACCATTTTCCGATTATTTGTGATCTGCTCACTGCACAACCACCATTAGCCATACCCTGCAGGAAATGGAAATTCTCTCAAACCAACTGGGTCAAATTTCAATCAGTTGTCACTCTGGATGAGCAATACATACGAACACAGTCGATAGATGAAGCCACAGATTATATCACTTCACACCTACTATCTGCAGCTAAATGTTCAATTCCTTTGTCGAATCCCCAATTCCGACGGCACCTTAACTATTGGTGGAATCAAGAATGCACAATAGCTAAGAAGTTAAAAGATGAAGCGTGGAATTTATTTCGTAGATCCCCAACCACAGCTAATCTTATCAATTACAAGAAACTAAGGGCAAAAGCACGTCGCATTCAAAGAGAAGCCAAGAAAATTTCTTGGATTCGGTTTGCATCTACCACAAACAGAAACACTAACTCCAGGTTAATATGGAAGAAAATCAGGCAGATTTCCGGAAAATTTCCAACCACCCCTTCACCAATTCTTTCATGGAATGGGCAGGAACTCTCTTCTGCCGACAACATAGCAAATGCTTTCGGCAAAACCTTTGCCCAAGTTTCAGCGGCATCAACTTATTCTCTGGTTTTTCAGAAAATAAAGACTGAACAATGAGCCATCAACTTTCGAACCTCAGTTTTCTTTCCGTATAACCAGCCTCTTCAATATCATGGACTTCTATATGTCATTAAAACAACACGCAACAGTGCCGCTGGGCCAGATGGAATATCTTACATTATGTTACAAAACCTTGGTGACAAAATGTTTTACAAATACTGCTGGTCTACTATAACCGAGGCGCCTCCGTAGCCAGGTGGGAAGGAGCAGCAGTGCGTAGCACACGCTTCTTGATTAGACCGGGGTTCGAGCCCGTCACCACCAAATACGGAGGATGCGGAAAGGTTAAGGAATGACCACCGCATATCCTGGAGCAATATGGCCTTAGTTGCTAATGCTCCTAAAAACCAAAACAACAACAACTACTATAACCGGATATTTATGGAAAACATTTATCCCAGCTCTTGGCATCATGCCACAGTTCTTGCCTTTTTGAAACCCGGTGAAGATCCTACCAGTTCTAACAGTTAGAGACCTATTTCTCTATCCAGTTGCCTCGGTAAATTACTTGAAAAAATGATCCATAATCGCCTTTTTTGGATCATCGAGACGCAACAACTAATTAGCAATAATCAGCATGGCTTTCGAAAGAACAGGTCCTCCTTAGATCTCATGATCAAAGCTGAGTTTGCAATTCGTAATGCCTTTTTAAAAAACGAACATCTTGTTATGGTTTCCATAGACATAGAGAAGGCATTTGATACTACCTGGCGTCGTGGCATTCTCAGTGACCTCCATGCTCTAGGTCTAGGAGGCAACCTTCCTATATTCATCGGGAACTTTCTCAGGACTCGTTCGTTCCAAGTTCGATACCGCAACTCGCTTTATATGACATTTTTACAGGAAGAAGGAGTGCCACAAGGGTCTGTACTGAGTGCAACCCTTTTTGCCCTTAGAATCGATTTCATCACAAAAGAACTTCCAAATACTGTTGAGACCTACCTTTACGCTGATGATCTCTCTATTTCTTGCCATTCTCAGAATGAGATCCATTGAACGGCAGCTGCAGATATCTTTGAATAAAGTCCAAAGGTGGGCAGAGTTAAATTTTTATCGTCTATCACAGCAGAAAACTGTTGCAATCCAATTTGTAATCAACGGAAAATGCATACAGATCCTGAACATCAGAAGCCAAACTTTACCGGTCCAGTTACTAACAACATCAGATTCTTGGGATTAATCCTTGACAGGAAACTAAATTTCCTTGAGCACATTAAATCTGTGCATATATCCTGCCTAAAAAAGCTGAACATACTAAGAGCTTTATCTGCCTTGTCTGGGGAGCAGACTGTACATCTTTGTTGCTCTTATATAGAGCATTGATCAGATCCCGATTGGATTATGGTGCTCCACTTTATGATTCCGCCCTTAAGAGTACACTACGATGGCTGGATTCTATACAGCATAGCGCATTGCGGATTGTACTTGGTGCTTTCAGGACATCTCCTACTCATAGTTTGTACATTGAAGCTGTTGAGCCCCCCTTTACCTCCGCAGAAAAACGCTGCTTCTTAAGTATGCAGCCCGAATATAAAATTGCTGTCATCATCCCTATTCAGCCATACCTCTTTAATCCACCACTGCAAAACCTTTATAGAAATAAATCCAGTAAAATAAGACCGGCAGGCTTACGCCTTATTGAATTAATTCAGAGTTGGAATGTTCCAATTTTCATCAGGCAACATTTAATGAATTACTCCCAACCGCCATGGATTCCCCCTCCTCAGTTATATTTCGATACTTATCTTCACAAGTGGGGAAAGAATTGTCTACCAAAACTCAATGTGAAACAACTCCATGCAAGCCATATTCAGAAATACGCTGATTTTTTTTGCCCATATATACTGATGGCTCCAAATCATATCCAGCCGTTGGAGCAGCGGCAGTATTTCCCTCTACTATAATTTCGGCTGCCCTTCCACCTGAGTATAGCAGCTTCGTAGAACTTCATACAATAAAATTAGCTTTAGACAACCTGAATCTCTACTCATCTATAAAATATGTTGTATACACAGACTCTCTCAGCTCAATAACAGCAATGCAAAACTCCTCCTACAAGCCTCACCCTGTGTTAAATCAAATCGGAAGTCTCCTATTACAAATTGAAGAATGTCATCAATCAGTGACCTTTTGCTGGATCCCAGCACATTCGGGGATAAAGGGTAACGAACTTGCTGACGAAACTGCTAAAAATCCGTCAACTTTTGATTTAACCTCCATTCCGGTTCCAGCCTCTGACTACCGTCACATCATACAAACAGCATGTTTCGCGAAGTGGAAAGAGCTATGGCACACCCAAACCAATAATAAACTACCAGTTGAAACACGATCCAAAGCGTTGGCACTCTAGCACCAAAACAGAACGAAGAGAAGAAATGGTTCTTGCACGAGCACGTATCGGACACACATATCTGACCCATCTCCATCTGCTCCGAGGTGAAGATCCTCCTCAATATCCATACTGTTCAGAAAATTTAACAGTCAAACATATTCTGATTGACTGCCCTCACTATCAACAGGACAGAACATCCGTCCTGTGTTCCCTGAGAAATCTACGAGAGCCAATGACATTACAACATATTATTGGAGATGATGCAAACATGAACGAGTTTTTCTGTTATCTGAAAATAATTGGACTATATGGTAAATTCTAAAATATCTCTGTAAACACAACCAAGTTGTTATGCCTAAATTATGTTTTTAGCTACGCTTAAATTTTGTTTTCAGGATTTTCATGTGAATAGGCGCATTATAGCCACAGCAGCTTATGCGCCTTTAAACCCCAATAACACACACAGTTTCTGGGGAAAAAGCTTCGTTATATACGTCTGAGACTGCCTAACGCAGCCACGGAGTTAAAAAAGCCCATTAAAGTTCCTCACGTCATCGACGGGATTCCAACCCGGGCTATTTCCACCCGGTGTGGGGAGGACGGTGACGATACCACTGTGCTACCACGCCTCATCCTCCTTGCAACCAGTCTACAATGCTCGGAGAACTTCGTATCTGACCGTATCGTAATACCAAAGTCTCTTTTCTCCACTACCGGCTTTAGTTCAGCTCCGCCAAATGTATAAGTTATTTTGGGGTTACTGTTTCCCAGGTGCAATACCTTACATTTTGCTGGATTAAAGCATAGCTGCCTTTTTTCTGACCATCTCCGAAGTCTATCTAGGTCATTCTGAAGAAGCTCTGCTTGGCGGAAATCATTAACTACTCTACCAATCATTACATCATCTGCAAATATAGACATCACACCCTCTATCCCTTCATTGATGTCATTTATGAAAATCAAAAACAACAATGGTCCTAATACTGATTCTTCGGGAACCCCACTTCTTACACGAACCCAATCTGAGGAATAACCATTTATCACAATCCTCTGGCTCCTGCCCTGTAGTCACCCTGCTATCCATCTAAGGATTTTCTCTGTGATTCCAACCTGTTCCAGCTTATAAAGTAACCGCTCATGTGGGACTGAGTCAAATGCTTTGCTGAAATCCAAGTAAACAACGTGGAAATTATTCCCCAAGTCCAGCTCTTGAGTGACCCTGTCAAAATGGCTAACCAGATTAGTTAAACTTGATTTTCCCTTCAATGAATCATGCTGGGTATCCTTCAGAATTCCATTTCTATCTAAGTGATCCTGAATTCCACCCTTGATCATAGTCCCCATGATTTTCCCTACTACTGAAGTTACACTAACCGGACGGTAATTTCCCACTTCTCTTAGAACCGCCCTTATGTATTGGAGATACACACACTTTTTAAATTCAAAAGAATCACTCCCGAGTTCAGTGATGTTTTCATAATTAGCCTCAGTGGTTCAATACTCTCACTTGCCGCCTGCCTTAAGATTATAGGGTAAATGCTATCAACCCCAGGAACCTTACTGGCCTGTAGACTCGAAACTTTTTTCATTAAATAAACGCATGAAATTTCAACATCATTAATTACAATTTTTTCAACTTCACTCCCAGATTTTCTTATTGACGTGAAGGTCTTTTCTTCTGTAAATATCAACGCAAAGTAGCTGTTGAGTTCACCTGCAACTTCAGCTGGGGTGTCTAATCCTGTCCCACGTCCATTACATAAGGGTCCAATCTGGTTTGACCTTCTCTTCTTTTCATTTATATATGTGAAAGATTCCTTATCACCCCCCCCCCCCTATTTGCTCTCTTTGCCAGCGATTTATCATAACCTGCCTTTGCCAGCCTAACCTTTTCATTAGCATTATTACAGATCATCTTGTAGCTGTTATAGGCTTCAGTACTTTTTATTGCTCTAACTTTTACATGCCGTCTTTTTCTGCTCAAGTAATTTGGCCACTTCATTATTCATCCAATTTGGAATCCTCCTCGTGGAGTAATTTTTTAATGGTATATAAGCATTCAAGGCTTCTGTGATTAATGTTTTAAAGGTATACCATAAATCAATTATATTCGCTCTCTATGAGATATCTACCCAGTTAAGAGGCCATGTAGCACTTTAAGGCATCGAAACTTTCTTTCCTGAAATTATAACCCATTCATTTTCCTTTAACTACTGCTACCTCTCTCTTCATCATCCACCGTAGAACTCCGTGATCACTTCTTCCGACTGGTTCCTGTACTGTCAGCTCTATTATATCATCTGGTTCATGGGTGATGATGAGGTATAGAGTATTCTTTTCTCTAGTACTTTCCCTGACATGTTGATACAAATAACAGTTATCTAGTTGATATAAAATTTTGTACCCCATGTGGTCTGTCATTCCCATTTGCTCCAATCAGTTAAAGGCAAATTGAAATCACCCATAAAAAGACATTCATGCTTACTTGCCCGTTCCATTTGCATGTAGAGGCTCTCATCATAATCTTCATAATCAGCTGGCCTGTAGATTACTCCCACTCACATTATACCTTTACTTCCAACTATTTCACACCTTACAGATTCTATAGTATCGTGCGAAACATCTGAATCCGGGAAAGCTTTCGTCGTGCTCCGGCTACTTTTAATAAGAAGACCCCCCCCCCTTCTGTCTTCCCTGTTCTTCCTAAATACATTATACATACCGTACTGAAACTCATCATCCCCTATCTCCGGGTGGCACCACGTTTCTGTAACCCCTATTATGTCAGCGTTACTTGTCCTAACGAGCAGTTCGAATTCACTCATTTTATTGACGACACTTCTGACATTACTGTATAAACAATTAAGACAGCGTTCTTGTATAGATAACTACTCTGACACACCCCATAAAGATATTTAAGCTCGCTTCCCTGGCATTTGCTACCCGCTCATTTGAAACGCTTTTGCCCTCAGAACATCTTGCTGCTATGTTCTGTTGCAATAACAAACAAATACGTACTGTACTCTTGAGGTATGTGCAAGAGTTAATTTGACCAGTACTATCAGATAAACGCGTATCTACAGGGTGTCTCAAAAATATAGATACAAACGTTTACGGGAGGTAGGTAACATCTAAAGGAATGTAAATCGCATAGGAACCCATAACCGGAAACGTCACCGTAAGTCGGTACACGGCGCTGTTCATCAGTTCGCGAGAGGGAAAATTTCTGGTTTACTCATTCAAGCAGTAGTCGCCGCACGAAGAGCATACATCGATATACGAACTGTGAGCTTACAGACATGCACCTAGTATATGGATTAGTAGAGGGCAATGGACGAGCCGCTCAACGAATTTATGGAGAACGCTTCCCAGACAGACATGTACCGGACCACCCGTTTGTTTGCGCGTGTGCATCAAAATTTGTGCGATTATGGGTCATTTAGAGGTAACAGGGGTAGTGCGGGCAGACCACGTCCGACGCAACTCCCGCCATGGAAGAAAGTGTGTTGAATGCCATCCAGAATAATCCTACGACTAGCAGACACTGGTAGTAGGATTATTACTCCTAAGGCAGAGGCAGAGGCAACGGCACGTTGCCTCTGCCGTAGGAGTGTCTCGTTGCAGTGTACAGCGTGTCTGGCACGACGATTCCTTACATCCCTTTCATCTCCAAAGGGTTCAGTTACTGCTCCCCCAAGATCATCCTGCACGTGGGGCTTCTGCGCAGTGGTTTCTCCAAGAAAGTGTTCAAGACTTGAATTTTCCAGCCTATGTTTTGGTCACGGATGAGGCTTATTTCACTCGGGAAGGCTTATTCAATTAGCACAATGCTCAGGTGTGGACTCACGACAACCCACACGGTGTGGCCCCCATGCGGCACAACATCGCTTCGCAATACATGTGTGGGGAGGAAAGGTCGGTGACTGCTTAGTCGGCCCATACCTGTTACCATCCCGCATGAACTCCGCTAAATACAGGATCTTTCTTGAACAAGTTCTACCAGGGTTACTTGACAATGTTCCAGCAAATGTGAGACGCAACATTTGGTTTCAACTTTACGGGACGTCTGCCCATTATGGAAGGTGTGTTCGTGACCATTTGAACAGGCGTTTTGGGCGTTGATGGATTGGCCGTGGTGGACCCGTTGCCTGGCCCCCACGCTCTCCTGATTTATCGAGCCTTGATTTCTTTCTGTGGGGGGGGGACTCAAATCTATCGTGTATGAATCGCCTGTGGAGACGGAAATGGATCTCGTGGCGAGATTCGTCTACTCTGCTGCTACTGTCAAATAAACTCCAGGTGAGATCGACCGTGTCCGCCAATCCATGCTGCGTCGGTGTCACGCATGCGTCGCGTTTCATGGTGGAACCTTCGAGCATCTATTGTAATATCATAAAATGCATCCATCTCGTACTCCATTGTTAATATTATATCAAATAAATGTTTACCACTAATTACTGTCTTCTGTCATTTCTGTTTCTTGTGCCTCTGCTTCTACTTTCCCGTGACGTTTCAGGTTATGGGTTCCTATGCGATTCACATTCCTTTAGATGTTACCTACCTCCCCTAAACGTTTCTACCAATATTTTGAGACACTCTGTATATTACACTTGTTTTCCCAAACAAGCAGTTTCCCTGAACCTTTATCATCATCAGCCATTTTCAATCCACTGCAGGATGAAGGCCTCTCCAGCAACTTTCCGGTTCCTTCTGTTTTGAGCACTGACCATCCATTTACTACCCAAAAACTCGTGAATTTCATCTATCCATCTCCGCCTTTGTCTTCCAGGTTTTCTTCTAGCTCCTCTTGGGTGCCATTCTGTTATTTTCTTAGTCCATCTGTCATCATGTCTTCCAGCTATGTATCCTGCCCAAGACCATTTTAGTTCTTTAGTTTTGATAAGAATGTCCTTTACTTGAGTTTGCTGCCTAATCCATATGTTTCTCTTCTTATCTAACAGTCTGATTCCCAATATAATTCGTTCCATTCTTCGCTGTGTAGTTCTCAGCTTCTCTTCCATTCTTTTGGTGAGTGCCCAAGTTTCACTTCCATAAGTCATGTTGGGGAGTATATATTGATTCATTATTTTACGTTTCAGACAAACTGGGATATTGCTCTTCAGTATGTGACTATATTTCTTGAATGCTATCCATCCCAAATTTATTCTTCTCTTGACTTCCAGCCATTTATCATTATTACAACTAATAACTTGTCCCAGATAAGTATATGACTCCACCTTTTCAATTACTGCTCATTATTTCCCTTTCCGTGGCATACTTGTTCATCATTACTTTTGGTTTAGCCATATTCATCTTTAGTCCAAAATCCTTACTAACTCTGCATAACTGATTAAGATTTTCCTCTAATTCTTTGGGATCGTGGCTTATAACCACAATGTCAACTGCAAATCGTAAATGGTTTAGGTACTCTCCGTTCACATCGATTCCTTTCTGCGACCAGTCTAATCTTCTGAAAGCTTCCTCAAGGGCAGCAGTAAACAGTTTCGTAGATATTGTCTCCTTGTCGAATTCCTTTCTCGATTTTAAATTTGCTACTGTCTTTGTCTAGTCTAATAAAGGAGGTAGCACTCTCATATATTTTCTTCAAAATCATAATATATGGGGTATCTATGCCTTGTCTTTCCAGCGCCCGAAACATTGCCTTATGCTGTATGGAGTCAAATGCCTTTTCATAATCCACAAATGCCAGGCATAATGGTGTTTTATATTCATTTGCTTTCTCCATTAGCTGAGATATTACGTGAAGGTGATCCATAGTTTAGAATCCTGTCCTAAAGCCAGCTTGCTCTTTCGGTTGATTCTCATCAAGTATATTTTCTAATCTGTTAGTAATGACCCTTCTGAACAACTTGTAGATGTGGGATAACAAGCTAATTGGTCTATAATTTCCAATTTCTGCTTTATCTCCTTTCTTATGCAGCAAAACTATGATTGCATTATTTCACTGCTTAGGCGTCACACCTTTTCTAATGCACTTTGTGAAGAGCCTTGCCAGTTTTTGTGTTATATCTCTTCCTCCCAATTTTAACAACTCTACAGTAACTTCATCTTCCCTCGGGGCTTTCCGATTCTTCATTTTCTTCCATGCATGTTCTACCTCATCAGGAAGAATATCGGGTATGTCATATGTGTTGCTACTTTGCAATCCATCTTCCCCACTGCTGGCATCATTCCCTCGCTCCTTGTATAATTCTGTATAGTAGTCTTCAGCTATTTGAATTATGCCTTCTCTGCTGTTTATAAGTACACCATCGCTATTCTTCAGTTTCAGTATCATTTGTCTTTCTGTATTACTGCTCATGGCTGCTGATTTAAATCCTTTGTTTTCCCTTAATGCTTGTTCTACTTTTCTTGTGTTAAATCTTCTTATGTCCTCTCTGAGTCTCTTTCTAATGGCTTTGCATAACTTAGTATACTCAATTTTCTCCCTGTCAGTGTTTTTCTTGCTCTTCATTTGTCGTCTTCGGTTCATCATGACAAGTGTTTCGGGGGCGCCTCCGTAGCCAGGTGGGGAGGAGCTGCAGTGCATAGCACACGCTTCTTGATTAGACCGGGGTTCGAGCCCGTCACCAAATACGGAGAATGTGGAAAGGTCAGGGAATGACCACCGCATATCCCGGAGCAATATGGCCTTAGTTGCTAATGCTCCTAAAACCCAATAACAAACAAGACAAGTGTTTCTTGACTAAATTTTTCTTCTTTGGATTTCTTTTTCCCTATAGGTTTCTTGGGCTTTATCACTTTCAGAAAGTTGTAATATTCCTCGTCGATATCTTGGTCCTGAGCAGTCTGCAGAAGCTCAAACTTGTTCTTAAGTTCCAGTACATACTGCTTTTTCTCCTCCTCTGTTATCTCAAAGACCTTTGTATTATTTACTCGAGCCAGTTTTTTTCTTTCCTTTCCTACATCTATATCAAGTGTACATCTTACCATTCTGTGATCACTTCCAACATTTACCTTATTCAAGACGGTAACATCATTCACAATATATCTTCTGTTAGTGAGGATGAAGTCGATTTCATTAGTTGTTAATCCATTTGGACTCTTCCAAGTCCACTTTCTGTTCACCCTTTTCTTGAAAAAAGTGTTCATTACTGACAGTCCTTGAGATTCTGCAAATTCCACAAGTCTTTCACCTCTTTTATTTCTTTCACCAATTCCAAAATTTCCTATACTTCACCTTTCTGAGCTGTTTTCTCTTTTTCCAACCTTAGCATTGAAGTTCCCCATAATAATAGTGTAATGGGTTTTCTGCTCATCTAGAAGACTCAATTTCGGTATACATTTCTTCAACCTCTTCATCATCATGGCTCGATGTTGGTGCATAAATCATTATAATCTTTAGCTTGTACCTCTTAGAAATCTTGAGTATTAGTCTTGACACCCTTGGTGATGTACTTTTGAATTCTAAAATGTTGTTTTTAAAATCTTTATGGACCAGAAACCCAACTCCACCTTTACTCCTTTCACTGTTTACATTGGTGTACAGCAGATTTCCACTTGATAAACTTATAAGTGATTCATTTCTTCTTGTTGTTTCAGCCAAACCGATGATATTCCAATTCATATTTTGTAATTCCTTTTCCAGCTCTAATATCCTGTCTTCACCGATGAGTGATCGTACGTTATTCAAAGTATTCAAAGTATCTTTGTAGGTAAATGACGGTCACCAAGGTTTCCCTTATACCCGTCGAATATTAGGCGAGAGCGCCAACAGCCGGCATGAAAAAAAAAAAAAAAAAAAGAGATACTAAGGTAAGAAAGGACACAAAGGATAGTACATGTAATTTAAGGTGAAGTATTGTGTTAGGTTATGTTGTTATGTATGCAGGCACCTGGCTTTAGCAGCAGGGGGCTGAGAGCGAAGAGATGCTCCAAACCCCCACTCCCGTCCCTAGCCACGAGGAGGCAGCCAGGAACTACTATTAGGAAACTACGTAGGGAGAATAACTTTTTACTAGTTGGAAAAGGAAGTAAGTGAGAAAAGAGTAGTGTTTTTAGAAGACTTAAGGAAATTAGAGAATGTACAAAAGGTAAAGAAGAGCTGACAAGCAGTAACTAATTAGTTGTAAGGTGAATAGTAAAGTTAGAGAAATAAACCAACAAACGTAGCTCCCTGGGGACAGAAAACATATTAAATTTGCAGAATAACGACCACAGTAAACTTACCGAGTCCCGAAGAACAAATTACTAATCATCTATAACTGAAGAATATCAACCCAGTCGAGGGAACCAAAAACTTATGGGAACCCCCGACCAGGAAGACCAACAAACTCAATTAGTTATATACATAAGATCATATTAATCAAGTCCAGCTAGGATAACCTAACTAGACAAACCTATAATACAAAATTAAGACACATTACAATCAGTCAATAATAAAAATAAATTAAACCAAGTCCTAGATGGCCATATAACACCAAAAATAATATAAATTTACAATGCACGCTCATAAATGTACAATCATAGCTGGGAAGACCAAGTCCTGGATGGCCAGATACCAGCAAGGCAGGGAATTTAAATTAGGTTAGAATATAAACATAGAGATTCAATATGTTGTCCAGCTGACAACCAGCCAGACAAGTCCTACCACACGAGTAGAATAATAATAAAACTTATAACTAATCTTTAAATCCATAGACAATAACTGATGTACGGCCAGCAGAAACAACAGCAAGCAAAACCAAATCGGTAATGGCTACAATTTACTTTCAGTATGATATACTACAAATCAATATGAACAGCAAGCAAAACCAAGTCCATTATGGCTACAGTTACTGTCGATAAATATATACTACAGGGCATACCTAGGAAAATTAACAATCAAATCTGGGGAGACCAACACCAGTTAGAGCTAAAGATAAAAGATACTTACATTAATTAAAGCAAGCAAACCAAGTCCATGATGGCTGCAGCTTGCGATGACAGTACGATAAACAATAAGACTAACCTAGTAATTAGCATTTATGTCTGGTGAAACCTACACCAGACAGATTCAAGAGATTTAGTTAATTAAAAATATACACAGAGATTAGAATACAAAGTCAGGACAACGAGTACTATTTAAAATAATTAATTATTAACCCCAGGGAGATAAGCAAAACTAATAACATAAAAACAGAATATACACTATACAACAGTAGATCCAAGAAAATAGTGTTTTAACTGGAAACAGCCATAGTACTCAAGTTATAATTACAACATACCAGCAAGTCACAGTGTAAATCTTAAACAGAGACATTACTGTTAACAAAGATGACCAGGATACATCCTAGTCAAAACTATAGTTAGTATTTGCTTTGGCGGAAGCCAAAGCAGCAAGGTAAACTGGGCAACTATGGTCCCTAAAGGAATGTCTAGCATTTTTCTTCCTAGCCAGACAATTCGCGCAAGAAACAGGAGCAGTAGAGGAAGGGCACGAGGAAACCTGGTGCCCCGTAAGGCCGCAATGACCACAAGAGGAGGTTTTCTGTCTGCAATAGATCGTACGTTATAACAGGCCAAGTTCAATTTCCGTGCATGGCAGCCTGGTCGTACCCAGAGATTCTTAGCACCCTCTGCTTCCACTCTGATCCTCTCGCCGCCGTAAGAGGGAGAGTGAAAGCTGCTGGGGACTGAGGGCCATTTGTATTGTTGTGCTCTCATATGCTGGAGGGTTTGGTCTTTTCCTCTTCACGCTGACCAGGCGTCTTGTAGAGAACCACTGTTCACGTTCGTTGCCACCTAAGTGATTTAACAGGGCTTACCATCGAGAAGGTGTGCATGAGTGGATTTTAGGGAGGCAGGCCAACCGGACGTCTCCTAAATCTTCTGTAATAGAGAGATATTGGATCCATCAGTGTTTTAGGTTGAGTGTCTGATAACACACAGGATACCTGTTCCCCTCTAAGCCCCCTGAACCTTTAAGGTATCCTCAATAAGTCGGCAATTAGTCGGCCCATACCTGTTATCATCCCTGAAACTTTAAGGTGTCCTCAATAATACTGGCAAAAACTTTTGCACCACCTTTGAAGGGTTGTTAATGACAGTAATTGCAGTGTGCTACTGCAACAGGATCTAGAAAATTTGGGAAGATGGGCTGAGAAGTGGCAACTGAAGTTTAACATTGACAAATGCAAAGTACTGCATATGGATAGAAGTAACCCCAGAGGAACGTACCAACTGTGTGGTACTACACTTAGGGTGGTAGAAAACGAAAAAGACCTGGGAGTAATTGTGCCGTCAGATATGAAGTTTTGTGAACAATGCAGACAGGCTGCAAGAGCAGGTCATGGGTTTTGTGAATGATATACAGGAATTTTGCTAGTAGGGAAAAGGAGGTGATTGTCCCTCTATATAAGGCAATAGTCAGGTCATGCCTTGAGTACTGCGTACAGGTCTGGAGACCTCATTTTAGGAAGGAAGTTGATTTGCTTGAGTG
Source organism: Mastigoproctus giganteus (assembly GCF_048544385.1). Taxonomy (NCBI): domain Eukaryota; kingdom Metazoa; phylum Arthropoda; class Arachnida; order Uropygi; family Thelyphonidae; genus Mastigoproctus; species Mastigoproctus giganteus. The sequence goes on along the minus strand of NC_143578.1, from coordinate 55,302,866 downwards.
TGTACAGAGAAAGGCAACAAGATTGGTGAGGGAAATGAAGGGATCCTGTTACCAAGAAAGGCTTAAGTTCTGCAATTTGCAGCGGCTAGAGACTATGCACCTGCGAGGTGATTTTATTGAGGTTTATAAGGCTTTGAATGGGTTGAGCACACTGAATTTTAATGGGACTCTTCCACTTGTTCAGAATATGAACCTAAGGGGGCATAAATTCAAATTGAGGAAAGACAGATGTGAACATGAAAAAATCGTTCAAAGAACACTCATTAATCGAGGCAAAATGATGCAAGGATGAAACTTATACAGCATCAATCATTAAAAATCTGCCTACTTCGGTTGCCCATTCCTTTCAATAATATGTTCAGCCCATTTTTTAAATCTATTCACACTGTCCACTTCTACAAAACAAGGTGGACGTTTATTTCAAGAATCGTTTACTCCCTTGCTGAAAGCAAATTTCCGGACATATGTTCTGCAACCATTCTTTTCCAATTCAGATTTATGTCCCCGTGTGTATGTCATCCGATAAAAAGTAAGGATTCCATCAGCTTTTAGTTCAGTCAAAGTTTTTAAATCGTGCGGTATTTATTCAACCCATTTAAAGTGTGGGGCGGGCTCCACTCTTCGGGAACCTCTGGCAGCCATTAGACACACAGAGAAACATAATAATAAACGTTGATTGGTTGATTAGACATATTGATTCATCCTATTCATGAATTCGTGGCCGCAATGATTTCCACAACTTAAGCAACATACTTTCAGCATATATCCCAAGTTGTAAATATGCAATGAACGTATCATTACATTCGAAAAAGATGGTGCTATACAAGTATGCCCTTATGGAAGTACATGTATTTATGAATTCATAATCTTATTGTAATTAATTTAATATGATAAATAGTTAAGAAACGAATAGACAAGAATGAGAAAATTAAGCATTCACGAAGTTATCATAATTGTATTTAAATTGGCGGCTATCACATGAACAGACTTCATGACTGCGAATGGAATTCCAGCACTAATGGTCCTATAAACGAAGCATTTAATGCCAAGATTTGTTCTACAACGCGGAAGTTGTAGATAGAATAAATGTTTGCTCGTTTGACGAGTCGCAGAGTACAGGTTTATCAATGGAGTGTGTCAGCCCATTTAATAATTTAAATATGAGAACGAAGTCATTACGGTTACAATTATCTCTCAGTGCCATTAAGCTGATTTATTTTTAGTCTGTCAGCATTTGGGTATTTCTTCAATCATGTCATAATTTGTGTGTTGCATCTTAGCAATTATTATTTTAAACATCTGTCTAAAGAACGTGAACATAACCAATTACAGTATTTCATTGTGGAAGCTTAAAATAATTTTCCCATTATTACAGTTTTACAACTTGATATTCTGTTAAAATACGCGGAGGTTGGTTGTTGTAGGGTTTTAGGTGCATCAGCAACTTAGGCCATATTGTTCGTATATAATCCTTGCCTGAGACCGACTAACTTAGCAACGTTGTGAAAAAATACCCATAAAAATTCCTTGCGTCATTGACGAAATTCGAACTCGGGTCTTTTCCACCGGCTGTTGGAAGGGGGGTGATTATACCAAAAAAAAAAAGTAATCTCAAAACGGACCTTGTATTTTCAACATAATCACCAAAAACATTTATATACTTGTCTCATTGCTTGAACAAATTCGAAAAACCTGCATACAAAGACATCGATTACTTTCGTAACTAGTGACGTACATCGTTTTCAACCCCCACATCGTCTAAAAAAAAAAAAAACACGTTTGCCACCACGCTGTTGTTTAGGTGTACCAACGATATGGAAATTCTGAAACTCACCACGGACGACATTAGGACTATAGGGAAGTTTGTTAAGAAGTTCCCATCCCAAATCATTGATGGTTTCTTAAGCTACACGCACTGTATGCGTGCAGCTGAAGAAACGCAAAGTCGCATGCAGCACCAAACCCTGCAGTATTTGAACAACACGACTCTACTTCCCAGTGGCTTTGAATCCTTAAGTTCTTACAAAATTGTGAAATTCGATACAGAGTTCACGGTATCTCCAGGCTTTTGAAAATGCACTGTGAAAACGTCATGAAATTCCCAGAAAGTAATAAGATCACCGCTTTCTTCCTGTTGGCGGCAGAGCCCTTTTTTTGGGGGGGGGGGATCCAGGATGTTTCCATTACATCGATTCACGTTTGGATTTGAGTTGAAAGTAGTGTACCACAGTTCATTGCCAGCGACAGTCCTGACGTTTTTTGATGATGCATAGATTGAAAATGATGTATATCATTGATTAATTACGACAGTAATTGGCGTCTTTTATGTTGCTGGTTTCCAGAATTTGATAAAGCGATATGACAAGTGTATACATGCTAAGTTTAGATCACAATTCTGCTTAGTTTATGATTTACTTATTGACTCTCCCTTGTTTCATAAAACGTGTTAGTTTGATTTTTTTTTTTATTTTTTAATAACAAGCTGTGTAGAAATGCATCAACCAATATTTATCTCGGTGAGCATAAAGGTTGATTCCAGTGATCTATTCAGTTAATGTGAATATTATTGATCAATTTTCAGGATCCGAAATCACCATTACTGCTTAGAAGAATAGGCAGTTATTCAATAATTGTTAAGTATGTAATTTGCTCTGAAATTTGAATGAAATATTAATGAACATTAGTTATTGATTCTTGATTTTCTCGGGTAAAAAGTGTTTATTTGATTGTTGTGACTTCTCTGCAGAAATTGTGGTACGAAATTTCTTTGGAGGTGGGATGATGCCTGTTTCCAAACCACGCTTCATCGTTTGTTATCTGTATCAATCCATGTTTCATCCGTGTTGATAAGCCATGATAAGATAATTGACAATTTGAAAACACTAGCACCAACACCTGCTAACGTACCGTTATAATCGATTTTAATTTATTGCTTGTCAACTTGCCCTCCTCAAACCGGCTTGAAAATAACTGAATTGGAATCCTGTCAGTGAAACGAGGAATTTGTATGGGTGTTTTTTTTTTTTTTTTTTTCGCAACGTATCAGAGTTAATCGGTTTCAGGCAATGATAATATGGTGTTTTTGTCCCGGAAAGTGGTGCTTTTCGTCCAGCAAACAGCAGATCGACCACATTACACATGCAATTTACAGACACATTATATACGGTGTAATATGGCCTAAGTTGTTGATGCGCTTAAAATCCTACTACTGCTTGTCAACTTCCTCTGTTGGCATTATTCACACAAATGCCTTTATGGAAAGTGAACATTTGAAAATCATAAATGGTGATGCACAATCCTAACAAGATGATTTATTAAATTTAAAGTTAATATGCTTTAATTCTCTAATTATGAAAATCCAAGGTGTTTATACGGTGCTTTCCTATTTAGAAGTTATTAACTCAAAAAGTATACGTCGTCGTATCTAATAGCGATGTTTTTTGCATTGTAATATGTGAAATTTTTTGAAACAAAAAAAAAAAATATTTTGAAAAATTTGACCACCTAGGATAGCGCGTAAAATTATTAATTTCGAAAAATGAATAACACAAAGGTAAATTTTTTTACCAATCTTTATTGATGATCAAAATTTCACCTGTACACCATTATTTTTAATACGCAGTCAAGACAGTACATTGTGTTCTCCACAGCTGCTTTCAAAATTTTCGATGGAGTATTCATTACCTCTCGATGGATTTCGTCCTTTGTATCTGAAAGAACTGCAGGGAAATCTCTGTAAACATGATGTTTCAGATACTCCCCCATAACTAAGTATGATGGAATTCGGCCGAGAAATCTTGTAGACCAAGGACGTGGAAAATGACCTCTGATAATTCTCCCTTTGGTGAAGGTTTTTTGTATGAGCTTTGCCTACAGGTTTCTCCGATCCCAAAGTCATTCCTTTGTATAATAAACTCAAAAGCCAATTTGTTTATTGAAGCGAATGATTTTTTGAAACAAAAAAAATTTTTGAAAAATTGGACCACCTAGGATAACCGTAAAATGATTAATTTCGAAAAATAAATAACACAAAGGTCAATTTTTTTACCAATCTTTATTAATGATCAAAATTTCACCTGCACACCATTATTTTTAATACGCAGTCAAGACAGGACATTGTGTAATACGCAGACAAGACGGGACTTACCCCCAGGGATCAAATTTCGAATTATTTTTGTTTTAAAAAATTTGCCAAATACTGATTACAATGCTAAAAAAAAGAATAAAACAGTTTTTCGATACGACCTTTAGTTTTTCCAGTTATTAATTTTTAAAAGTAAGAAAAGACTGTACTGTATAACCACCCAGAAAGTACTAACTTTTTTTTACTTTATACTGTTACTGTTGGGAACAAAATGAAGTGCCATAGCAGTACTGACATTGACAAGAATGCCATTCAGTCATTCCAGTCTGAGATTGATGTCATAATAATGAGGGATCAAATTAAATGTCACCTAAGACAACTACACCCAAACGCACATCCGCGGTTGCAATGGTGTCATTTTCTAGATTTTTTTAGACAGTGTATAGCATAAATTATGATCCTAGGTTGCCTTTATTCCAGAAGAGCGGCCAGGGTGTAGCACTAAACAGTATGAAGACGGAATGATGAGGGACTTATAACCAAGAAAATGAGAATTTAAAGTAAAAAATAAATGTGTAGTGGTCAACCAGTGATCTGTCCCTTAGGGCACTGGAGGCTGGTAAAAACTGTTCGTGCTAGATCTAAACTACTGATTGCTTAAATAGTACTTTAGTACAACTGTGAACTATGCTACAGCTGCCTCAATACAGGTTCTTAAGTAGAACAGTTACGATCATCGTCCGTTTACACCTTGCCATGTGGAAAAGGACTGGATTCGAATCCCATCAAGGACTGAAGAATTTTATGACTTCATTGCCACGGGCGAGGGTAACATTGTTTCCTCCTGCCCACCTCACTCGGAAATACCCGGAAAATTGGGGGGGTTTCGTGCAATAAAAGAAACAAACGAGCAATAGAATGCATGCAGGTTTCAAAAGTAATACGCTGGTTATATGCGCTTTAGCTCGAGAAACTCCAATATGAAAATTTTTTTCTGTTTCGTTTGTTTGTCTCAATACGCGATCTGTCGCATTTATCTGATGATTTTGGTCAAAATAATGCTTGCAAACATCTCAAGAGTTCTTGTTTATTGATTCAACAGCCGACGTTGGCAAGATTTTCTGATGGGTGTAAAAGTTTAAAATGAGCGGGAAGATAAAGCTAGTAGGGAAACAAGCCTAATAAGTTCGAGTTATGTGTCAAGGTATTAAACTGTAGAAGAATGTTACTCGTAAGTCTTAACTGCTTCTACAGTAATGTCAGGAATGTTGTCCACAAAATGGGTGAATTCCCACTCCTGGTTAGGACAATTAATGCTAACAGAATAGAGCTACCAGAAACGTGGTACCACCGGAATTTGGGAATGACGAATTCCATTATTGTATAAATAAATAAATAGTCATTTATTGAAAATACAGCAAGCCCATCACAGCACTAGGCTAGGGGCATAAATGCAGTATAAAGGAGACAAATGTAAAAACAAATACATAGCATATTCTATACATACATTAACAACGAATATGACTTATAATGATCAAAGATATATATTGCAGAACTTCACATTTGGCTCTCAGATGCAGTTACTGGGTTGCAGGCAGGCAGCTGTTTGTATTTCTCATAATTTGATTGGAAATGAGACTCCTGTAGGTTTCAGTGTTGAGCAACCTCTTAATGTGGTAGTTTATGAGGTGAAGGGATGCATTGGGGAACATCCTGTCCATTTGTTTTAGTCTGGAGAGTTTGGATTTGAATTGTTGTTGTTTGTTATTTGGTTTTAGGAGCATTAGCAACTAAAGCCATATTGCTCTGGGAATATGCGGTGGTCATTCCCTGACCTTTCCGCATCCTCCGTATTTGGTGGTGACGGGCTCGAACCCCGGGATTTGAATTGTTGTTGGTTTCTTACATTTTCTCTGTTGGTGGGAGCTATTACGTTGGCTAAGTTTGGTGAATTGGTTGCAGAAGTAATTAACTTTGCAAGAAGCATGACTCCAGACTTGTTGATCATCTGTTGCAGAGGCTTTGTTTTTAAGTTTTTATAAAGCTGTTGCCTGGATGTATGTGGAAAACGAAGTTTACTGTTCAGCCATCTAAGAACCCAATACTCTAGGGCAAGGAATTTCTTGACGGTAACTTGAGGAGCACCAGACCAGATTTCGGAGGCATAAGACAGAATGGGAAAAATGCATCTCTGAACATGATTCATGACTGTTTTTCTATCTTGAATCGCCGCTGTTTCTTGCTTGATCAGCCATTTTGATTTTTGAATTTTTTTTAGCAACATGTGCATAGTGAGAATTAAAGGAAACATTTTTGTCAAAAACAACTCCTAGGTTTTTGTGAGCATATGCATTTGGAATTGAAACATCTGCAATTTTAATTTCTATGTGGTTTGGTTGTTTCTGTAAGGAATAAGTTAATTGAGCAGATTTGTTTGCATTTATAGTCAGATTGAGATTATTTAGATACTTGATGATTCCGCACATCTGTAAATTCGCATCATGGTTAACCTTGGAAATGTCATCACAGGATTTTGAAATAATAAACAACTTTAGATCATCGGCATAAGCCAGTAGATTTGGATTTTCTTGTAGAAGTGGTTGAAGAGATTCTGAAAATATAGTACTGGAGAGAACACCTCCTTGAGGAATGCTTGTTGTGGTTGTGACGAGAATGTTATCGGTATTAATGGGGAAGATGAGATTTCTGTGATTTAGGCTGTACCGTAGATAGGATATAACCATTGTGTCAAAGGAAATGATTTTTTAGTATTTCAATGGCTTTCTTGTGATCAGTGTTGTTGAAAGCACCCTTGATGTCTAAGTAAAAGACATCGCATTGTGCTTTATCCTGAAACGCAGTTTGGATGTGCACAATGGTGTCAGCTAGGCTTGTTGTTGTGGAGCGCCTCCTAGGACCAAAATGCATGTTGACGGGTGCATTAGCGAAGATCGCATCTTGAAGATATGGCAGCATGATCTTATGTATAATGTATTTAAAAAAGATAGGGAAGATGGAATGGTTGGTGGGGTAATGCATCTTATCAAAAGCAACTTGTGTCCAAAACGAGCTTTCGCTGAGCCAGAAGTTACTTCTGCCAACATAGATTCTGTGCGGTGTGAGTTAGTCGAAAGCAAAGGTATAATCAGAGAGGAAGTAATTTACAGACCACAAGATTGTGAAGAGTATGATGAGAGTCTCTACACGCAGATGAATTGGGCAAGCAAGTGTGAATGTCTTATTGCGGGTGACTTCAGTGTGCTCCTAATTGATTGGAATATGTGAGAGGGAAATTCGCAATGGGAACAAAATTTTTCAGAAAACTAGATGATTATCATTATTATTTGATGACATCACAGAACTTAAAGTACAGAAACTATTGGCAAGTAGTGATGACGCAGTGGTTAGGTGGAAGGTGTTGTAGTAGTTTTAGAAGCATCAGCAACTACAGACATATATACGAAGCATATTGCTTCGTATATATGTCTGTAAATTGTGTGTTCTGAGGTCGATTTTGTGCTTGCCGGACTAAAAACCAGATTTTTCGGGAGAAAGAACCATGCTGCTCGCCTGAGACCGACTAACTCAGCCAAGTTGCGAAAAAGGCCCATAAAATTCCGCACGTCATCGACGGGACTCGAACTCAGTTCCTTTCTACCCGGTGTGGGGAGGATGGCGGTTCTACCAACTAATCTACCCACGAGGGCGTTAGGTGGAAGATGAAGAAAGATGTTGCAGCAGTTAAAGGTTAACTCGCAGATTTTAATTTCAGAAAAGGGGACTATGCCAGTTTAAGGCACTGTATGGCGTCTATTAATTGGGAAGACTGCAGAGGGAGTGCGATATATTAGAATCATGGAACATTTTTAAAGCAATAATCACAGAAGCCATGAATGCATATATACCATTAAGAAAATGTAGCACGAGAGGATTCCGGAATTGATCAGTGCAGAGCTGACCAGTCTATAATAGAGCAGAAACAGACATCATGCGAAAGTATAGAGCAATGAAAAGTACTGAAGCATATAACAGATACAAGTTGATATGTAATAGTACTATAGGTTACGTTAAGGAGTCCAAGGCTGAATGTGAGAAAACACTGGCTAAGAGAGTAAAGAATGTGGTCAAGAAGTTTTTTATATTTGAATATAAAGAAAATGAATAGGAGCGAACCCTTGTATACTTGTTGTGGGAAAGTCTTAGATAACCCAGTTGATTTCGCTGATAAATTGAATAAGTGCTTCCCAACCGTGTTTACTAACGAAAGACCCTTTATGCTGAGGAGAGGCTGAATCATATGAAATTAATGATTTAGAAATTACACACGACTGTTTAGTCATCTGTAATCCGAAAAAAAAAAGAACAAGCCCAGAGTTGATGGCATGTACCTAGTAATTTTGAGAGAGGCGGCCAGAGAGCGTATTGAATCATTGAGGTTAACTATAAGGGCAACTTTGGACTCGGGACAGATTCCATTGGATTGGAGAAGTGTCAACGTATCGCCAATAGGTAAAGGCGGTTCTAAGAGGAAGTTGGTAACTAGAGATCGGTTAGCGTTGGTATCAGTGTAGGGAAAATTTAGAGGCAAGGATTATGAATGCAGTATAGGGACATTTATATAGAAATGAAATTGAGAAGTACACACAGTATGGTTTTGTTAAGGGAAAATCATACTTAACTAACCTGGAAGCTATTTTGACAACACAGTAACTTATCAGCTAGATGTAGGGAACAATTTCGACATCGTTTATTTTGATTTTAGCAAGACATTTGACATGATAAGTAACTGTACAAGCTTGAACATGTTGGTATTACTGAAAAGAGTCTAAGATGGACAGAAGATAGAGGGTTGTGATTAATTGATATCCTTCAGATTGGTGTAACGTTATAAGTGGTGTGCCCCAAGGGCCGTTGGACCATTGCTGTCTGATTTTTATAAACGAGATCGACGAAGGGATAAAGGGTGTGATCTCAAAGTTTGCAGACGACATAAAGATTTGGAGAGTCGTTAATGATCTATGCCAAGCAGCGCTCATTCAGGATGACTTAACAGGCTTTAAGAATGGTCAAAAAAGTGGCAGCTATGTTTTAATGCAGCAAAGCGTGAGTTCTTACATAGCCACTAAAATCCCAGGAAAGTAAGTGGCAGGACCTGCCAGAGTACAATTGACTCAATGGTAACACCCGGCTAGCCTCCACGTGGCGAGGTATGGGCAACGTCTGGTCCCATTAGGGGCCTGGCGGCCAATAAGCCAGAGAAACAATGGGCACAACATATAACACTACTCATGACCCACACACTTCTAAATCTCTGGCTTTGACAGGGTACTGTCACCGATACATAGAACATTCGCGGAGATGGGAGAAATCCCAGGAGCCGCTAGACCCTCAATACCTCATACCTCATACTGGGCATGAATATAACAATTGCCCAAAAAAAAAGCGGTAACCCCGGTTTGTGCAAACTGTAGGGCCATGAAGTTACCATCGGATCATTCCATCAGGGACAGTAAATGCCCTGCTACATTAAAGCAAAGGGTGCGCAACAATTGAGAATCAATTATGGAGAGTAATAACAACTACTATAATATGTCAAAGGTGAAGATAGCACAACACAATGCGCAATGCTCCAAGGCGGTCGTAGCACAGCTAGTTAAGAAAGCTAAAGAAGAGAAGCTAGACCTACTTCTTCTACAAGAGCCCTATACACATAAATATCAAGTTAGAGGGTACCCACTACAGTTTAAAATTGTGCAAGTGGATGGTGAAACTCCTTGGGCTGCCATCGCTGTTTGTAATCCTGACCTCACTGTAACTAAGATAACAGACCTGTGCACAACCTGGGCAGTCTGCGCCCATATAGCATCATCCCTAGGAGAATTTTATGTAGTGTCCATCTACGCCCGACCAGGAGAAGACATACTCCATACAATACAATATCTTCAGAATCTGCAGCAACAACTACCAAACGCCAAACTTATATTAGGCCTTAATGCAAACTGCAGATCACCTGCCTGGCACAGTGAGACACCAGAATGGAGAGGAACAAAGGCCAGCGCCTAGAGGCAGCGACCTATCCGTTCTAAACAGACCAAACCAGTCCCACACATTCTCCAGCACTATGTGGGAAGCTAATATCGACCTAACCCTTGCAAGTCATTCCATAGCAGGACACCTCTCTCCTTGGGAATTACAACAACACTGGACCACTTCAGATCACAGAGTGTTAACTTACAACCTCCACCGATCACTCCAAACGCAACATGTCACACGACTTTTATTACCAAGATAAGCCATATCAAAGGCGGATTGGAAACTTTTTAAGCAGCTGCTGACGGAGAAAGCAGAAAACTTCCACCCCAATGAATTCAACCTAGACCGGCATCAGCGAGAGGTAACAAAACTAATCACAGAAGCGGCAGATATAGCCATCAAGAAGAAGATGCCTTCCCTCAAAGCCGTTCCTTGGTGGTCGCCAGAGCTCACAGATCTCCGAAAAAGGGTAAATAGTGTCCGCAAGGCATTTCAGAGGGCGCGTAGATCCTGGCCACATGCAGAGGTCGATGTACTACGCAAAGTACCGTGAGGTCAGAAATGACTACACAGCTAAAATAAAGAAAGCCTCGTGGGAAAAACTAGTAAATACAGAAGGGAATGGTGTATCGGGTAACCACAAACAAACTCCCCAGAGGGCAAGTCGTAACGGCAAACGAGACAGTTCAGGGAACCTATACCAGAACATGGAAATCCTCTATAGGCAATATCTTGGACAAAATCTTCCTTCCTGCAACCGAGCCCCAAACCTAGGAACAAAGAAAACTATGTGAGGACAATAACTCATACACAACCACAGCTGTTGAACCTGCATTCTCACCAATGGAGCTCAACATAGCGGCAGCGAGGATGAAAAATAGAAAGACCCCTGGTATAGATCAAATTGAGCCCGAGAGAGATGCTCAAGGTGGTGTTAAAAACTACACCGAACACAATATTGGGACTCCTCAACCGATATCTCTAGGTGGGCCACTTCCCGGCCTCGTGGAAAACAGCACGAATAAAACTCATTTTAAAAAACCCGACGAAACCACAAGGAATGCCAGGATCGTATTGGCCAATCGCCTTGCTGGCAATCTTCAGCAAGCTCTTCGAGCGCCTTCTCTACCAAAGAATCGAGAACCACTTCCAAGAATCAAACCTCATGTCGCCTAATCAATGTGGCTTTAGGAAGGGGCGCTCGGCTGTAGAGGCTCTGGAAAATATCATTGAAACAGCTAAAAACTGCAACACAAAATACTTCCTCCTAATATCGATTGACTTCGCAGGAGCCTTTGATTCTCTCTGGTGGCCTGCTGTTCTGGCCAGGCTCCGGAAGGCTCATATCACAGGAGACTTACCGATGCCTGAAATTCTATCTTGAAAACAGGCGAATCACTGTTACTACTCCATATGCCTCTGTTTCTAGGACGGTCCACAGGGGCTGCCCTCAGGGTTCTGTCCTGGGGCCGCTCTTGTGGAACCTGGTCCTAGACGAGTTCCTTAATTTGGGTATTCCAAATATTAAAACCCAGGCATATGCGGATGACCTGGTTCTGATGCTGCAGGCTGACAGCCGGGCACGACTGGAGACCATAGCAAACCGGGCCACTAGCGACTTGAAAAATCGGGTTAGTGCAAATCTCTTTACTATCTACTCAGACAAAACAAGTTCAATACTTCTCAAAGGATTCCTTGACCCTAGAAGACCACCGCAGATTAAGATAAACTTGAAAACCATAAAGTTGCTAACAGAAATAAAATACCTCGGAGTGATACTTGACAGAAACTTTAGCTTCACACCACATCTCTGCTACCTGAGAACAAAAATAAGAAGATATGCGAGCCCACTGGCCAGAGTCATAAGAATGAGTATTTTACTGTAACTAAAATAGTTACAAGTTAAAATAAAATAAAATAAAATAAATATTTACAAAAACCGCTATTATTTGTATTAAATTAAATTATGTACACGTGAATTTTGCTTGACACGTTCCCGAGCTGTTTCCGCTTCCAGTTCAAACCATGTGCCGACTGCACCACGTGTATAAGTACCGTGAGCCTGTTATATATGGACGTGCTGCAGGAAGTTTTGTTACTGCTGAGGAAGGAAGCCGATGCTTCCGAAAGCTCCAGAGATTTTATCGTTTTTATCGCTTATAATCCGGTTTATTTTAGTGTATTTTATCGCAAGGATTTTATCACAGTTTTAATGTGTTTTTCACATGTACATAATTTAATTTAATATAATAGCAGTTTTTGTAAATATTTATTTTATTTTAACTTGTAAATATTTTAGTTACAGTAAAATACTTATTCTTATGGTTGGTGTATGTGCTGATTTATTGCCAAAATATGAATTTGCCCAACCTCAGAGGCCTTTTTCAGGATATGGCCAGAGTCACTAGGAAAGACTGGGGCCTGAAGAAGAGGGCCCTTGGCGTCCTCTATAAGGCATTCTTTATCCCAGCACTAGCCTATGCAGCTGGTACACAAAGACTAGCACAGCTGTCAACAAGAAAAAACTGGAGATGACACACCGATCGATATTACTTTTAACGACAAGTGCTTGCTGCACTGTGAGCACCCACGCGCTCCAGGTCCTGGCGGGATGCCTTCCCCTGGACTTGGAGATTGCGTGCTGGGGGTTGCTGTACCAACATTCCAAAGGAAAAATAGTCTCTCATATAGGATTCACCATAGACCCAACAAACTCCAAAACCGTGTAGAACAGACGGATTTTGCAACACGTGAAATCACTATGGCAAAATCGCTGGAACCTCACTAACAAAGGCTCCATTACTAAGAAGTTTATACCGGATGTCGGACAAGTTTATCCACTCTCCCCAGCCTGGTTTTCGCTCAGACTCCAAACCACCTACCTATTGACCGGACATGGCTCGTTTAGAAAGAAGCTATATGACTTTGGAATCTCAGCTACTCCGCGGTGCTCCTATGGACAGGAGGCGTCCTGGGAGCACCTGGTCTACGAGTGTGACCAATACGAAGACCTCAGATGTCAACTATACACCAAGATTCCCTCGCTTCTTCGAAACCAGGAGGACACCGTTCTACAAGAGGAAGAGACCTACAAAACATTCACACTTTTTGTGCAAAATCTGTTCACAAGACAACGGACCCTCCCCTCCCCTTGAGTGGAGGTATCCCAAAAGTTCAAAAGTTTGGGAGGTATCCCAAAATATCAATCACGAGACAACAGCCATCCCTCAGTGGCCCAGAGTAATGGAAACACAACTAAGACTCTGACTCAACTTGTTCAAAGACACCACAGAAGACCAGAAGAACCCCATTTTTCCCTGTTGGGCACATGGACTAAAGGACATTCAAGGTTGTCATATGACTCAACATACACTGTTTCTCTCTTGAACGGTGCTTTCTTTCCCGTCCTGTGGGGAGAGGGGGCTTTGCCCCCACTCCTTCCTTCCCCAAATCTCTTCCCTCTGGTGGTGCACGGGCCTGCTCCACTGCAGTCGCCGGGCCATCCTCTCTATCGGCCCCTTACTTCCTTTTCTTCCCTCCAGTCACACCCCCTTTACTGTTGACTTTCACAGCGTTTTCAGTCCCACGCGTCCAAATTTAACTACATCAAAATTTCCTGCCCTACCCATTTATGCATATAGAAAATATTATTTCAGCGTATAGCCCCTTGCAAGCAGCTTCTAAATTATTCTAACAAACCCTAATAACTAACCGCGAGCAGCACTTTTTTTTTAGGTTCTAGCCACTGAAACCCCAGGAAAGTAGGTGGTAGGACCCGCCAGAGTACTATATAGGTAACACCCGGCCGGCCTCCCCGTGGCGAGGTATGGTAACGTCGGGTCCCATTAGGGGCCCGGCGGCTAACAGGCCGGATGAACAAGGGCACAACATGCTATATACCACATGAACCATATACTTTTAAATCCCTGGCTTGTCCGATACAGTGTACATATGTGGAGATGGGAGAAATCCCAGGAGCCGTTAGACCCAAATATACCTATACTTGGTAAGTAGCAAGCCCAAAATAAGTTTTACACTTGGTGGGGTTTGCATTAGTAATGGAGGAAGAAACGGATTTGGGAGTTAACATACGGCTAAATACAGTATGAAGTTTTCTGAGCTAGGAAATCCCATGGTTTCTAATTGAAGATTTATCGAACATTATCCAGTATAGATAGGGAAGTCATAATTCCATAAGGCAATCGTAAGACCACATTTGGAACATTGTGTCCAAGTGTGGAGACCTCATCAGAAAAAAGGCATGGAGCTTCTTAAAAGGGCCCAAAGACGGGCAACTCGCATAGCGAGATTGGCAATAGGGCGACCGTACAAGGAAAGACACTGATTATGTGGGGTACAAAGCTTTGCAACCAGACACCTTAGAGGGGACCTGATTGAGGCTTATGTGGCTCTGAGAGGAGTTAAGAAAATGATTGGGAGAAAAAAAAAAAGGCGGAATTTTCGCTGATATAAAGAATTCCAGAACTAGGGGCCATAAATTCAAATTACAGGGGAAGAGGTTTAGACTAGATTGTAGGAAGTTTATTGTTAGCCAGCGAATTGTTGTTTGCTGGAACAGGTTGCCTCCGCAAGTAGTTGAGACTGACAGTTTGAAGAAATTCAAGGGTCAAATGGATAGTTACCTACATAATGAGGGAAGTGTATAATTCTTAATTTACTACTATTTTTTTTTTTTTTTTTGTAGGCCGGTGTAGCTAAAGCCTGTGGCTAATATTAATATGTCTCAAAGACACCATTGGGTTAATTATTTAGCCAGCGAGTTGTTGCTTACTGGAACAAGTTGCTTCCGCTGGCAGTTGCGGCTGACAGTTGGAGGAAATTCAAAGATCAACAGGATAGTTACCTACGTGAGGAGGAAATTGCATGATTTGCATTTCCTTATCTGTTATTTTTTGGCCATTGCATCAGAAGCCTGTGGCTTCCTTGCATTGTGGCTAATACTAATTAAAAGCCATCCCGATAGGATTGCATTCCATCATAGTGCCTATTTCCATCCCCTAATAGTGACTGCGTCCGCCAGGATAATGTATCACACATTTGGGTTACACTGCACGAAAGAGGTTTCCGGATCATAATTTCAACTGCCTACGGGTATATATTGTCGTAAAGTACAGTATTCAGTCACTGGTATGTACTAGGATCTAGGCCGTACGCTGCCATAAAAAAACAGAAAACAGCAGATCCCATTATTAACGGCTACGCCGTTATCCTTGTTGCAATAAAAAATGTTGCAAACTCTTTTTGGCTAAGGTAATTGTACTTAGTATAAATGGAAATTTATTTATTTCTCTGATTTTCTTCCGATCTGAATCCATTTATGAAACGAACACAGATATACTAACCCATTTCTGTCTGCTGTTCAGGAATTGGGGGGGGGGAAGTGAGAGCTTGTTCAATTCATGGCCGAATATAATAGAGTCATTTGTCGTTATCTTTTAGTGCTGGCTTGGTTCGGTTGATTGGAAGAATACACGCTGATTCGCTTAACCATCGAGGCATCGGGATATCGTTTCTCTTAATTGCATATATTTTAGTAGCTGATTTCACCCTTTGTCTTATGGGGAAAAAAAAATACTAAGTTTGGGTGATAACCATTTATGCAATCATCACCCAAGACCAAGAGAACCTCTTAACTCGTCCACGGTGTGAAGTAAAAGCTCATAGAACTCCCTTCCATCCAGATGAAAGTTGAACTGAGGCATTTTCCATGCAGCGGCGAAGAACATTGGTCATAGCCACTGTGCTATGACCGATGACACATAGGATATCTGGTAGAGTGCATATTTACGAAAATTGCTGCTGTTATAGAAGTGAAGAGACTTCTACCCAATATGGAATGGTGTTACTGTACAGTGCCATCTAAATAGACACATCCTCCATCATGCATTAGGATTCTGAATTTAAAAATATATATATTTGGTTACAAAAAAAAAAAAAAAAAAAAATTAAAGTCAAATACTATCCTCAGCCCGATGAGCTTTAATATTCCGGAAGAAGTACCACCCGGTAAAAGTTTCTTCAAGACAGTAGTTGGAGTGGAGGCGAAAGCTCTCCATTTCAGCATAAGAAACGAAACTGAGCGACTACCGTGTACAGAATAATTCATTCATATATGAAATCAACTGGCATTTGCTTTTTCTTCCCAAACCTACATCTAGTCCTTCGTGCATCTCAGTCCGAATAACGTGTCCTTCTTTCTGCAAATCAACGCCCAAGTAGTGCACTTTCCGTGACCATTTGTATTATCTACACTCCCACACTTCCGTTTTTATCAGAACTGCTATTTATCTCACTCGGTGGGATAAATAACCACATGCTGCGGTTTGTGTTCCGTGTTCGCAGTCCCAGACTATATTTTGTTTCAGCCCACAGGTTTATTTCCAAACTGTGGGTTGCTAATTACGCAGTTCTCTATGTAATATTTAATCATGAAATGCTTTTGTGTGTAATATGCATCTTCACATGCATATGCTTCATAGGCATATGCATCTTCCTTTCAGCTTCTGCTTCTTCCTGTGCTTTTTTTGAATATTTTGCGCATAAATAATCGTTTCTTACATATTTAACTTTAAAATAGCCGTTAATAGTTATTCATAATAATTTTGAAACATTAAAATCAAGCCAACTTATTTCTGCCAAATTAGTCCTAATAAACGTCCAGTAATAAGTCATTTTTTTTTTTGTTTTCTTTTCAGATCGCTGTGCTTCGTCATGTGAGATGATAATTGATTGATAATGTAAACGCTGCTGGAATAATCATAACTTTAACTTCATCATTATTGCAATTAAGCCATTACTTACAAAAAATGTAGGACTTATTTAAAGTCTCATGCCAAGAATGAATAGATAATGCTATAACTGAGAACAGATGGTAAATAAATCCTTTAAGAACTATCTGACTAATATCAGTAGATATTACTCCTGGAGAATTAAACTATAGCTAGCAAGACAAACACGAATATTCCATGTCAAAAGTCTAACAAATTTGATTTTGCATACTGTAGTAAATTTTATTTAAAAGCCTTCGCTCGATGATGTAAACAAACTTTGATAATAAACAAAGGAAAGCTGACTGGTCCAGCCATAGCTTTAGTAGGAAGCTGGTTGATCACATGCGCAGCCGTTTCTTTTGTAAACTTCGTAAGCTTATATCCTGGCAAAATAACTTCAGTGTTTGAGATTCACTAATATTCGTAATGTTCAATAGCCTTGAATATTCATCAAGTGATTATAATCACTTGATGATTACTTTGATAATTATTATTGAACCATGACCATTAACCATATTATGGATATTTCCGCCGCTTCCCAGGTGGTGTTTCGGTGCTAATTAACTCTCATTTGTGCCCTCGTGGGTAGCGCAGTTGGTAGAAAAGACCTGGATCTCGCTATCGACGGACTCGGTCGATAGAAAAGACCTGGATTCGAGTCCGTCGATAGCGAGAGCAATTTTTATGGGCCTTTTTCACAATGTGGCTGAATTAGTCGATCTTAGGCAAGGGTAGCATGGTTTTTCTCCCGGAAACTCAGGTATTTCTTCCAGCAAACAGAAAATCGACCATAGAACACGCAATTTTCAGACAGTATATACGGAGCAACATGGCCTTAGTCACTAATGCTCCTAAAACCCAATAGCAACAACTGACATCTGTGAAGTGCCAGGCATTTGAATAAAATAGAAAATAACCCTAATAGCCAATAGCCGAAAGCATTTTGTTTTATGTTCTGCCGGATAAAACCCATTCATAATTCCGGGTTGAACTGTTATTTTCAATGTAAGTATGAAGTGGAGGAAAGACAAATTCTAATTACTAATAACTTAAAACCTAAGGCGAAAAAAAGTAAAGTAAGAAGGAGAGAAAGAATATGTCAATTCCTCGAGTAATCTAAAGCATGGGAAACAAATAACAGGATTAAGAAAACTAAAATTGAATATGAGAATGTATAAACATGAATGTGGATCCCCTCATTACCCGTTTTGACTAGGTTATTGATAAAGATAGCGAACAAAAGAGGTCCAAGCAATGAGCCTTGGAAGATCTCAATTATGCTGTGAGGAGAACTACGCTGAGTTTGGACCCTGTAAAATCAGTTTTTGGATCCCATGAATAAAATAACTGATAATCCAGGAGTGGAGTAGGGTTGATCGAGAATACCGGGGTTGGAAAACTACGACCTACAGACCGATGTTGTGGTTTTATCTGGCCCACTGATACATCCCCTAAAAAAAGTGTTTTAATGATCCATCCATCACGGTATTAGACGTGTCCATTCCCTCAGAATTTTTGCCAACTCAGATTCTGCTAAACAATTGGGTGAAGGAAACTTCCATTTTCCCTTGTTACAAGAGTACATCACGAGAAGGAAGCAGCACAGTTTCTCACGAAAGAGTGTAAAATTATTGTAGAAGGAATTTTACACACGATAAGAATACACTACAAAGATATTCGTTTCTTTCAGAACCTTTTCACTTTTAAACAAACTATTATATTACGTCACCGGAATATTTTTTATTCATCTGCCGTGCATTGCGTATTATGTGATTACAAAAACCCAAGCTGCCGGTGGAAAAAACCTTGCTACCTACGCCTGAGACCGACTAATTCAGCCACGGAGTGAAAAAAAAAAAAGCCCATTAAAGTTCCTCGCGTCATCGACAAGATTCGAACCCGGGCGTTTTCCACCCGGTGTGGGGAGGGTGGTGACGATACCACTGTGCTACGCGCATACTCACTTTTAAAGAGAAGTACTGAAGTATATCAGCTTGATCTAGTTCCAATGCAGACTAATGATAAACAGAAAGACCATTACCATTTATATAATTATGAGCAATTTTACAAATATATCTCAGGTTCAGAACTTCCCGTAAAAACGTTGACTATTTTTGGAACCCCTTACATATAAAAAATTTTAAAATCAAAATTTCGGTAAAGAATAACTGATGACCATTTGCATCGCTGTTTATGCATATCTGTCACCAACTTTCCAGCAGATATCTATTTTCTTGATACTAAAATTCTACTGCATTCCTTTTATTGTACTGTCAGATTTTTAATTTGTCCAAGTGCAGTTGTTACATTTTTTTTTACATTATATTACAATGTTATATAAATATATAACGTGTAGGCATTTAGCACTGTTAAATTGTAACACAGAATATCTATGTATTTATTTATTCTTATTATCATTGCGCAGTTAGAGACAAAAATACTATTTTTAAAGGACTTAATATGTTTTACAGCTAAGTCCATCTTATGTTATTCAGTTGTCCTTTTGCTGTTTCTAGCACCGAACCGTTTTCTTTCTTTTTTTTTTTTTCAAAAGCGTTCTTAGAATTCTTAATAATTAATGTTTAATGGAAAATTAACAAATAGAACCATATTATATCTGATAATTTTTTTCTACTTTCAGTTAACCGTAAAACCCGTATGGCCCACTTCACTTCATAATACAGGGTGTCTCAAAAATATTGGTACAAACGTTTAGGGGAGGTAGGTAACATCTAAAGGAATGTGAATCGCATCGGAACCCATAACCGGAAACGTAAGTCGGTACCCAGCGCTGTTCATCAGTTTGCGAGAGGAAAAATTTCTGGTTTACTCATTCAAGCAGTAGTCGCCGCACGAAGAGCATGCATCGATATACGAATTGTGAGCTGGCAGACATGCATCTAGTGTATGGATTAGCAAAGGGCCCACACGGTGTGCGCCCCCGTGCAGCACAACATCGCTTCGCAATAAATGTGTGGGCAGGTATGGTCGGTGACTGCTTAGTCGGCCCATACCTGTTACCATCCAGCATGAACTCCCCTAAATATCGGATCTTTCTGGTAGAAATTGTTCCTTGAACAAGTTGTACCAGGGTTATTTGACGATGTTCCAGCAAATATGAGACGCAACGTTTGGTTTCAACATGACGGGGTGCCTGCCCATTATGGAAGGTGTGTTCGTGACCATTTGAACAGGCGTTTTGGGCGTCGATGGATTGGCCGTCCACCATGAGACGCATGCATCGCGTCTCATGGTGGACCCGTTGCCTGGCCCCCACGCTTACCTGATTTATCGAGCCTTGATTTCTTTCTGTGGGGGGCCCTCAAATCTATCGTGTATGAATCGCCTGTGGAGACGGAAATGGATCTCGTGGCGAGACTCGTCTGCGCTGCTGCTACTGTCAAAGAAACCCCAGGTGTGTTCGACCGTGTCCGCCATTCCATGCTGCGTCGGTGTCACGCATGCATCGCGTCTCATGGTGGAACCTTTGAGCAACTGTTGTAACATCATGAAATGCATCCACCTCGTACCCCATTGTTAATATTATGTGAAATACATGTTTGCCACTAATTACTGTCTTGTTTCATTTCTGCTTCTTGTGCTTCTGCTACTACTTTCCCGTGACGTTTCCGGTTATGGGTTCCTATGCGATTCACATTCCTTCAGATGTTACCTACCTCCCCTAAACATTTGTACCAATATTTTTGGATACGCTGTGTATGCTTCACTTCCCAATAGTAGCTTGTGTTTACAAAACATATTGCCGACCCCATGGAGGACACTATTCTTAGTTAGTTAGCATGATGTTTTCTTCCAGAAACTGGGTTTTCGTCCAGGAAACAGAAAATCGACCAGAGAACATACGCAATTTACAGACAGCATATACGGAGCAATATGGCCTTAGTTGCCCATGCTCTTAAAAACCTAAAACAACAAAAACAATTGATAACTACAAGTTTGACATGATTACACTACAGGAATCGTATTACCATGCACGTAAAATTTCTTGCTACCCTCTATCACTTCGAGTAGTCAAACCAAATCACCCAGATCAGATCCTCGATCTGCTTTGGTCGTTGTCAATAAAGATCTTGATGTTGTGAAGATCTGTGGGCTTACTACGCAACATTCCACTTGCGTTCGTTTGTCTGGCTCATACTTTTAGTATTGCTATACTGCCCGTCAACATCTGACATTGCTACGCACCTGCAATACCTTGAACTGGTAGTGTCTACTATTGGTGTCTGACAAGCTACTTGTCTTATCTGATGTTAATGTCAAATCTGTTGCATTATCACATTAGAGCGATCACTTTTACTGTCTGAACTCTGGCTTTACTCCTTATGCTGCTTCATTGCAAGATCTTCGACAATACTCTCAAGCATATTAAATGGGACTTATTTGAACGTGTTATTAGATCATCTTTTACTGCATCTGTAATTAACACGTTACCAAATTTGACAACCACCGCTTTTGCAAATTTAGTAAATGACGTCTTACTTAGGGCTTGTTCCTGTGTTGTTAAGAAGGTTTTTGTACATCGTTGAACGCCTTGATGGAATCATAACCTGACTCCTCTACGTTAAGATGCTTTTCATGCTCATCGTTCCTTCCAACGACATCGAGAGAACTGGCCCTCCTGCTGATGTACAACATCAGCAGGAATTCAAGGAAACCTGCCAAGCACTGAAACAGCAGTTCGTCAAGGCTATTCGTGACAGTAAATGCTTGACATGGCAGAATTTTGTCCATGCATCTGGTAATAATGACACTTGGGATCTTGTACATAAACTTACAAGTCTGCGTGGGTAGCTACAGTGATATCGTAACCATCCTCCCCACACCGGACGAAAAGGCCCGTGTTCGAATCCCGTCGATGACGCGAGGAACTTTTATGGGCTCTTTTTTACTCCGTGGCTTAGTCGGTCTGAGGCGTAGATAGCAAGGATTTTCCCCCAGAAGCTGGGGTTTTTCGTCCAGCAAACAGGCAAATCGACCAGAGAACACACGCAATTTACGTACAAAATAAATGTGGGTAGATGTAATCATTTAAGGGGGACCCTAATATTTTTTTTTTACATAAACGCACTAGAAACCAGCTTCATCCCTGAAGTATACAACTCTGTTACGGTCAACGAGGCAGAAACTGTCATTTGGCAGGATGCTGTTGGTGCTATTCTGGACACCTTACTCTTCTGACGATCTAACTCTTGATCAAGCATCTTACGACTCATTAGGATCTTAAATGATGATTATTTTTGCTCTACTTCTACAACTCCTTTCCGTCGAGCATAGTTAGATTATGCTGTCTCAAAAATCAACAACGACGGTTGTCTCGGTATAGATCGTCTTGACGGAATATTTATTAAAAAGTTCCACAGTCTTTGTCCCACCGTTCTTTTGTTTCTGTTTAATACATGTTTAGCGGAAGGAAACTTTCCAGATGTTTGGAAACAAGCTGTTCTTAAATTGATTTCCAAATTTTGCAAGACTTTAGAGCGGTTGATTGATACAAGACTTAATACTTTGTTTTGTGAACAGTCCTTATTGTCTTCGAATCAGTTTGATTTTCGTACTGGTAGAGATACTGTAGAGGCTTTGGCGGAACTCCTTTCTCTGGTTAAATTAAGCAATTGCAAATGCATACTGGCCATTTTTGCTGACTTTTCAGAGGCATTCGACTGCCTATGGTGAAACAGTCTGTTCGCTCCTCTCAGGTCTGCTCAAAGTTCCGAACAACTATACTAGATCACCAAGCATTATTTTGTAAATCGTACTGTGTGTGTTATATCAGGCTCGCAACATCCCGCACGTCTTGTTTCTCGTGGCTGTCTGCAGGGTTCCGTTTTAGGCTTACTCCTCTGGAATTTAGTTTTCGACGAGTGGCTCCTTAGGTCTACCCCTTCTGTTCTCTAAATTGGCCTACGCCGACTACCTCACCCTGCTGTAACATGGAAATTTACGCTCCTCCCTAGAACTCACAACTAATTCTCTTATGACTGATATTTGCTCCTGGGCTGCTTGTTATTAATTATCCATCTCCTCGGAGAAAATAAAACTTTTATACCTGAAAGGCAATTTTGACATTCGACGTCCTCCTGTCATCAAATTGTTTACTAATCACTCTCTATGATCAGCTTCCGTATATTTTTAGATTTCAGATTAGACCTCAAACAAAATTTTCAACGGCATGTTCTCCTTGTTCACGAAAAAGTTAAGTATACAACTGTATATAAATTAAGGCATTAAGTTATTAATTATACAACAATATATATTTGAGATTCATAGGTTGCTATGATTATCAAAGCATTCTTGGGGTCTCAGTTACAGAACTTTACGAATTCTTCACAAAGCGGTTTTTTTCCCCCTATTTGTGCATACTGTGCAGGCGCATGTTTTTGGTTCTTCAGTAAGAGTGTTATCTAAAAGAAGCTTTTTCCTGTCCAAAGAAGCATGTTGCTTGCCTGGGGTGGAAACGGTTCTAGCTTACCGAACCGTTTATACCCCTGCTTTGCAGGTAGTTAACGGATGTGTCTTCTGTATCTTGCTTATAGGCGACGCTGCTTCTGTATCCGTCATGGAATTTCAGTTAATTATTATAGTATTACCATTGATCTACAAAATAATATTAAGACTGTGAAAACGCTGCTGGGACCTACTACTTCGACAATAGCAGGATCGTTGGTCTGTGACATCTAAGGGCGTTGTTACCTATATATGCATTCCTCACGTTTCTTTTGTTTTTCACGCTCCGTGAAAAATTGGTTTTCCCCTAGGCTCTACATTCTTTTTATTCTCACCGGACATGGCTAAATGCGGGCCAAGCTTTGCTTCCTTCCACCTTTCTGATATTTCACTCTGTCTCTGTGGACAACTTGAAGACTGGGAACATTTCCAGACCTTCATCATACTCTGGCTGCCTCCTGCAATCTCTTCTTTCCTGGCCACGAAGCTGAACTTTTACCATCCGAAGATGTCTTCACTCAATTACAAACCTTTTGCTGACAAGTCATTTTCTAGACTACTTGCACTACTGATGTCTTCTATTGCCTCTTTTCTTGCGCCTGAAAGTTGCACACCTGTGCCGCCCGTGACAGCTTACAGTGCATCTTAGAATCACCACTGTTCATACTGAATAGATATTATAACATATTCTAACTCTATTCTTTTAATTATCTTTCTCCATTTTCTACCTTCCTTTCTTCATGCTGATAGTGACGTGCGTTTGTTTTTGGCACTGAAATACATGTGGCTTCTGTCTTCTGAATTGCGCGCCATGCTGGTTCTCAGGGCGGGATTTATATTTCTTCTTTACCTCTTCTTAATGTTCTTTCTTCTGCTATCCTATTAAGTGGCTTTTTTATTATTTTGATTTTTTTTATTAATTATTTTCATATGATAGCCCTTTTGAGGAGAGGCTTTCAGACCCCTAACTTGCTTGTGGTGGTTTTATTTATTTTTTATTTTAGTTTTCAATCTTTATTTTTATTTATTTATATATATATAATTTTATTTTATTTATTTCTGGCCTTTAGCCTTTTGTTAGAGGCAGGATCTTGCTGGTGTCTAGGTTTATGCTCCCTGGGTACGGTTTTGCTGGCATCCGCTGGTATTTCACACATCCAGTGGCTGCGGGAGTTTTTCTTTGAATCATCCGAAATTTGTTTTGGGCATTCAGTATGAGGTAGTCGAGGTCTGCCACAGTACATGTAGTTGTGGCCCACCTCCCCGTGGTACAGACGGACACCGGAGAGGCTCTCCAGGTGATCTCCTTACTGGTGACAAGACGCTCTGGTGCCAGCCTACATTTGTCCATAGATGGGTAACATAAGCCAGAATATCACCAGTGGATCGCCACTGACGGAATCCATACTGGCGATCAATGATCAGATGGATGGTTTCTAGATAGTTTAAGAGTTGGCAGTTAATTGATTTCTCCATTACTTTAGAAAGAGTAGAAGTAAGTGCAAGAATATACAAGAGGAAAAGAATGGGAGAAAGAACTGAACCTTGGGGAACAAAAGCATTGGTGGAGAAGATGGCTCTCTCTGTCTTCTGTAATTGGATGGGAGAGATTTGTCACCCTTTTTAGAAACTGGCCAGATATGAGCAAATTTCCAAGCAGAAGGAAAATACCTTTTGGAATAAGAAAGTGAAAAAAGGTGACACGGAACAGGAATAACTTAAGAAGCATAGGTTTTGCAAACAAGTGGAGAAATACCATCAGGACTTGGAGCTTTCTTAGCATAAAGATTGACCAAAATTCTCAGACATCCTTTTGACGGAAGACCGTAGGAGGCAGGCGCCTCCGTAGCCAGGTGGGAAGGAGAAGCAGTGCGTAGCACACGCTTCTTGATTAGACCGGGATTTGAGCCCGTCACCACCAAATACGGAGGATGCGGAAAGGTCAGGCAATGACCACCGCATATCCCGGAGCAATATGGCCTTAGTTGCTAATGCTCCTAAAAACCAAATAACAAACAACAAAAACAAACCATAGGAGACGTTGAATGGAGAGTACTGGGAATGGTGGGAGGCGGTTTACCAAGATCGTTAATACACGAGTTGAAAAAAGAAAATGGCATTCTAGTAGGTCAGCTTTATCTTTGGCTGAAGTGACAATAGAACCATCCGGTTTTGACAGAGGTGAGAACAGAGATGAGCAAAAGTTGCAGCCAATAGCTTTGGCAAGAGACCAGAACGCTCGACTACCATTTGGGCAAGAAGCAAGTTTTCTACTCTTATCCTGTTCGAAATCTAGTTTCGACTGATTAATAACTGCTTTACAATTGTTGCGCGCTTTCGTGTATGCAGAAAATGAACCTGGAGTTTTGGAAACCAGCCAATTACTTTATGCGACATTCTTCTCCTGAAGAGCCTTAGCAAAATTTTTTTGGAAAACCAAGGTTTAGATAAAGGACTACATTTTAAGGTGGAGTTCGGAATAAAGGATTTCATCACTACAAGAATTATTTCACTGACACGATCTGAGCAAACGCTGACATGAGAAGATTTGAGATAGTAATCCGACCATGGAAAAGACGAAGAAAAGAAATCTCGAAGATCAGCCCATTTTGCATTCTTGTAATTCCAAACAACACGAGGCTGAGAATGGCCAGGAGAGAAAGGTTCCATTGGAGACGAGACCATCAACAAGTTGGGATCTGAGGTGCCTAGAGGATCACTCTCCTCGACTGTGTACTTAAAAGTGTTGTTTTTAAGAAAACGATCAAGTGTGTTGGTTGCGTGGTTGGAATTGTCTGGTATTCTAGCAGGTAAATGAACAATCTGTGCAAGGTTATTAGTAATTTGAAAAGCCTCAGTATTTTGACCAGCTGGGTCCGTGTGAATAAAAAAGGAAGCCGGCTGGAGTTATAACATTAAAATCACCAAGGAAAATTACCTCACTATTAGGAAAGTTGGACTGGAGAAATTCGATTTTGAAAGAGCGGAATTCAAAAAGCTCCAAGTGATTAGTGGAGTTGAAAGAATGATAGAAGCAACATATGATTTGAAAGAATGCGGTAGACAGATTTTAAGCCAGAGAAGATTGAAAGTATGATCTTCTCTAGCTTATACGGACATATGCACAAGTACCACCTTTTAAGGGAAAGGAATCATATAGCGAATAATTAGGACAACTGAGATGAGCAGTGGCTGAATCAAGCGATAACTGGGATTCTGTCAGAAAAAGTACATGGTGTTTGACAAACTGTAAGTAGAAATGGACATCATTGAGATTAGAACTGAGACTACGTCTATTTTTGAAATGAACGAGGA
Source organism: Mastigoproctus giganteus (assembly GCF_048544385.1). Lineage (NCBI taxonomy): Eukaryota > Metazoa > Arthropoda > Arachnida > Uropygi > Thelyphonidae > Mastigoproctus > Mastigoproctus giganteus. Next base: position 55,276,178 of record NC_143578.1, on the reverse strand, counting down.
AGTGTTTTGGAGGTTTAGATTGTAGGTAAATTTGTTTTGTTAGTTTGACGATTCATGATGTATTCAGAACTAAAAAAAAAGGTGGCCAGGATATACTGTATGAAGTAATGAAATTTTTTGATATGGCGTACACATGGTAAGAATATTATACCCAGCTCCTTGACATAACGTGGCCTTGACAATGCCTTCTCATGCACTCTACTCGGACTCCCTCCAGTAACTGCCTGGCAGAGTAGAGGCAGCAAGATTATACGCTAGCTGATCCAGAAGCTTTCTAGTGGCGAAAGTGAAAGTGTATTGATGACTAACGGCACCAGGGGTTTCCCGCATCTTCGCTTTGCTTTCATTGTGGGTGTACCAGTTGGAAATGGCAGAGATTTAAAAGTGTGTGGGCTTTGTATCTGTGTGATGTCGTGTACCGTCGTTCATCTGGTCGTTTAGCCGCTGGACCCCTGCTGAGGCCCAATGTTGCCCTACTTTCGTCCCGTGGAGGCGGACCAGGAACCCAGTAGACTCATTTACTCTGGCAGGTTCTGCCGCGTAGTTTCCTGAGATTTCGGCGGCTAGGACCTTAAAAAAAATTTTTTTTTTAACTAATCCATTGCGCGATGGTGGTGTCGCTTCAATTGAAAAGGCCAAAATATGATGGGCGAAAGGTGATTTCACATGCTTAAATTTAGGTGTGTGAGGTTTTTGCTAGCGTACAGATGGAGAGGGGGAGGGAGTGTGAAGAATGGGGGGGAGAAAGGCAGAAGTATGGGGCCAATAGAGAAGGTGGCCCCAGGTTTCAGTGGGGCAGACCCATGCACCACTAGAGAGGAAAAGTGGGGGTGGCAAGGAGGGGAGGAGACGAAGGGAAAAAAACCCGTCCTTCCCTTCCTCCCAGGGAAATGTAATTCAAAGATGAAGGGGGCTAGGGTGCCCTCTTCAGGTCGTCATATGTCATTTGGCAATTAAGCTGCACTTTGTTTTGTCGTTTCTAGTTACATCATTTACGGGGCTAGCCCCGTCCTTGTGTTTTCTTATTCCTGCTTTAGGTGTTTTCTATCTTGTGGGTCGGTCCGGTGGACTATCTAGCGACCGGCCTGCGAACACCGTTTTAGAGCTGTCTCCTCGAAATGTAAGAAAGATTGGATCTCGCCATGATGTCTATCATAACCTCAAGAAGGGGGGGGGGTGCTGGAGGTTTTCTCTGGAGACTAAACATGGGTTCCATCACTTCAAGCTTCCAGTAAGCAAAGTAGTGGTATTGCACCGGTTGACGAGAGTAATCTATTACATAGTACCGCTACAGAGGAGCGGCATTTCTCCGGGTGGTGTGGGCGTCTTACGTCGATCCCTGCTTACGTTGGTTCGCACCTCAGTGGTCACCATATTTCAGATGCTTGGTGCTATATTTCAGAACTTGCACATGGGATTATACTCAGGGTTACTAACAGTCCGGCTATCGTGAAGGTGCAAATAGCGGATTTGGCTGTCACAGACCCACCGGACTTTGCCGAAATTAGTTCCACTTGACTTGGGTGTCACCTGAATATCTTTTCCATCAGTGTTTTAGACTCCCAGGTAGCAAGCACAGCTAGGCATACCTGAGAGAATGTCTATATATATATATATATATATATATATATATATATATATATATATATACACAGGGTGTCTCGAAAATATTGGTACAACCGTTTAGGGGAGGTAGGTAACATCTAAAGTAATGTGAAACGCATAGGAACACATAACCGGAAACGTCACGAGAAAGTAGTAGCAGAGGCACAAGAAGCAGAAATGACACAAGACAGTAATTAGTGGCAAACATTTATTTGACCTAATATTAACAATGGAGTACGAGATGGATGCATTTCATGATGTTACAACAGATGCTCGACGGTTCCACAATGAGACGCGATGCATGCTTGACACCGACACAGCATGGAGTGGCGGACGCGGTCGAACACACCTGGAGTTTCTTTGACAGTAGCAGCAGCGCAGACGAGTCTCGCCAGGAGATCCATTTCCGGCTCCGCAGGCGATTCATATACGATAGATTTGAGGGTCCCCCACAGAAAGAAATCAAGGCTCGATAAATCAGGTGAGTGTAGGGGCCAGGCAACGGGTCCACCACGGGCAATCCATCAACGCCTAAAACGCCTGTTCAAATGGTCACGAACACACCTTCCATAATGAGCAATCGCCCCGTCAAGTTGAAACCAAATATTGCGTCTCACATTTAGTATTAGTATTAGTATTAGTAACGGCCGCATGGTGCAAGAAAGCCTATGGCTTATGCTGCACCAGCCAAAAAAAAAAAAAAAAAAAAAAAATTGCTGGAACATCGTCAAGTAACCCTGGTAGAACTTGTTCAAGAAAGATCCGATATTTAGCGGAGTTCATGCGGGATGGTAACAGGTATGGGCCGACTAAGCAGTCACCGACCATACCTGCCCACACATTTTTTTTTATTTTTATTTTTTTTTTATATATATTTTTTAATTGGTCTCCATTCAGGAAGCTCAGGTGACCCTGATGGAGACCTTCCAGAGAATAATGGGCAACCTGGCTACCTTCTAGTGGTGTGCGTGGGCGACGTGGGGTCCCATCAGGGTTCCTGCGGCCAAATTCCAGGACACACAACAGAACCCAACACAATACTACACATTCAACACTACACTTTTTCTGGCATTTACAGTGTTCTGTATTCCTTCACAGTGTACATATGGCGCAGATGTGGGAAACCACAGGTGGCGCCCGACCCTAACATTATGCACACTATGTGCTGCATGGGGGCGCAAACCGTGTGGGTTCTCGCGAGTCCACACATGAGCATTGTGCTGATTGAATAAGCCTTCCCGAGTGAAATAAGCCTCATCCGTGAACAAAACATAGGCTTGAAAATTCAAGTCTTGAACAGTTTCTTGGAGAAACCACTGCGCAAAAGCCACACGTGCAGGATGATCTTGGGGGAGCAGTAACTGAACCCTTTGGAGATGAATGGGGTGTAAGGAATTATGGTGCCAGACACGCTGTACACTACAACGAGACACTCCTAAGGCAGAGGCAACGACACGTGTGCTGGTAGTAGGATTATTCTGGACGGCATTCAACACACTTTCTTCCATGATGGGAGTTCGCGTCGAACGTGGTCTGCCCGAACTACTCCTGTTACCTCTAAATGACCCATAATCGCACAAATTTTGATGCACACGCACAAACAAACGGTGGTCCGGTACATTTCTGACTGGGAAGCGTTCTCCATAAATTCGTTGAGCGGCTCGTCCATTGCCCTCTGCTAATCAATACATTAGGTGCATGTCTGCCAGCTCACAGTTCATATATCGATGCATGCTCTTCGTGCGGCGACTACTGCTTGAATGAGTAAACCAGAAATTTTCCCTCTCGCGAACTGATGAACACGCCGTGTACCGACTTACGGTGATATTTCCGGTTATGGGTTCCTATGCGATTCACATTCCTTTAGATGTTACCTACCTCCCCTAAACGTTTGTACCAATATTTTTTAGACACCCTGTATACAGGGTGATTCACTACCAGTGCGACAAACTTGCAGGAGGTGTAGGGGGCACAAAGACGAATCGGAGTCACATGGCATTGCAGGATCCGAAATGCCTTCGTCATGCGGTAGAGGACATTGAACGGGAGGTCGCGTGAACAGCGATCCCGCTGCAAGTCAGCATTTGCGAACCGGTTCCCGAGGCAGTAGGATGGACGAGTATTCAAACGTTGAACTGGCCGACATGCACCTCGAGAACGGAGCTGCGGACTGTAACGGGCGCGCCGCTCTGTGCTTGTACCAGGCACGTTTCCCGCAAAGGCGTGCTCCTCATCATACGATTTTCGTACGTGTTCACAGAAAACTACGTGAGACTGGTTGTTTCACGAGAGGTACCATGAATTGAGAGCGAACGACGAGAACGCCAGACAATGAGGAGAATGTCCTACGTCTTGCAGAAGGCAGTACGAGTACCTGAGCGATAGGCCAACAATTGGGTATTTCCCAATCCACTGTATGGAGGATACTGTCAACAAACCAAATGAATTCATACTATCTGCAACGCGTCCAAACATTGCAGCCTGCGGATTATCCACTCCGGAGGACTTTTGCTACTTGGTTTCTTCAACAGAAACGGTTCGCAAATGCTGACTTCCAGCGGGATCGTTGTTCAGGCGACTTCCCATTCAACGTCCTCTACCGCATGACGAAGGCATTTCGGACCCTGCAGTGCTATGTGATACCGATTCGTCTTTGTGTCCCCTACGCCTCCTGCAAGTTTGTCGCACTGGTAGTGAATCACCCTGTATATACTCACACGTCTACATGTCTACTGTAGTTTGTGTGTTAATGCTATATATATATGTCATATCTGTATCCGCCATACGTATTTTCATTTACCTCAGGACAGACCCAGTGATGCTGTGTTAAGGTCTATCTTTAAGGAATTTAGAGAAACACAAGAGGAAAATGAACCCATGCACAGGAGAAAAATAAACCCATGCACATATCTAGCAATAAGGAACGGAATAGAAATGGAATTGAAGTAACAGTACTCAGTGTACTAACTATGCTGTTAAGACTAGACTTTCTCTGCAACTGGACTCTCACGGGACCAATCAAATATTTTAAAATACCCTCTGCCCATGTAAATCCACTAACCCTAATACTTGTAATATTGGACATGTATTTTTTTCCTTTTTTTTTTTTTTTTGTTAGTTGTTCGCGCATCGGATTCTGTGCCCATAATGCACCTCCCAAAGTTTTTGCATTTTACTTTGATCTAAGCCCGAGGCGGAATTCGAACCCGCGACCTTTTTTCCATTAATCGTTTATTTAGATACATACTATTAATAATCATAAATTGTTAAAAGGTGAGTTTATTTTAACCATTCGCATCACTTATTATTTTAAAGAAGCAACTAAATTATTTTAGGTTTTAGTTTACTACAAAAGTTGCTATCAAACTGTAGTGTACCAATTTTCGTTTATATATATATATATATATATATATATATATATATATATATATATATGCCATATTTCTTATATAGCCTCTTAAGTATTGTTGCTCAATAAAGTGTTTCTTGTAAATACAATGTCATAGTTACCCTGCTCTATTAGGGTATTGCCACAGATAGTGAGAATAAAGAATAAACAGATATTTCGTTCCTTCATATAGTGCTCTAAATACCATATTTTTATAGTCCGTTTGTCTGTGTTGCTAGATAGAATAAAACCGAGTTTCCGAGAAAAAATAAAACCATGCGGTCCTCTCGAAAGAGGACTGAATGGAGGACTGTACTTCTTGCGAGAGATCAGCTCAGACAGAGTGTGAAAAAGCTCACAGAAGTTCCTCTCATAGAGATGGGATTCGAATCCAAATCTTTTTTAGACGGTGTGGAAGGACAGCGATTATAACCACCGTACTGCCTGCGAGGGCTTTCTATCGCCGAATCGAGTTTGAGAATAGTTTCCATCCGAATGAATCAAAATTTTAAGGGCAACGTTTTAAATTGTAGCCGAGTTAATTGGTCTGGACGTGAATCCTAGTTGTCTCAGAGGAAATTATGAATAACCATACTCAACTGTTTTTGAATGAGACTCTTTTATGTTTGGGAACCACGTCGATTTTCTTGAAATTAGGAGGATAAGTCCTTATTTGGTTTTCTAGGGTTGAAGGTGGTAATACACTGGTGTGCTAAACTTGAGGACCAACACTATTTCATAAATAAATTTTCTGTTTATACTCTGGCACGACAACCAAGTCAGTAGAGTTTACAATAAATCGTCAATACAAATATTTATCGTATTTCTAAAGGTTACACTCACAAACTCAAACGAAATTGCCTGTGGCGATTTGCATAACTGTGGCCGTTCAGTAGAAAGCTGATGCACATGCAAAAATTTGAATCGTGATGAGAGGGCTCGCATAAAAGATAAAAGCAGCAGTTCAGCAGTTATGTAAAAATTACCGAATGGTGAGCACGATTTTTACAGACGTTATTGGTTTCATACAGTGCTACAGACAACTAAATGGCCAGTAGACAACATATGGATGACTTTACTTGGGATCGAATAATTGGGAAGCTCGAGGAAGGTCGAAGTGCGAGGAGTGTGGCTGCAGAGTTCGGTATCGCCCATAGCATCGTCTCACGTGCGTGGTCAGCCTTCAAAACGACAGGTACGGCTGTTCGAGGATCATTGGTGGTCTTCCATGAAAAACAACGCCCAATGATGACCGCTATGTATTGCTACAGGCCAAGAGGGACCGACACCAGACAGCGAGATTCATTGCAAACCAGCTGCACAGGATGCAGGATATCGCGGTTTACTGTGGCCAGGCGACTCCACAAAGGTGTACTTTGGCCCGACAGCCAGTATGCTGTGTCACTTTAACACCTGCCCATCGGAGACACCGTTTACAGTGGTGCATTGAACACAAGGACTGCGCAGCAGCGCAATGGGGTAAGATACTCTTTACTGATGAGAGTAGATTCAGTCTTAGCAGCGATTCTGGACGTCAGCTAATCTGGCGAGAGGTTGGCACACGGTATCACCCCGCAAACATCACTGAAAGGGATCGATATGGCGGTCGAGGTGTTCTCGTCTGGGGTGGTGTTATCTTGGATGGACGTACACAACTCCAGATACTGGAAGGCGGTACTGTAACCGGTGCACCTTACTGTACTGAGATAATCCTCCATATGCGTCTGTTCCGAGGTACCATTGGCCCCGAGTTCGTGTTTATGCATGATAACGCCACACCCCATCGCACTGCAGCTGTTGATATTCTTTTGGAAAGTGAGGACATTGTTCCTATGGATTGGCCTGCCCGTTTCTCGGCGATCTAAATGCCATCGAACACATATGGGAAGCTCTGGGGAGACGCTTAGCGTCACGTCCACACCCACCAGAAAATGTTCACCGGCTGAGGATGGCGCTGACAGAGGAATGGATGATGTTACCAGAAGAACTTATCAACAACATTGTTCTAAGTATGAACAGGCGGTGAAAAGCCTGCATCGACATTAGCGGTGTCCATATCTCCTACTGAGGACCACCTCTTCCCTTTGTTAACTCTTTGGCAGTGATACGTCTGTATCATGACAGCCAGTGCTATGTTGCCATTTTTGAATAAAGTCCCTCTGTACCGTTTTGTTTCGGTGTTGCTTCTTTCGTCATTTCTACCTCACGAGGTTCGTTTGGTATGCTTTTCCCATATCTAGGCCACTCCTATGAGAAGTAGCAGGTGATAACCTGACTAGTCCTTACTATATACATGTTTTTTCTTTTTATAAACTAGATAGTTCAGTTTAGCTTTATGGAGAAGGCTTCCTTAAGTATAAGTAAAGCATATTGTATGTCTGTTGTGTCGTTACCAAAAGTGTCGGGGACATCATTAAATTGTACCGGCATGCAATTTAATTTTTTTGGCTAGTAACTGAAATATAGTGTTCAGCGAAACTGTCGGCCTTTTCTTGGGTAAAGCTAAAGATGTTAATTGTCGATAAGGAAGACCGTCAGTTGTCTGTGGTTGTGGGTTAGCTGTGGTTGTCTAACTAACATTAGTGAAACGTGGAGTTCATTGGAAATATCGTTACTTTTAAAATGAGGATTTTTTTTTATCTGTTTTATCTCTTTGAACTGATTTGGGAAGATGTAATTGTGTTTTTGTTTCTCACGACAGTGTGCTTTTCATCTTATTTACAAAATTATTTAAAATAACCTCCGAAACAATGTTATTAATATCCCTACAATCTAGTGAAGCAGATGTTTCGTGTTTTTTTTCCTTTATGTGATCCCATTTCGACTTACAAAACTTGAGTCTCTTTGCAGCTACGTACATAATGAGGCTATGTCCCACTTGTACAATAATTTCTTTAGCGTTTGAAAATTCCTGATCAGAAGCTAAATAGATTTCCTATGTTGTTGTTGTTATCATTGGAGATTTTCAGATTTAGATGGAATGTTTTCACATATCTTCTTGCAATTTTTACAATACAATAAAGATTATTATGAGTGAATACATCGTAATTACAACTCACTTCATTAGACAAAGTTTATATCGACGTTTAGATCATCTGAAACTTAAAAGTACCGCTATTAGTATATGCATTTGTTTTTCAATGTCACTGAGGTAATATATTTGTCTTTAAGAGTACGGAATTCCATACATCATTGATAATCAGAAAATAAGCCGCCTTTTAACCAAGAATTTTTGTTTTTTTTGACCCAAGAATATTATTGATATCGTTCCAGAATATTAGCGATTTTTCTTTACTTCTTATCTCAATGATATGCGGTATCTACCCATTGCCCAACATCATATATTACTCACTGGACATTAATTATTCATTATCAGCCATTTTATTCAGCATACGAAGTTGAAATAGTTTTATTTATTTCTTTTAGCGCATTAAAAAGTTTAGTTCCAGATTATGACGCATTTACTTTCACCTAATTAGAAGTCCGTCAGCGGACCGGACATGCGAATTTCATTCACGATCACATACCTGCGTTTTTCTGTCTGTCGCTCGGAACACATATACATTTCGGCATATTCACAGAGATATGCAGATAGATTTCTCTGAGCTCTGATACATAAAGATCTGTATGAATAGCGACATCTGTCAGGCCCGAAGGGAAACAGTACAGATTCGTGTAATAGCCATTAATTTTCTTGTATTAAAATTCCTGTTTCTTTATTGAAAACAACGCCATTGGTAAGAGTGGGATTCAACGAATTGAAAAGAATGAACTGAAGATTGATGGCCTGCCAGGTGTATTAAGCATTTCATTTGTTAGTTCAATAGAAGTTTCAACTGACGACCGCTGTATTTAATACGAGGTCACTGGCCGATGGTTAACCTCGCTTTATGTGCTGCAATGCTTGAGAGAGCGCAACTCCTCTCCCTTTATCCTCCGTAAAGAAACGACCTCCAAAGAGGAAAGCTATTTTGTCTAAAGATTTATGAGCTACAACTCCACTGTCCAGAACAGTCGTTGCCCCCACCTGCAGGATACACTCACTTATAAAAAGCGGCAGTGATAAATGAAGAAATGTTTCATTTTCATTCGCTCTGATCATGATAATGTGGGGAACGAAGGTAAGCAGACAGCAAATAGCTTTGTTTTTCTATTTTTCACTTATATTCGCAACAAGTCTATTAGTGTGAATACAGTTTAACATAGATCTAATGGTTACCAACTCTTTTAATTTAAATGATTCAACCTTTCGTGGAATACATTACATTCATGGTTAAAGGTGTATAAATGCGTGTACAAAATGCAGAATTTAAACTTCAAAAGTATCTTTCATTTAATGTCTTTCTTACATGTTGGTCCTGGGCATTTTATCAATCAGGTCTGAGTTAGTTAACCTCAGACAGGTTGCACGATATTTCCCAGCAAACAATAACAACAACAACAAAAGATCAGAATTTTTCTGCTTTTGAGTTAGCAAATTTACTGATAATTCTAAACTCTGTAAATTGTTAGTGTCTCGTCAGTTGAAAACAACTTGCGTTTTAAAATTCAGTTCTTTAACCGTAAGAATTTTGTTTATTTGAGATGCCGTTTCCATATTGTTTCAGTTGATATTTATCTTTGCTGATTCAGTGTGTTGCATTTCAGTATCTATTTTATGATTTTTTTTCTCCTTCATCTTGTTTATATTTTTGAATGATATTGCTCTTCGTCTTCGCAATGGAGACATTTATCCATTTTCAATTAATGGAAACACCAAATTTTAGCCAGACTATATAACTTTAAAAGAAGGAAGGAAAGAAATTCCTGATGGCGCTCTTTACTTACAATATTTCTTGATACCCTGTGGTAATGGTACTCAATTTTATGTTCGTGAATCCTTTGGGTTAGATAAGGTTAGGTGTATGTTAAGCACCAAAGCAACTAAGGCTAGGAGGCACTAGTATATCTTGTTTGTAATTGCATGTATCCTTCGATAGGTTTGCTTTAAAAACACAGAATTTTTCAATCAGCTAATGACACTGACTCATTAAAGAGAATTGGAAACAGGAGGAAGCACCATGAGAGATCCCTGATTAGAAACAGGACAGGAGAAGTTGTCAAAGTTTACCGATGATTAGAAAGAAGGGAGGGTGGTTAACGACCAGAACCAGGCCATTTTGTTTCAGAATAACGTGCTCAGTTGCAGATATTTCTGAAATATGGCCAACGAATTTTAATGCTTCTAAATGTTAGGTTCTGCACCTGGAAAACAGAAACCAGACATTATTTACAAATTGAAGTTAAAAGTGATTCGGAAAAATATTTGAGATTATGATACAATTAGCTATGAAAGTTACCATGCAGTGTAAATAGACAGGCTGCTAGGAAGGCACATTTTGTCCAATTTGTGATTTATTTGACCCGCGAAAGTGAGGAGGAGGAAGTTTATATTAGTATTATTATTTGTGGAAAATTATGCAAGAAAGCAAGCTTATGCAGAATCAGCCAAATAATAAAAATAAAATATAATAAAAAATCCCACATCACGTTAGTGTCCATCCCTTCAAATAGTTTGTCTAGTTCTTGAATTTATTCACGCTACCCACCTCCACAACAACAGATGGAAGTTTGTTACAACAGTCAACTAATCGCAGGCTGGAGGCCAACTTTTGCGCATCGACTCTGCAGTCAGCCCTCAGTTTGAATTAATACTCCCTCATGTGTGTAATCTGAGCAGGAGGAAGAATTCTCTCAGCATTGAGCTTGCTCAATCCATCCGAAGCCTTGAACACTTCAGTCAGATCACCTCGCAGGTGCATAGCTTCCAGACGCTGCAAATTGCAGAACCGGAACCTTTCTTGGTAAGACCACCATTTTGTTACCCTCGCCAATCTCGTTGCCCTTTCCTGTCACTCTTTCCATCAGATCTACACCCTAAAATGAGGCCACTGTCTTGTAATATGGGATAATCCACTTCTTATTCTTGCTAGCAAAATTCCTGTATATCATTGACAGAATCCTATGAGCTTTCCTGGCACCTGTCTGCACTGCTCAGAGAACTTCTATCTGACTGCACAATTAGCCCCACACGTTTTTCATTTTCCATTAACTTACCAACACGGTTGGTAAGTTAATCATGGATTACTGCTACCCATATTGCATTTGTCACTGTTAAACTTCCATTGCCATTTTTCAGCCCATCTTAATTTTTCAAGAACTTGTTGCAGTAGAATACCTTGATTACTATGTTTCACCACCCTGCCAACCTTTGTATCATCTGCACACTTAGACATTAAGCCTGATATACCTTCATCAATATCATTAATAAAAATTAAAAAATATCAATGGCCCTAGCACCGAACCCTGCGGGATACTGAATTCCACTAATAACATTAGTTCACAAAGAGTATTAGTGTCCAATGAAACCATTCTATAACTTCTCCCACTCAACTATCCCTTTATCTATAGTAGTAACTGGCCCTTGATGCCACATAATGTGTAACAGTATCGAAAGCTTTCCTAAAATCCAAGTATATGATATCAGAATTATATAGAACTGTCATTCAAGATCACCCCTTCACAAATCCATGCTGTGACCGCAGTATAACTGCACTCCTGTCTGCATAGTTTTGCATTACTTCTTTTGCAAGTCACTCCATTATTTTCCCTTGAACAGGAGTTAAGCTAACAAGTTTTAATTACTTATGTCATCTTTTCATCCCCCTTTGTGAATTAGGGATAGATTCATACATCTCCAGTACAAAGGGATCTCTTCTGAATCCAAAGATGCTCTCATAATTTAAGCTATTTTTTTGCTTACCTATTTTCCTGCCTCCCTGAATATAACTGGAAAGATCCCATCCAACCCAGGTGCCTTTTTCATGTTCAGCTTGAACAAATTCTCTTCCACTTTCTTCTGTTAACTCAGAATTATTTGGCTCCCTGCTAGAGTTTGATCAATTTCTGGCATCCCCTTCCGCAAAAAATTCCTCATGTGTAAACGTAGATGAAAAATGCCTATTCAGTTTGTCAGCAACCTGAGCACGACCATAACAGTTAAACCACTGACATCAAGTGGAACAATGTGATTTATCCATTTCCTTCAAAGACTATATTTACATAATGAAGTAATTTTTGCATCCTTTGTCAAAGCCTTTTCATCTTCTGCCTTAGCTTGCCTAACCTCCTTTGTGACTTGCCTTCTGACTAGTTTATATCTACTATAGGCTTCTTTATCACCTGTTAATTTATACTCATCTCATGAGTTCTTTTGACAACCATGATTAAGAAATACTGTTCAAGGCATAGAACAGTATTTCGTAATTGCTATGAAAAGCCTAGTAGATTCTGTAATTACTTCTCTGAATATTTCTCACTTTAGAATTTGCTGTTAGTAATATCATCAGTTGGTCCCACTGTATAGAATTTAAAAACTGTTTGAAACCGCTTCATTCATCTTTACAAAGGCAAAACCCTTTCCTTTGCCCTTGAGTTTGCCCAGTAGTTACGTCTCTAAGTAAATCCTCCATCAGTACACTGTGATCACTGCCGCCCATTTAGTCTTTTTTCTGCAGGTTCTTCATGCATGAAGAATCGCTGCTGGTAATTAGATGAAGGGTATTGCTTTCTCTTGTTGCCTCTTTAACATGCTGCTGTAAAAAAAAAAGTCATCCGATTAATCCACAAAAAAATCTTCCTAGTGTGTGAGCGCGCAGTCAAAAGTTCCATTCAATATCTGGAAAGTTAAATTCCCTCCCCCCCATTATAAGACATTCTGATATACCGCCCACTCTATATGTTTGTACAGTTGCTCGTTGTATTCATCACAGGCATGTAAATCATTCCTACTCTCATTTCCGTTTTCCCAGTGCTTATGTCACACCAAACTGATTCATCGTTGCAGTTGTTGTTGTTGTTATGGGAGTTTAATGGTGCATAAGCTACTATGGCTATAATGCGCCTGTTGCAGTGGCCACCCATAGCGTGCATTATAGCCTAAGTTGCTGATGCACCAACAAATCTAACAACAACAAAGTACGCTACCGTAGATTTAATATGCTTCTTACCTAAGAGCATAATCCCCCCCCCACCCATCTTGTCTGTCTTTTCTGTACGGTTGCTCGATAGCATAGTGTTTATAATCAACCCCTCCCCTCACCAGGTGGAATTTGACCAAGTTCGAATCCCTTGAATGACGAGGTACTTTTATGGGCTTTATCACTCCTCAGCTAAGTTAGTCGGTCTCATGCTTGGACAGCAAAGTTTCTTCTCCCGGAAACTCTAGATTTTCATCCAGCAAAACATGCAGCTCGACCATAGAACACATGCAGTTTATGGACATATTACACATGGGCAGATAAGATAGCGCTTGGGTGGCCCTAATATTTTTTTTGTTTTGTCCTTTCTGTACAATTTCACTCCCCATATTCAAATTCTGGATCCCTTATGTATGAGTGACACAACGTCTTCGATATCCCTTTAATGTTCCATTTCAAATATATACTTCGAATACATCAAATTTCTTTACAATGCTCTTAGCCTTAGTATACATGCAACTGTACGTCAGCCGACCGGGCTAGCCGGGTGGGTAAAGTGCCTGCCTGGCAACCCAAAGGTCGCGGGTTCGATTCCCGCCTCGGGCTTGGATCAAAGTACTGCAAAAACCTTGGGAGGTGCATTATGGCCACAGAAGCCTATGCGCCAACAACTACCAAAAAAAAAAAAAAAAAAAACTGTACGTCTGTTCTAATTCTTAGTTACCCTAACACAGTCCATGTAATTGCTTGTTCTATGAGGATCCCCTCTACAGCAGGCCTTGAAATCCCCGACACTTTGCTTTCCAGGCTGTTGGGAATGCTGATTTCAGGTCGGGAGGACCTATCGCTGGTTTGAAAAATTGTTCGGTCACAGGTCGGCTTTACGTTGACTTTTTTTCGCCACACCATCATATCTAGTCTTCAAGAAAGAAAGGCAGCCGACACTATAACATTCCTTCACAATCCTGCCCTCTCCCATATTGCTTATGAAAACAATTACTCTCTTCAGACTGTGTCACGTACTGTCCACGTGAATGGTCCCACTTACGTCCTCAGACTTGATATGGGCTGATTTTTAGTTATGGCACTATCTGAAGTGTCATCTATACAGAAGTAATCCGACGTAACCAAGAAGTCTGTAGCTTTTGATTTTTTTTTGATTTGGTAGTTGTTGGCGCATCGGCTTCTGTGGCCATATTGCACCTCCCAAGGTTTTTGCAGTACTTTGATCCAAGCCCGAGGCGGGAATCGAACCCGCGACCTTTGGGTCGCCGGGCAGGTACTTTACCCACTCGGCTATCCCGGTCGGCAAAGTCTGTAGCAATTCCAACATATCATTTTCTTGGGCAGTGTATTATCGAATCTACACTCCGTACTACTAGAGTGTGATATAGGCATACTATACACTGAGTGATCACTGAATTATGATCATCTACCTAATACTTCGTAGGTCCTCCTTTTGACTTCAGTACAGCAGCTATCCGACTTGGGATTGATTCAACAAGATGTCGGAAGCGTTCGGGTGGTATGGCCAACCATGCTGTGTGTAATGCGGCTAGCAATGCAGTTGATTGGTGTATCCAGACGCCTGATATGCCTTTCCATAGTGTCGCACAAGTGCTCTATGGGATCGATATCAGCGGAGTTCGGAGGCCAATCGATATGCTGGAAGTCAGAACTGTGTTCCTGAAACAATTCCTGCACATCAAGTGCCCGATGGCTCGGCGCATTGTCATCTTGGAAGACACGATCGCCATTCTGGAAAAAATGTAACATAGAGGGGTGTACATAGTCAGCAAGCAGCTGCGATAGAGGAGACCACTGATTCTCTACTAAAACAGCGAACTGGGACCAGTTTGACAATGTAATTCAAGATGCTCTTCATGACCCAGCTAGCAACTTCTACCAATCAATGAACAGTGCGCAGAAAACAGACTTTGTGCAGAGTCTGCTCCTCAAAGCTTCAGAGGCTTCCATGAAAAAATGTTCCAGGAAACCAAGATCTGTTCCATGGTGGTCGCAGGAACTCACTAACCTGCGCATTTCTCTGAAGCGCGCTCGGAAAGAATACCAACGCAAGAGAAGGACTGAACCTGCTCACATTGCAGAACAGTATAGAGACCGATTCAAAGCAGCCCGCCGTGAATATACTAACAAAATTTACCATGCCAAGCAAAGCTCCTGGCGTTCCCTTGTCGAGACTGAGGGGAACCGGAATCCTTGGGGTTTAGTCCACAAACTCGTGAGGAATAAGCTGGGATCCACGGACGTCATACACTCTGTCCGCTCTGATGACTCGTCTGAGACTACACACTGGGAAGATACAATCAACCGGATTCTGGATGAACTAATATATCAGGACAACACCAACTCTGACACTGACATCCACAGGACGATAGCAGTACAAAATTCCAGCTTCCAGCCAGACAACATGGAGGAACCATTCACGGAGGAAGAAGTCGATGCAGCAATTAAAAAAATCAAAAAAGGTAAAGCTCCTGGTCTGGATTTTATTGAAGGCGAGACTGTGCAACGTCTCTGGGCCATAGCTCCAATGATACTTCTTCAGCTCTTCAACACCTGTCTGAATGAGGGTAACTTTCCATCACGTTGGAAGCATGCTAACCTGAGGCTCTTACCTAAGGATCCCACAGGTACCTCCAAGGCATATCGCCCGATTGCGCTGCTTCCCATTCTCGGCAAGGTTTTTGAGAGACTGCTGCTCTCCCGCTTCCAACCCCGATATGAAGCCAGTGGTTTGGCATCCTCGCTTCAATTTGGATTCAAACAAGGGTGCTCCACAATTGATGCTTTATCTAAAACCCTCAAAGTTGCAGAACAGTCAGATGCAACTTATGTACTGGCAATCTTCATTGACTTCAAAGGAGCTTTTGACACAGTGTGGTGGCCGGGCGTTCTTCAGAGGGCCAGAGTCTCTAACTGCACTTGGAATTTCTACCACTGCCTCAAAAGCTACTTCTCTAACCGCAAGGTCAGCATCAAAACAAAATATCACTGCATCACCCGACATCTAACCCGAGGCTGTCCCCAGGGCTCCATCCTGGGGCCAGCTGTCTGGAATATGATACTCGACGACTGGCTCCTGAGGGACTACCCACACACTACTCAGCTTTCTTATGCCGACGACATGGTTATTATCATTGAGGGCCCCACCCGCGCCACCATAGAAACCCAGGCTACGGTTGTTCTCGCTGCTCTGTCCGTATGGGCCACGGAAAATAAACTCTCAGTCTCCACTGAGAAGAGCAAAACCCTCCTATTAAAAGGCAAACTGGACTTCTCCAGACCTCCTACCATACGTTTTAATGGCCGCCCACTGAAAAACTACCGATTGGTGAAGTACCTAGGAGTAATTTTGGACGACAGGAGAACTTTCATTCCTCATATCCAAGCTATCAAAGAAAAGATAAAAAATTACATCAGTATGTTAGCACGCTTTACCCGCAAGGACTGGGGTCTTAAAGGACCAACTCTACGCCTTTTATACTCAGCAGTATTTATACCAATTGTCACATATGGAGCTGCAGTATGGTACCACCGAATGACTTTAGTGCATGCTCAACGTAAAATTCAGCAAATTCAACGACTTATGCTACTACAAATGACCCGCGCATGTAGAACGACATCAACTGCCGCCCTACAGATACTAACAGGCCGCCTCCCCTTGGACCTCCACGTCGCTTTTATCGGACTTTCTCATGCCATCAAGAAGAATAAGGAAGCTGAATTCCTCACTATTCAAACCCGTACCGATACCGACATCAAACAGGAACATAAACGTGTGTGGCTACAATTCATAAACTTATGGCAAACCCGCTGGAATAACTCCACAACTGGTGCAACCACTAAACTTTTCCTTCCTGTGGTAACCTACATCAACAAGCAACGTTCCACTTGGTTCTTCCCTAACGTCTATGCTTCCTTCCTATTAACTGGCCACGGGTCCTTCAAGAGACGCCTTCTAGAGTTCGGCCTAGTCGAGGATGCCCTCTGTACCTGCGGAGAACCTGAAGACTGGGATCACGTGATGCACTCATGCAACGTATACTTAGATCTAAGAAACCAACTACTCCTAGACCTCCACACTACATCACTTCGTCCAGAAACCAAGTTATTGGAATCTAATGATGCCTTCCGTGCACTGACCAGTTATGCCAACGAGGTCTTTCGTCGTCGCTGGCATCACCTGCAACTCCCGAACACTACTCCTGGATAACCTCCTCTAGACAGCAACTGATACCCAGCACCGGAAACTTCCAGACATGAAACTGCAAATGGCGGACAGCCCTGTCGACGCCGCTCCGTGATTCTCCATTGTGACGATCCTGGACTCTTTAATTTGAACTTTACCTGTTCTCTTTTTCCTACCCACAGTCTTTCTCCAGGACTCTCACAACTGCACCTAGCACTCTTCCTGCTCCGTTTCGCCTGGGAGGATGCCTACGCTCTGTCATCCTCGCTATCTTGTCTGTCTTCCACTTTCCTGTCTCTTCTCCGCTCTTTCCTTGGCCCTCCCCACTCTCGCTCCTGCAAGAGTGTGGACGGCCCGTCAGATGTCTTTTACTCCCTGGTCCGGCTCCTCGTGCCAGTGGACGGATGCTGGGAGGCTCCTTCCTGGTGATCGCGCCTCCCAGTAACGAAGAGGCCAGTCAAACAACACAAACAACACACTACTCACACATAACCCACACTGACTGGCTTTGCTATGTTAACAGAGTATTTAACGCGGATTTGTGGGAAACCACGGGAACCGCATAACAAAAAACACTATGTCCACTATGTCCACTAAGAGGAGACCACTGATACGCTGTTCCACATGCCCCAGGGGTCCAAGTTCCTGCCAATGAAACATGCCCCAGGGGTACAAGTTCCTACCAGTGAAACATGCCCCAGGGGTCCAAGTTCCTGCCAGTGAAACGTGCCCCACACCATACAACCGCCTCCACCGGCCTGCACTTTTGATACCATGCATGATGGATCAACAGCTTCATGTTGTTGACGCCAAATCCGTACACGACCATCCACGGTGTGGAGTAAATAACGTGACTCATCCGACCAGCACACCTTCTTTCAGTCTTCTAACATCCAACTTGCATGCTCTTTGCACCAGGCGAGTCTTTTACGCCGATGGACCTTGGTTAGGAGATGATGCCGTAGGGGTCGTCTGCTGGTATAGCCCATACGTGCGACTCATGGTCATGCCATATATTGTTCCGGGTTCGCCTATGTTGCATTGGGTAGTCAACTCTTCAACAGTGCTGCGCCTGTTCGCGTCGTCGGACTCGGCGCTCACCTCTAACGTCAGCCTTTCGCTGACCTTTGCAGTTTTGCTGTCGGATCGTTGTTTGACCATTTTGACGCCAATCCTGGTACACTTTAACAACGGCGGCTCTCGAACACTCCACCAGTTCAGCCGTTCGGGAAATCGAGGCACCAGCTCGTCGATCACCCACAATCTGCCCTTTTTCAAAGTCCGATAAATCTTTCCTTTTACCCTTCACACTCGGAATTTTACTACCTGTTGAACCACTGACACATTATCTATGCTACGTAGGTCGACTAACTGCGCACTCTCGTACCTCACGTGGCCAACGAGTCGCATTCAGTTTTAATAGGGGTGGTCGTAATTCAGTGATCACTCAGTGTATAGCTGCTGTAAATTTGTTATGAACCGTATGTCTCTATTAACCTCACTTTGAGTATCAGCGTCCCCTTTTGGTGATATTTGGACTACTTATTAGTCAATATATCGCCGAAAGGGGACAAAAAGTGTCCGACATGTATGTATTTTTTCAGTATTATTGTTAAAACGACATTAACCACGTAAATAGCTCTCCTGTAATCTATTTATTTATATTATATATGCTAGCAGAAGTTATAAGATTTCTTTTCATTAATAAAGTTTTTATCTGAAATCTGTATGAAGTCTCGTTTATTCAAATCCGTAAGTGAAGTTTGTGAATATTCACAGTTGCAGTTATCTGATTTGTTAGATTGACTTTCACAGATTTGCTGCGAAATGCTCGTCTCGATTCGATTTTTTTTTTTTTTTTTCAATAATAGTGTCCATCCATACTCATTTTTGTGAGCAATAATAAACTAGTAAAGGCGAACGATTTATATTAGATTTCATATGTAAAGGAGGTCATGACAATCATTCATTGCATTGCTAGGCTTTATAGAAGGAAACTTTGAATTTATGAGACAGCCTTCTATGCTTGGCTGTAATTAAGCTACTCAAAAAAGACTATCCTAATTCTAGACAGGAGATGGTTATCTGTGAAACTGAGTTCAGTTTTGTATTCTTGACTGGGATTTCAGATTATATCTACATAATGAAAAACCAGATTAATTAGGATATGAATACTATTCGCTTCCTCTTGTTCTTTATATTGGAACTTTTAATTTGGAACTCTGAATTGTTTGAATTTCGTGAGAAATCTGTAATAATTATTTACGAAAGCTGTACGTAATCCTGCACGCCATATGCACGAGGAATGCACTCCTAGAAAATTTTTGTACAGGGATTATACCTACTGAATAAATAAAAATAATGACTTTAAGATTACATTGTAGAACTTTTTCTCATCTGCTTCTGATATGCCATTTAGAAATATTATAAACAACAACGGTTCTAGAATGGAATCATGCGGAACAATCTGGCCATGATAATTTATCATACGCATTAAATTTTTTTTCCTTCCATGATCACTGGAAATCCATGACAACAGGAGAGTTTGAACACCTGACTGGTAGTTCAACTTAACCAAGTTATGAATATAATTTTTGGTATTACATGTGAACTACATCCATCTCCATTTTACAAAATATTGCGAATGTGTTTGTCAAATTGGATACATGCATATCTATTTCAGAGATTCACACTGCGTTTCAAAATATGAAACTGTAGAGATAGCTTTCATAAAGCTCCGCTTTTGATATCCTAGTTAGATACTTAATCGGTATTTGTGTACAGTTTTATGCTAATTGTTTTGTCTTCTTTGAAAATAAACAAGATACTCATTTATCACTGAATTATGACCAACTACCTAATACCCGGTTGCGCCACCGTTCGCACGAATAACAGTCGCTATTCGTCTAGGCCAGTGGTTCCCAACCGGTGTGCCTCGGCATATTGGTGTGCCGCGAGATATGGCAGTCACTATTTCGGTGTGCTGTTTAACTTAAAGTGTGACTTCGTTGACAAAAGATTGGGAACCACTGGTCTAGTGCTGTAGGCATTGACTCCACTAGATGTCTAAAGACGTCCATGGGGATCTGCAGCCATGTTGTTTGCAGAGCTTTCTACACTGTCGGAATAAATGACGGTTGCGTGCCAACACGGCTCACTTTCCGTTCTAAAACATCCCACAGGTGTTCAATTGGATTGAGGTCAAGCGAATTTGGAGGCCAGTCAAAAGGGACGATATCCACACTGTGTTCCTCGAACCACTCGTGCTGGCTTAATGACACGGCACGTTATCGTCTTGGAAGATCCCGTTTGTGTTTGGGAAAAATGCGACATGACCTCCTAAGGGCTGCCGGTAGACTTCATCAGTGAAACGTTCATCCATACGCACCAGGAGTCCTAGTTCTTTATATGCTTAATATGGAGCATGCTTTCCAAAAAAGGAATGCTCCATATTAAGCAAACACCGCCACCTACCTAGATATTAGGTACCGTGCACGACAGGTCCATAGATTCGTATTGCTTGCGCCACACACACGAAGGCATCTGTAGGTGTGTTGCACCAGGTTTTTGGATCCAGTTCTTCAGTGTCCAACCAGCGTGTTGTTCGCAGCACAGTATTCGCCGTTGACGATGATCAGCGGTGAGGAGAGGGTGTCTTTTGGGTTGTCCGTCGAACCGTATACGTCTGTGTGCGGTGCATTGTCATTTGAAATATTTTTCTTGCATTCTACATATTGTATTGTGATGTCAGTTGTCGCACAGTGACCTGGCGTTGAGCCCGTACAACGCTCTGTACCCTTCGCTCACCACGAACATCCATTTTGCTTAATATTTTAAAATTTTGTCGGCAGAAAATGGTTTGACCTGTTTGACACCATTCTTTGTACACCTTAACCACGGTGGGCCGTGAGCACCCGACAAGATGTGTCGTCTCCGATATAGAAGCACCCAACATACGAGCTCCCACAACCATTCTCTTTTCAAACTCCGTGATATCTTTACTACATCCTGTAACTGCTACTTTATTAGTTTGACTTGCACAACCAGATGCAGATTATCAGTGCTCTAGCGTACGAAGGTGTTCTGCTTGTTATACTGCAAGCTATGTGGTATAGTCATTACGGATGGTGTGGTTATTATTCAGAGATCGCTGAGTGCATGTGAATCAGAGGCGTTGCTACCGCGGCACAAGAATTAGTAAAGCGTAAGGGCTCATGAAGATTGCGAGCTCGTGGCTGTGTCTCGATAAACCGTTTTTTATAAATATTATAGAAAATAAACTATACCAAATAATAATAATCTTATTATACGAGAATAATAATATTATCGTATAATAGCAAAGAGCAGCCATACGTTATTTCTTACATTTCTGGTAATGGCAGCTATTGTTGAAAGCTCAATTGAGTAAATTAAAATTAAAAAAGACTACAAAAGAAATTCAACAGGGGAAATAGATTAAATAATGATCTCGCTACACTAGCTATTGAACACAGAAAAGCAGCCAAAATAGCCCTTAAATAACTAATTAGTTATTTTGCAAACAATAAAGACAAGATGATTTTTTACGTAAGAACCAAATTTAAAGATTAACCTAATTTTAATATTTCAGATTATTAAATTTTGATGTGTTAACTCTTTCGCAATTTTTATACTTTAGATTTGTTGAATATTACTTAAAATGTACATTATAAATAATATTTTAAGAGTATGACAATGGCATTTCATGTTAATAAAAATAGGAGAGGAGGGATCTTCAGTGGTCTGTGCTTATATGGGGTCTTAAAATTCTAGCTATGCCACTAATATGAATGTTTGCGATCGAATTTGACAACTTTGTTAAACGAATTTAACACAGAGAGAGAGTTATGAATTGAACAGCCTTCACATACGCAGTCGCATGCGTATATGTGAAGAGCTTTACAGACAAATAAATTATACAATATCTTCACTGCTTAAGGTCAAATTTAGTTTATTTTACGTGAAGATGTTAATCGACCTCTAGAAAATAATAGCTAAGGAATATTTTGTCTTTCAATTTGAAGTCATAAAATTCCTTATTGTTTCTAAGCATATCGAATTCCATATGAAACGCTGTATTTGCGCAGTCTGCAATCCTACAGTAAAAGGAATGTTCTGGGCAGTGATGGTAAATATTCTGCTCGAAGGCAGGGATCGTTTGGATTTTATGGAATAAAGGGGGAAAACCCTGCTGCTCCGCTTCAGACAGGTCATTTCAAATTCGAGTGAAATTCTTCCAGTCTAAGATGAGGCTCAAATACGGAATTTTCCAAATTAGCGCCAAGTGACTAAGCATGACACGGAAGTTATATTTCACAAATGGGCATGTTTTACACAAGCGTTATCGAAAATTATTTGCACCCAAGATGTGGAAAAACGCATGCTAAAATAACACGCGCGATGCAATTAACCAGGATTCAAAATTTATAGTTGCCATTTACTGGGTGTGTCCCGATAATTTAGAATTATTATTATTATTTTTTTCACTTGAAATGAATTCTTGTATTTCACCATGTTGCAGACGTCTATTAATTTAACCTCTTGAATGCGGTGTAAAGTATCTTGATAACGTATCACGAGTGTTTGTTTCCTTAACAATTTGAGCTAAGTAAAACAGAAGTGAGTTCGTGTAACTTTGTGCTCACTCTTGGGTTTCCTTATTAGGAGTTCCTGTCCGCATACCACAAACACGAGAAACTTATTAAGGGGCAATTTATAGAGACTACGCCTTTCCGTGTTAGCATTGCGCTGCCTTCCTAGATGGAAAGATTAGGCTACACAAAACCTTAAGTGCACTTCCGGAATTGTATATCAGAGGAAGATGACTGAAGTGACGATTATCAAAGGATTATCACGTCAAAACGCCACGCACATGAGATGCTTACGAGGCCATGTTGACAACGAAACAGGTAATTGCATCTGTTAGCATGTAACAGTCTGTTGAACAGGGGGAATGACAGTCGTAAAATCTGATTTTGTTGTTCTCTTTAAACAATGATCGGTAAATAGTCAGTAATTTAATGAATCTTTTTTTCTTCTGTGCAGTGCTTATTAGGAAATCTGTTTTAACTAACTGGAAATCTCGATAATTTTGAGTCTTTTTTTTTCTTGTAATAGTAATTTAGTCATTGACTAATTTTTGTGGGACAGTTATTTCCATTATAGTGATATTAAGCATGACCGATGAAACGATGAGAAACCACAATGCAAAACAGTACCAGCAAATTTTGTTGTAAAGTTCAAAGAATTTATCGTCTCATATTCATATACATAAAAAAATACATTAAGTATTCACTAGGGAATTTGTAAATCTCTAGTGAATATTAATCTACTTTTAGATAATATAACTTATTTATTAGTGTATTGCCTTTTACATTGTACTGAGTTGTATTTAGGGAAAGGATCCATTAATTAAATAGATAATACGTGTATTTGTGAAAAAAAAATCGCATTAAAGTTACACAAGAGAACAAACTCATCCACCCATGTGTATTATGTCCGTAAATTGCATGTGCTCTCTGGTAGGTTTTAATTTTTTTCCTGCACGAAAAAACTCGGCATTCCGGGAGAATAAAAACCTTGCTGTCTTCCCCCTGAGACCAACTAACTCAGCCACGGCGTGAAAAAAATCCATAGGAGTTCCTTGCGTCATTGATGAAATTCAAACCAAATTTTTTTTCCACACAGTGTGGAAAAGACAATGATTATTACCACTGTGCAACTGCGACATTACTATTTAAACAATAATTATTAATATTAGTTTAATGGCTTCCATGGGTAAGTTATATCCATGTGTCTATAGAAGTGTTTGTTCACAGGCCGATTTGCATTCCCTGCGGACTGAAAAAAAAAAAAAAAAAACCTGAATAACTCGGGGGGGGGGGGGGGGCTAACTACATTCCCGATTGAATGTAGAGGAGTTTAGAAATTTCTCCAGTCGTTGATGGAATCGAATCTGGACCTGTCCAAAACAGTGACAAGTGGAGAAACCACTAAACTGTCACTTAGGACGTTTACTAATAAAAGTAATAAAATATTTTCAAATAAAATAATTCTTTAATGGATACATAGTTGCTAATAGATGTATGCATCACGAGCCATCGTAGCCTTTTAGGACAACGCACTGTATATTTCTCTACGCATTTGAGTTTTCTGTGGTTAAAGCTCTGGTGACTGCTAAATACGGGATGCTATTCTTGTATTCTGTGTATTCTGCGTAGTACTCTGTGGCCATCTCGTTAGCTACCACTGGTGAACATTTACCGATTGCTGTGTCTGTTTCTACCTTACTTTTGGAACCTTAATCATGCATGTCGAAATGCTTTTCATGCATGATGTGGCAATGCGGCTGTTCGGTCACCAGATGTACGCCTTGACCAGCAGATACAACAGTGGAATGAACGTGATGTAATTTGCATACACGGGTTATTGCTACATCCTGCAGTGAAAGTAGCGTTTCAGAACGCCAGGAAAATTAGAACAAGAGCTAACTGTTTAGGTGACGGTGGACGCAAGTCAAATGTCAGAACGATGATAGGCAGTGGTATATCATCCTGATGATCTTCGGCCGCAGTACAATATAATTTATTTATATTTTATCTAAGCTTTCTTTTTCTTTTCTTTTTTTTTTTTTTTTTTTGGTTTCCCTCAGCTCAGGGTAGTTTTCACACTGCTTCACATGCTGTACCATAGGATAATATGCCACTAGTGAAACAATCTGTAACATGTTTTCTATATCCCACCACATGTGTTGCGAGTGCATTTCTCATGAACTCTCTGTTGCTGTAGCATGTCTTAACACAAAACTTTACATTTGTTATCAATATTGTTGCGTTTGTTGTTGAGTTTTAACCAGCTCAGCGATTTAGATCATATTGCGCTGTTGTATATTATGTCTCTACAAGTGTGTGTGTGTTCACGGGCGGATTTCTTTTGTGAAGGCTGAAAAACCAGGAATATCTCACGGGGGGGGGGGAGAAATTACTCTCTCCGGTTGAAATCGGCAAACTGAACCTGAATTGAAGAGGCCTTCAGAAATTCCTCCAGTCTTCGATGAGACGCGAACCTATACTTCTCCAAATGAGTAATACGTACGTGAACCAAATTTTGATAACGGGAAGACAGCGTTTTCTTTCATTTCTCTTTCAGCGAAGTGATCAATTCAACTACTAATTGCAGGCGTGTTTGCCTGGTGATGGCCAAAGATGCAATTCATCACAGACGTGTTCATTGGGTTAAGATCAGAGTTCTGGTCAGGAAAATGAAGCTTTTGCACTCCCGCATTCAAACCAAGTCACTACAGGCTCTGTAGTATGGTATGGTGCATTGCCATTTGAATTCCCAAACTACTGTCGCAGTGTAGGAAGACCTGAACTGTCCGGAATGCCTTTGTGCCATAAGACATTCATTGTTATAGGAATATCGGCAAATAGTCCAAGCCCAAACCATGAGAAGCAGCGCCAGATGGTGACAGCGCCTACTCCAAACTTCACAGCAGGAATGACACACTTTAGCAAGTAATATTCTCCGGGAATCTGACAGATCATAACATGACACATCATGTGGAAAAAACCTGTACGGCATTTCGTCACTCAATAACGTAGCTTTTCAAGTTCTAGGGACTAATTACAATGGGTTGTGCACCAAGCAAGTTGACGCTGTGCATTATATTCTGCGACGTTCTGTTTGTATACTGCAGCTCTACTGTAAAATCCGATCCAGTGCAGCTCCCTGCGTATTGTCCTTCTTTAATATCAATTCCTGTGTCCTCTGTATATTCCTGGTTGACACTATTTTATGAGGAAAAGAAGAATCTACGCACCACTCTTCTGAGCGCCCTGCCATTGCACAAAACTGGCAGGAACAGATTGATTGCTAATATGGCATCCTATTTTGACTTCCCGTGCGAAATCGCTAAGCGGAACGCCTTAGCCCATTTGCTGTATTTCGCTGACCTACTTACTTCTGACTTGAATGAAGTTGCTTTTATACAGATTGCCTACATGTGGATGGCGGCTATGGTATATTTCCCAAATTCCAGGGTTTTCCTGGTACTTGTGACACTGTAATATCTGAAAATATTTATGAAAATTTTAAATCATTCCGTTTACTGAATTTTTTCTGTTGACCAATTTCAATTAGTACCAGTGATTTCAACATTGGTATACGGGAATATATTTTGAAAGACAAATCTAATAAATGTTAAGCTGCAGGTTTAGTTATATTCTTTTTAATATCTTTCATACAGGTTCAGGTTGCAGCTTTATTGGTAACGATTCTTCTGACTGGTGCATTTGGAGCCAAGAAGTCCTCCACAGTTAAGCCGAATACGAGGGACCCAGAAGATCTCGCAGTGGAAGCCACTGGATTTGAGTGGAACAGTGGTGGTGGTGGATGGTCTGGTGGAGGCGGCGGTGGTGGTGGAGGAAAGGGAGGTGGCGGAGGCCAGCAACTACAGGTTCAAGCTATTCCAGTTACTCTAAATGTAGGACAGTCTGGGGGTGGATCTAAGGGTGGAGGAGGTTGGTGGGACGGTGGTGGTGGCGGCGGCGGCGGCGGTGGTGGAGGAGGGGGAGGGAAAGGAGGTGGTG
Source organism: Mastigoproctus giganteus (assembly GCF_048544385.1). Lineage (NCBI taxonomy): Eukaryota > Metazoa > Arthropoda > Arachnida > Uropygi > Thelyphonidae > Mastigoproctus > Mastigoproctus giganteus. Next base: position 55,249,346 of record NC_143578.1, on the reverse strand, counting down.
GTGGTGGAGGAAATGCTCAGGTAGCATTAGCTCTTTTGGCTGTTCCAATTTCTCTCAATCAAGGAGGTGGTGGTGGAGGAGGAGGAAAAGGTGGTGGTGGAGGAGGAGGGGATAAAGGATGGTGGTGAATATTGTTTACACTGATGGCCGCCCATTTTTTGATGCACATCCTCATCCTCTAGTGAAACTCATGAACTTCACAGAATTTGACTCTTTTAATACGATTTAAACTGTATAGTTTTATTCATTACCATTAAAGTAGCTATAAGAATGAAAAAATTTTAATTGCTCGCTTAACTGTTTAAATTCAAATGAGATTCTTTGTATGTGAAAGAACTGAATATTTAATACCAGTTCTTTGTGTGGTGCCAGTTTTGAAACTATTTTCTGATATAATCCACCTGGCACGAATTATTCAATGTGCAAAATTATTAAAAATGATACAATTGTAAAAAAAAAAAAAAAAAAAAAAATATATATATACTGTATATATATATATATATATATCTGATAATTCAAAATAAAACAACATAAAACATAAGCCAGTAGTGTGGCAAAAAAATGTAGAGCGAAAAATTAACATAAAATAACGTAAAAATAAACAAACAGGGAGGGGAAAGTAAAGGTAAGATATAAACAATAGCCGACAGTCCCCTATATAATTTAGCACTTTAATTCCAATTAATAAAACCGATATAAAATTTAAAATAATGCCAATTATAATATGATTTAGCGGTATCTCCCCCCCAAGAAGGTACCAGTTCCGAAAAACGTGAAATATCACCAAAAAGGGGTTTCTTTTCTTTTATATAAGCTGTCTAAGCTTACATTATGTCAGTGGTGTGGCTCTGATCTAGAGTGCTGTCTGTTCTATAAATTATTTCTCGCTGCATAAGGACCACCGTTGTGCAAATCCTCTGCATTGGTGGATCGATCGGAGGAGGAATGGGTGGTTTGGTTCTTCGATCTTTTCGCCTTTGCGATGATTTGTATAGCGATTGAAATGCAGCGATTCCATGACCATTATTGGCTTCGTGGTACTCTGTCGAAATGGGGCATTAATGGTCAGTCTATTATTTTTATATTTTGTTTTTCTTTCAGTAGTTCTTTTAACCCCTTTTTGGTGATATTTCACGTTTTTCGGAATTGGTACCTTCTAGGGGGGGTACCACTAAATCAATTATAATTGGCATTATTTTAAATTTTATATCGGTTTTATTAATTGGAATTAAAGTGCTAAATTATATAAGGGACTATCGGCTACTGTTTATATCTTACCTTTACTTCCCCCTCCCTGTTTGTTTATTTTTACGTTATTTTATGTTAATTTTTCGCTCTACATTTTTTGCCATTCTACTGTCTTATGTTTTATGTTGTTTTATTTTGAATTATCGGATATATCTGGGCTTCATGTGGAGGAGGTGCATTTTGCTGCCTCTAATGATAGCTTAATATTTATTTATTTATTTTCTTATTTTATGTTAAACTTTTAAGCCATTATTTCTATATATATATATATATATATATATATATATATATATATATTAACAGTGAACATTGTTACTGGAATAAAGATTATGTTCAATTTCATTCTTTGTGTTATTGTCCAAACCAGATTCCATCGCCTGCAAGTGCTAATACGAGTACAGATTAAATTTATAATTCGAATTACATTTAATGAGCCTGGCGGGTAGCACAGTGCATATAAAGCACCGTCCTCTCCATACCAGCCAGAAAAGTTCTGGGTTCTACTCTCATCAGTATTGCGAGCAATTTTTATGAGCTTTTTTCACACCGCGACTGAGTAAGTCGATCTCAGTCGAGGACTGCATGGTTTTTTTCGTCCATCGAACAAGCAAATCACATAACACACACAATTTATAGGCATAATGTATACAGCACAATATGGTCTAAGTTGCTGAATCGCCTAAAACCATATGACAACAGCAATTTTAATGAAAATTGTAATAAATAATGTACCAGTACTAAACAACATTTGAAATAAACTAGGCTCCATCGAATTAGTCACTCACGCAAATTTGGTTTTCGCATATGAGGTGCAATCAAAGCATTCTGAAACTTGACTAATATTTGGGAAATGAAGCCTCCTACCTATTCGGATGGCCACAGAGTACTGCACAATACTGCAGAGCGAACAAGCAGCCCTCTTTAAATTCTGCAAATCACTGAAAAGTCTTTGACCACATTTCACGGATTTCTGTTGCATTTTTCTTTAATTTCAAACAATCTTTGATGCAGATTCACTGCTTAGTAAAATTATTCATTTTAAAATGCGAAGAAACATAAAATACATATTCAACGCCCGCTGATTCAGGCTGATTGCAGATAAACGAGTGACTTGTGTTTCCTTGTCTAGATGAGCCACGGAACACGTTTCGACGTGGCAATATTGAAACTGCAGCGCTAGGACGCTGCAGTACTTTGTATATTGAAACTGCAGCGTCCTAGCGCTGCAATTTCAATATACAAAGTCATTCCCCAGACTTTATGATCGATCTCCTGCTTGTATGCAAGAAGCAATGAGCATATGAATATTCCTTGTTTATCTTGTTTGACTTTACTGGGCTTTCAAAATTTTATGCTAGCCCAGTAAAACTTTATTCATTCCTTTCACGAAATGAACGGCTTCATCTAACCTTACTTGATATGCGATGCGAGAAATTTGTTTTCTGTGAATTGGTCATAGGCCGACGGCAAATACTATTTTGTCTCTTGGAACTTACTGTATGGCTCAACTATTCTCCTTACACAGGAAAAAGCATTATTTTCTAAATTTCTCAGTCAGGCGCATAATCGATGTAATGACCATTCTACCTGTGCCTGGATGATACACTCCTCCACGTTGTTTTAGAAAGTTATGCCGTCTGTACTGTGCATGGTAGTTTATGCCAAGAGAACCTTATGTCTCTTTCATGTGCATTGCATGTTGATTAGTACTGATAGAGTAACGTTTTCAGTGTATTTTAGGAATCAGTGGAAATGTATCATTCTGCTGTTTTTTCCTTGTTCAGCAGAATGAGCTAGAGCTTTTATTATCAGATCAATCGTTATAGGAGATCAGCTAGGTCAATCGTTACAGAAGATCGCAAAGAACCTTCCATTTCGATGGATGGTTCTTTGGGTTCCTCGATCGTGGGAATTACAAAATACATTAGTTTACATGAATCATTTGATCCGTGGTGTAACTTATACAATTAAAATATTAGGCCTATACCTTCTCCTACACTGAAAGTATAGCTTATAGGCTCAGGGACTGAGTGTTCTCCAGGGATAGCATATGCGTTTAGTGGTACCTGTGTTGTGCGTGTTATCCATATTCTCCATAAAATATTGTACGACCCATCGTTAATTGAACGCTGTTTTAACAGTGAAATTGGTCAACAAAAAAAAAAAAAAACTCTAAAGCAGAATCATTTTGCGTCATAAGCTGAATTACTTAATGTTTCAGCTATAACTAAAACTAGAAAGAAAAAAAAATATATATATAATAATACAGAATTTATAGCACCTTCATTATAATAAAAATCTCGTGTGTTTTGAATATTTTGCTAAGAAAACTTTACTAGCCGACATAAAATTTGAAATTTCTCGAAAAGAGTGATGTCAAACATACTGCTTGAAGGTATATGAAAATTATAGGTTATACTGGTGCTTAGAAAGATAGTCCAAATATTATAATTTAGGTCTAAATTTTTTAAAAATTAAAAAAAAAAACAAAAAAACTCCCCTAAATTATACGAAACTTCTAAGTTTTTCTCATGAGATCGTGTATTCTTGTGCATGGGCCAAACACTAAAATGTTTAGAATCATCCTTTTAGCAATACTACAGGGCACCCATGCGTGGATGATGCACATAAATGTAGAGGGCTTTCAACAGGACCCGCGAACCCTCTTGAGGTTCATATACGTACTTGCCCTGAGATCGTTATTGAAATCATCGTTGATCTTTATAGCAAGCAACCTTTCAAACTTGTATTGCCAATTTCACTCTGTATTCTAGTTTCACCTGTATTTTAAAATAAAGTCTATTGTAAAAAAAAAAAAAAAAACATTACCCGCTGTTATTTTACAAAAATAAAAACAAGTAAAAAGTTTTATAAAATGAATTTAAGAAGCTGCAACTTAAAATTTAATTTAAACATAGATTATCTTTGTCATGTCTTTTCTTTTAATATCTTTCTGTAAATATCTTTTAGCCATAATCATATAAATTATCTCATGTGGTACCTTTAGTACGTATCCATAGATTACCATTCCCTGCAACCTATGGTACTCACTAAAGGGACCTGTTGAAAATAGGCATATGCCATTTTTTTTTTTTTTTCACATTTGAAAGGAAGAGGTTTGATTTGTACCTGTTTATACAGTATAACGAGCGATGTTGAAATAAGTCGGATAAAATAACTTGTATATAAGGGAATATAATAATTTTATTATATATCTGTATATAATAAATTAAAGCATGATAATAAAATAAATGCATAACACATTTATAAATGAACAGTTGAATGAAGTGCTGTGGGTAAAAGTAATTAGATTTTATAGTCTACAATTTATTAACCTCATCAATGACATCTAGCTGTACTATATCAGTGAAGCCTAAGCATGATGACGATAGAAACTGTAGCTGAGAAAAAAAAGGGAACTAAATAATAATTAATTGATCAGTGATATGTATTCTGATAAATCGATGATACTCCACATTGTTTTAGCAAATTATTTTATTTCCCCTTCACGACATACCGTTCCACGTCAGGCCCACAAGCAATGACAATTATGAAATGTTAGAATTTACAAGCGTTTCGTTAAATACTTTTGTGCTTCCACTTATTGAGTTCAGATGATTTTTGTGCATTATAAGTTAATAATCGGATGAATATTTAAATTAAAGCATTAATTTTAAGACATTTCCTCACACTAGCTGCTGTCATCAGAAACTGTCCAAGAAAATACATTCGATACGATGTCACAGAAGCGACGCATTGGCTTCATGAGTTCCTGCAAGGATTTCATCAAGTAGTCTATTTTTTCTGTTAGAGTCATATTTTGGGGCGGTTTACTTGCAACTTCCAATGACTCCGGAATACAGGTGTTGGTACACCTCATTTTTATATATGCCTTCTGACTTTCACGTATCGCAGTTTGTTGAAGGGGATAAGTTTCGGTCGAGTCGTTCCGTCGTTGCGAGAGAGCTGGTTTTATACTTGCCTCTATCAAAAAAAAAAAAAAAAAAAAAAAAAAAGAGTAGTTAGAACAGATTTTTATGTGTTATCATTAAAATGCCTAATTCTGTTATAGAATACACAGTTGTATAAAATTAGTGTTCCTTTTTGTTAACAGTGAAATAATTATTTTTTCTTTATTCATTAACTAATGAATAAAATTATAGCTATTTTATTTCAATCGATTTTTTCTCTAAGTCGGGATAGCGGAGCAGAGGGAAAACAGAACAGACAAATATTTATAATATGTACAGGAAATATTATATACATCTTTGGCTTACAATTGAAAATTCGTTTACTTATATTTATTTTAATTTTGAAATTATGCATGATATTAAGAACTAATAAATTCAATAATCATTTTTAAAATAGTACAGTTATACCAAAACTGATATTATAGTTCCTTCATTGTTCAGGAAAGGCTCATATAAGCGTTTGTTGGGATTTTTTTTTTTTTTTGTGTGGTTTGTAGGGACATGTCAGAAATTCTCATTACATGAAATTCATAGCACAGAGGTCATAAACTGCTTGATTGTTCAAGCAGTGGAAGGATATGAGTTGTAGTCTACGAGTATTCTTCTACTTTTGCCCTACGAGTATTAGGATACGAGTATCCATCACTTTTGTGACTAGCTTTTTGAGTGAATTTTTGTTCTTGGCTAAGATTAGTGATTCCTGTAGCGGAAGTTACCTGTTTCATCCATCATAGTATCCTGTATTCATATGGACATCTTGTTTCTTGCGGGGCTGAAGATCAAGATCCCCGATGCATATAATACAATAGGGGGATCTTGTTCTTGCTGCTACATGCATCTCCTTTTTGGTTATCTCAAAATTTTGAAGCAAGGCAAAACTCAAGTCATACAGTGCGCTACCTTAAAATTGATAAACTAAACATACGAAGTTTTTCCTACGAACATAAAACTTATGCGATCGAAAGAGCACATGTTCCTTAACCTTAGAATTAACACGCAAACAATTCCATATTAACAAGTTGGCTGCGTGCCACAAGTAATATTACGCGCATAACTATCCATATGTAGCACCTCAGCATGGGGCCCATAGACAAGTAGCCCTTACAGAATATATACCCCTTCAGTAACACACCTACCAATACAGAACACAGAAATTATTAATTTTTATTTTCATTCTGTAGTTTATTTCTACCTCAACTAGATTTTCTATGCATTACCTCAAGGGGTCACCTTGTTTTGTGAACCATGAGCTGCTGTTAGAGGTGAAAACATATATAAAGACAGAGTTATAATACGCCGGTAGCAGAGAGAAAATAGTGCATAGCAAATATTTTAAGACAAGTACTTTTATAATAAAGCTGTACTGATTATACTCATGACAACCCTTTTACGTTGTTCTTTTCCACCAAAAAGTCATCCTGTTTATGTTTGTAAATCTTCCCGAGTTTCTTAAAATTAATTATGCCACCTTCTCGATAATTAAACGTTGGGAGCCGTTGTATTATTAGCTATTTATTCTACAGAATAAATAATTTGATGTATAAAAATGAATTTTTTTACTTTAACTGAAACGACATGAAAGTTATTTTAAAGAATACATAAGTATTTTACTAAATAAGAATTGTGCGCTTTATTAATAACATATTCCTTTAGCGTATCTAGGATTTTTCGCTGGGAGGGGGTTAAGCATCAGGGCAGTTATTTTAATCTAATGAAAAATTACAAATTTTTTTTTTTTTTTTCGTTTTGATTGAGGCTATTTCGGGGGTGTGGCTGCTGAAGAAGAATGGCAGCCACCTCTCCCTTGGGTGCGCCCCTGGCATATGCACATTAACACACATAAGCACACACACATATACAATTACTGTTAACTTATACTCCAATTAAGAATCATATTACAATGAAAGCTAACTAAAAAGATTCATTCTTAAATTATTTAATAGTATCTAACGTGGAAATTAAGACACAACAACAATAATAATAAAATAAAATGGGACTATAAAGAACCCCAAATAATTTTTAGTTAAAAATCTTTGCGTTTAATTGTTGTGGATTGTTTTAAATAAAAGTTATTGACCCAGAAAAAAAAAGAAAAAACTTTCAGAGAAAATGTCTCTAAAACGGCTGGTGGCTTAATTATGATTGGAATGCTTTAAACTTTCGCGCGCATTCTCACAGGAGGAGATTACTTGCCTGAGGTATCTCTTCTGGTGAGAGCCATTTAAATCCACTAAAGAGAACGGTGCCAATCACGTACAGTTTCACATTAACAACAGTAAGTTTCGAAAAATAATTAACTACATTATTCAGTTGAATTTTCTGTTTAATCATATCCTGCGTAACGTGTGTAATTTTATAGACTTTTTAAGGCTTATAATTGTGAACACTGATAATGCGCGCTACTTGCAGCTTATGTCATCTATTAAGCTAAAGTTGCAGGTAAAACAAAGCGAAATTGTTTCCTTTTATTGTTTTTTTTTTTTAAATTTGTATTTCTTTATAACCATATGGAACTATTCTCTGGAGTAAATTATTTTAGTTTGTTATTTTTTAAAAAAATGAAACAACAAAAATCTCTAGATTAGGCAAGAAGTGTTCGCCAATGCAATTCGGAGTGACAAGTTGTTGAATTGCAGAAGATAATTCGTATTCTGATATTAGCAAAGATTGAAGCCAGATGTTTGTTTTCTCCGAGAAATGATCGCAAACAGAGTGAAAATGGGAATTTAAAGTTTGGGCTCGGTATTAAAAGGGGGAAAAAAAAAAAACCCTTGCAGAATGATAAAGAAAACGTAAATGAATGAATGAATGGAAAGGAGAAAGACTAATGAAAAATATACCTTAACAATGTTAAACCATTTATTCTGCATTCTTTGCTATTGAGAGCGCAAAGTTTTTGAGCAGCCTACCTATTCATTTTTCATGCATATACACATGAGGTGCCATTGTGCGCAGTGACTGTCTTATTCCTGGAGTGTTAACCGCTTCTCTAGAAAAATGCTCTCTGCTCTGACTTTACTGCTGCAATGCTCTTTGAGAGTGTTCTTGTTATTGGCTACTTAATCATTTCTGATGTATTCGATCTTTTTTGGTACTTTGTACTCTTTTGGTTATTTTATTATCAAACCCGTAGTACCAAATGTAAATTTGAGGCTCTTTATTTCGCTTTAGTACTTCTCCTTTGAATATGTTAACGAGTTTATCTTACTTGGTTTTCCTGCATTGTTATTTTTATGGATTTTAAAAATTTCATTCTTTATTGGCTTTAGGCTATTTATGACCATGAAATGTTTTCCTACTTTAATGAAAACTCCAAACACTAACAGTACTAGAACCTATAGTACTTAGTACGGTGCGTGGGTTGAAGGTTGAGGAGGTGAAAGAAGATACTTGTTGGCATTAGACTTTAATAATGGCGTTAAACTGGTACATCTAATGATACATGAATAGTTTATACAGTACTTATTTACTGTTCCTCTCGTTTGTTCTGCATTGGCAGAAAAATTTTAATAATTCTTGTTTTTAGGGTAGTTCCAGTCGCAGATGAGATGAAATGTCTTCCTGACTCGGTCTGTTCCTTGCTCACACTAATAATGAGCCTTTCTATTTTTTATTTTTTTTTTTGGTTAGTAATATGTCTAGGAACAAATTCCTCCCCTTATTCTTCAGTTACAAATTAAATATTAGCTTAGCATGGTTGCTGAAGAATATTTTAGCTTTTTGTAATTTTTCTGCTGTAATACCTTGAGCATAGTTGCTGAAGAATATTTAAAATTTTTGTAATTCTTCTTCTCTGTTTTCATAGGATGTATAGATAGTTCATATATCTATTCCTTCAATTGGCTTAATAATGTTCCCATATAATTTTCCTTTAGAATTTGTCTATCTAATCAATCGTGACAGTGAATTCCATGACGAGATTGTATGTAAACTTTGTTTAGGTGTTTTAAGTCGTATTGCGTTTTGAGCCATCGGTTTTGCATCAGTATTCTAATGCGTAATGAACTTGGTAAAAATTTGGGCCCTGCATCCAGAAAAATTCTCGTTTTATTTCCATTATACTCCGATACAGCCATGTAGCCAGAGAAATTTACACAGTGACCTGCCAGACACGGCACTTCATAATACTTGACGCTATAATTTATAGTATCAGTTCTCAGGTTGGTCTGGCTCTCTATACGAGGAAAATCTCTAATTATCAGTTGATAAAATCGAGAACTGAACATCATTCGTCCCATTTGAAAATTCCAAAAAAAAAAGCTTTTCCCATTTGTGGCGGATGCCGTTTTAAGTGGAATGCCAAATCACATGCCACAGTGGCAATCAGTACTCTCAATTTCTCCAACAATGAGTATTATTTTGTAAACATTAAATTTTCATCGAACACACCTGAATGCTGTTTGGCTCTACAATTCAGTTATCAGTACTTAATTCGACTTACGCATGAAGAATGCCTGTAAAGTAAGGTAAAAAGGCGCATAGCAAGAATACATTAGCTCCACACGTATTCATGTAGATGTGGTATCAATGCAAATATGACAGTGGTGACAGAAACGTGGACAAACTTTTAGCTTAAAAGCGCCAATCAATCAGTAGGTGTGTTGCTACTTCACATTTAATAAAGTGATGGATGCCGTTCTGGAAAAGAGACCAATTTTGCTGCAAACATGCAATATTGCCCAATAGCAATGCCACACCTCACACAGCCATGCATACCTAATGGTTCACCTGGCGGTAGATGTGAAAAGTTTGTGGGAATGTCCAACGTAACTCAGATTTACCCCTTCGGATTATACCACTTAGACGACATCTGTCAGGCAATAAGTTTGTAACTGATGAAGGCACAAGTAGGGTTGTCCCGAATGCAATCGCCTGACTGCGTTTTTCACAGTGGGTATCCATGTATTCATACAAGTATGGGACAAGTGTTCATGCTGTGGTGACGATTATATACAAAGTAGAAAAGTAATGTTATGTTGCTGCTTTTCTGCGCTCGCTGTCGTATCTTTGGATCAGTAAGTGAATCCACAAAGTAATATTATATATTGTACTTTCCATAATCGAATCATATCAGTAGCCAGATGGACAACTACTTGCTATAAACCAGGCATTCTTGCAAACAGGAGTATAAATATTCGTTTCACAATGTACTTTGTTCTCATTTTTCCTTGAAATATGAGCTCATACTACTACTAGTTGCGTAAAAACTAAATAGCCCCTTTCATAATAGGTACTATTTATTTGTAATGCGGTGTTCCTACTTGGCGGCTGTTTTTACGTAAAAGAAGGGTTTGTATTTGTGGATAACTCGAAACGGTAGCATGAAAAGGTGAAAGATCAATACTGTAAAGTATAATGTATACACTTTATAGCAAATATATCCATCTAAATCCAGTTATTTCTGCATTAGCTAGCTGCAGAAGTAGTTTTTTTTTTACGCTTTCGTAAGCTTTAAATATTTAGTATATTTATATTACAAAGGTGAGCCAAATGAAAAAAAAAAAACAAAAAAAACTAGATTTAGATTGTCGGAGTTAAAATTGCACGCTGCCATAGGTGTAATTTAAGGAGTGGTACTAGTACTTATACGGTATGTTGGTTGGCATGTATGTGCAGGTTGTGATGTACAGCAGCGGAGATAGTATGGTGTCCACAGGGACGGGTGCGGCCAAGCTAGCGAAACGCACTCATATTCAGTTTCTTATAGCAGAAGTCGTCCCTCCAGAAGAAATTCTCCGCCGTATGGAAACGGTGTGCACTGATAAATAACGAGTGTACGAATTGGCAAACCCTTACTGTGAAGAAAGGAAAAACTCTTGAGGGTGACACACACCCAGGACAAGCTTATTCAGAAACTATTGTTTTAGTCAGCGCCATTAAGACCGATTGGCGTATGATAGTTGATGGCTAGAGAGCTGTATCTCAGTCACGAGCCTGCTTTTACCATCATACACGATAGACTGCAGTGCAGGAAGGTCTGCGTGACCTGGGTTTCCAACTGTCTCAACGATGAACAAAAAACATTTGCGATTGGGATTACGCCAGCACCTAACGCGATATGAAGAGGAAAGAAATGTCTTTGACTTGCAGAGTGGCAGTGGCACATGGTACAGACAGTTTGAACCAGACAGAAAATGACAGAGCTTGTAGTGGAAACAACAGTCGCCACCTCGGCTGAAGCAATTCTAAGAAGACTTTTGAAAGGATTGAGAAGGTTATACTCATACTGTTATTCAACTAATAGGGGCTACTGCTGTTACATTTCATGTGCAAAGTTGAACTAGTCACCTCAAAAAATTACAGGATTTCCAGGGGGTTTTTCAACACTAGTTGAAATAAAATCAAAATTCGTACCCTTCATCTGTGTTAGGTTTCGATCATGGAGAGAATTCTGCTTTCACTGAAACTTGAGCGCCGATTACTCCACGCCAACGTTTGGGCTTACGTTCAACTTAGAGAAAAATTTCGTCATATACGGTTCTACTTTAAGCTGCTAATAACTTTTTAAATTGTATAAGAATCGCCGAAATAGATGAATCTGCTATACATTTAAAAATTTGAGACACCTCCCTCCAGGACAGATATTTCGAAGTTTATTGGTTTCTCATCAGCTGACTAGTGTTCTGTATTATAGAACATATGCCGAACTGTGAATAACGTGATTTGTTTAAGTAAACAATCAAGCGGTGTATGAAATTAAAACTTCCACTTAAAACATAGCGACTGTTTACCTTTAACTCAATATTGGGCTGTGTTTGCCCTGTGCCATGCAGATTCTATAGTATTGTATCTATCTATGGTTTTTGCCTAATATTTTCTTAAATTATATATGCAATACAAATCCTATAGAATTTTACCGCTTAAGACAAAGCTGTCTAATTCTAGGAGTTAAAGATAAGCACAAGTTTCTAAGCAGTGCATTGTAATTGCTTTGAATTGTAAAGGAGAGACTAGTGTACTAGTGACCACTCACCAGCTGATGAGAAGCCAGTGAGTTTCGAAACAGCTGCTCTGGCGGTGTGTCAGATTTTTCAATGTATAGCGGATTCACCTATTCTAGTGATGCTATACAATTTTAAAAAATATTAGCAACTTAGGAAGGATCATGGATAATATTTGTCTCTAATATAGTTAGGGAAGGAATATATTAAAAATATTTATAATAATTTGTCTCTAAGTTAAGCCTAAGCTTTAGCGCCGAGTTTTTTGAAAAATAAAAGTACCAGTTATTGGCAAAAAATATGATTATTTTCATTTTACTCACTCTCGTATATTACATTTTTTAATTTTTATATTATGTTTCTCTGTTGAATTATTAAATTTAATTATATTATTAAATTATGGAAGTTCAACTATTTTAAATGATATTGCGTTCTAAGTGATTTGATTTTGCCCGATGAATCAAGCAGTTTGACAAAGCAGTATCTCAGCAAGAGATACTTCTTTGTCACTTTATTTCCATTCCCAAATGAATGAACTAGCTGTATAGTGAGAAAAAGCTCTAAAACTACATTCATTGTAGTTTTTTTAGGGTTTTTCCACTCAACCACCTTTTCGAAGGTTATTCTCTCTCTCGCTTTACTCAGCAACCTTCTTACCGAAGTTTTTTCCTCTTCACTCAGCAAGCCCTAGCTGTCAGGGGATTACAGGACCACTCCAGAATTGAAAAGCTGTCCGTAGAAAGTTGCTACTGTTAGATTTGTAATATTCCACCTTTAAGAAAATGAAATTCTTTAATGATAGGTGACTAACCTTTCTTTCTTTGTTAACTGCTCTGATTGAAAGTAATTCAAGATCCGCTGTAACTGGCTGTCTTCAATGGTTTTCGAAAAGTTTGATACATAATCATGCGATCTGTAACAAATTTTTGAAACCGAAATTTGTTAAGCTAGAAGGAGTTTTTTGGAAACAAAGCTCCTAGTACAGTAAGCTTAACAAGATCGACAGAACATCCACTGTGCTCGGGCAGCTTACCTCTACTAGTAGCGTTTAACATAACAGCGAAACTGGAAACTTTCCAGTGAACTAACTGACGCATAAATAGAATGATCCCAATTATGCGTGAATCTAGCAGGCGATTAATGCCTTTTATATGCTAAGAAAATTCAGGGAAAACAACAACATGAAATCGAATTTGTAATAACAATCATCACTAGGAACGAACTTTTACAGTCCAGTATGTAATCACATTTGTATCGTTCTTTGGATAAATATATTTTGAAAAAAAAGCTACTCTAATTAAATGTTTACGTTTTTATCGACATTTTGATACGTCGTTGGCATTTTTTGAGTTTAAATTCAAATCACCTACCTGGTATAACCCCATCATGACATTCCGGACCCGTCTTGTAGCTGTGTGCGAGAAAGGAAGTGTCACACAAGAAAAAAACAATCTTTAATTAGAAAATTTGGAAAAGCGATGCAAATATTTAATATTAGGACACGTAATATTTAGTTGATTTTGGTTTAAGATTATTTATTTATTTATTTGTACACCTAGTCGTGCCATAAATACTGCTACTCGAGCGAATGCGCGTCGAATAAGCAAATACCAACGAGTTGGTGGGTCTTCTATGACGGCCTTATATGAATTGCATCATTATGAGCAGTGCAAAATCGTAACAAGAAGAGAAGGTAACGAACCCCTTGAATGAAATAATATTCGATGGGCAGCACTAGGCATTCCTGCAGGATTCTTTCCTGCTCAAAAGGCAAAAACCGCTTAGAGGTTCACAGACAACATTTTTTTTCAGTTGATTAGTACTTCAGATTGGTCCTTAAAGCCAGGATTTTAACTCATTAGGTTGTAGACTATGGGTGGACTCAACAGACCTGTCCTGCAGCAGGTGGCATCTTGGTATTGAAAGTGTCAAGCGATTTCTGGAAAATAGCAAGTGATGACTTCACTATTGACAGGCCTACTTGTTTGAAGACTTCCGTGAAAATGCGAGAACATTTGTAGCAGCTCTGGATATTATGTTATTGATTATAATCATCAAAATACGATACGTCAATATTTTTTTTTTTTACTTCGTGATTTTCTTGTAATTACTCAAATACTCTGTCACAGTATTTATGGTAAGACTGGTATATGTGTTATATGCAGGGTGAGCATACAATACCCTCCTATGATGGACTGATAATTTATGAATGAATATTATCTCGAGGAAATGCAAACTATTCTACAATTTGGGCGAAAATATCCGTAGTCTAAAATTCAAGTGTACAGATAGGGCTACCTTAATTTTCAGTTATTGGCTAGTCGAAAAAAATATTACTTGTAATAATGATTCAGATCACATTTATTATGTAACACAATAACTGTATTGTATCCTTATTAAAAGTGTATTGTATAATCGTATGTTGCAGTTCTAATAAATTTAAATTTATTATATAACAAACGCGCATTCGAATTCATTACGGAGAGGAATTCACCATAAGAGTTGAGCGTTCTCCTTTGCCTGATGCTACAGCTGACGATATTGACAATATTGTGAAAAAAGAAATGCGTCTTGCTTGTCCATGACACATTACCAGCCAGCTGGGTTTACATCTAATTACCGTAAACAGATGTTGGCAAAATCTATCCTATTCGCATGATCATTCGAAGTTCTGAATTGAACAGATTTGATCTTATACGAATATCGCCTTAACATTTGTCTCATAACTTTTAAAATATCCATCTGTGGAACAACCAGGGATTGAACGACACCCCTGTCACTGCAAATGCTTAAACTTCGTATTGAAGCGATTTTTGAAGCAATATTAGAAGTTGAGGTCTGCCGCTTCTAGGGGCATCGTTGAACTCTTCCTAGTCATTCAGATTTTTTTTTTTACAAGAGCACTCAATGCTTTTGATCCTGATCTTTTCTTTATCTTTCTTTCTATCTTCTAAATGCATTCTAGGGCAGAGGCAGAACAACTGTTTTCATAATAATAAACGATAAAGGTTTTTCAATTGTTAGAGCAATTAAATAGCGGACATGTTCATTGTTAATCAAATCTATCAACCAGAGTTCTTTATTTATTAGCATCCCTTGCGTAATATTTGCATTTTATGGATTATTGCACGACGAACCACTGATATCAACCTATCGAATTTAAATTCACCATGAGTAGTTATTTTATGCTCACCCTCTACATTTAAATTCAATTACTGATTACATTAAGTTATTATAATGTGATGACAGAAATGTCACTCATTTAAATTCATTCATTTTAACACCTTCATTTACATTCATTATTATTAACACTATTACAGCGAGAGGGAGGTATGCATTATTACAACTCACTATAGCGGAACCTTTAGTGGATAATTACTCGTAAATTTTAAAGTGTTTTTAACACTATCTTGTTCTTTCTTCAACAAGTGCTGTTTAATAGTCAGAATGTGAGTTAGCATCGAAAAATACGATGCAATAAATTCGCGAAAAAATTTTTCACCATAAATTTCCAAGGATTACGGTGAAACATAATGCGTGAGACAACTATTGGTGTCTAATGCTTTCATATAATGTCAATGACATTCGTAATTCAGCAGTATATTCTTGGCTATCTGACTTGCATAGTTATTGTTTAGAAATGCTTTAAGAGATTTAGTTAATCGGTTTAAAACTGCGCACTATATCCCCAAAATTAGCTAGTTTATCATATTGTGCAGGAGGTATATTTCCACGTCCTTATTATACATTAATCGGAATATGTTTCCTTTAATATAATATGTCGAAATGTCCATGTTTTGTTTAAGCTGTAAAAATTATATAAATTCTTATTCATATAATTTTATAGTTATCACTTTTAGATTAATTTGCATTTAAATTACTGATTTAAATTGAACGTAATGAAATTTAATTAAGTTTGATACACTAATTTAAAGAGGTTTAGCAGCCTAGCATGGAGTAAGCAAATATTGTGCTGTCTTGGAAGAGGGTAAATCTGCATCGGAAAAGGGAGTTTGCAGTGAACAGCAAAAATAGCGAATGGAGCGATGAACGAACAAAGTTTTTGTAATTTAAAAGCAAGCAACGAGCGAGCTCATGCTATTAAGCTTAAACGTAAATGGACCCTTGGAGTTTAGTGTACCTCCGAGAGGAGCTAATATAGTGTTTTTGGGATTGTCAGTCTTCTTTTACAGGTCTTGTGTTCATAAAACAGCCTGTATATTAAATTAATTTGATATTTTTAAAAACAACCGATAAGTAAAACAGTTTTTTGTAATTAATTTTGAATTGCAAACCGGTTATCTATCTTCCATATAAAGGATGAACGTAATAGGTAAAATAAGACTGACTGTCAGTGGAGGTTTGCTACAGTCATTTACGTTCACGATAGAAAAGGTAAATCTTAAAGAAGTAGTATGTCTGTAGCAGAAATCCAGTGTAAGAAAGGAAAAATAAAAGAGTTGTAATTTTCCCAACTTCTTCTTACTGAAAAAATGGGGATCAATTACGAGAGATAATATGGTAGACCTGTCCCTTACTACTATATTATTATAAGCGAAAAAGATAATTTAAAGTGTATGGAAAGCTTGTAGTGAACTTTTACCAAAAACTTTGTAAAATGTGTTAAGGATTAAAATGGGCTTCTGTTGGTATTACTTGAGTTCCCTCTAAAATTAACATTGGCTAATTTGGTCTAGGGATTTAGAGGGCCTCGAATAGAACATAATGCAGAATTGCAGTGGTACACTCGTAATACCATAAGCCACAGGAGTGTATGGCTTTTTAAGGTTTTGAAAACGTTCACCTCATAGGATGTTATTTCCAGTACTATGCAGCGAAGCATTCAAGAATTCTGGTGGAGCACAGAAACTTCCACTTTGGAGAAAAGTGCGGAGGTTGACCATAAAATGTTCATCATGCAGATTAGCTTGGGTTTGCAGATTAATCAATTTCTGACCAAGAGCCAAATACGTGCTTTGCCGTCCTGTTTAGTCTTGTCATTTTGTCCGGATGAGACTAATCCAGAGAGAGTGCATAATTGTCGTGAAATAATTAATTAACGTTTTTAAATTCACGTCTAATTCCGGAGGTGGTTGTATAGTCTTAGGGATAGCCAATCTTTCCATCCGTCTGTTATGGATCGTTTTTATTTTCGATTTTTTATGAGCGAAACAGCCTGCTTAATTAAGCCACATAGAAAAAGTCAAAGGCGAAAGTACAGAAAAACTCTGGCATAGAAAGATCTTAATAATTGTATTACACATTTATTAAGACCATAATTGCTAGTTGTGTTGTATTGTCAAGGTAGAAGCTGAGGGGCACTGGCATCCAGATTCTGCATGATATCCTATTAGTCACTCTGTCAGAAAATTTTAGTTTTCTGAGAATGTTGATTATAAGATGGATTACTTAATTTGGATGGTAATGTTCCACACAAGACATCTGTCTGTTTAGAGTTTATTGGAAGTAGTATTTTAAGTTGGAATGCCACGTAAAAATAGGGAGCATGGTGGACATATTTTGAAACATAATGTTTATTTCTCTTTAACTTGTTAGAATACAGAATAAAGTATTCAACATTGTATCGTGGTTAAAAGTCTACTGTTACTTATTAATTAGGCGGACCGTGGCCAAGTGGCCAGTGTACGGATGTAGAGATGTTGAGCATTCTGACTCGAGACGATGGCCCAAAATAAGTGGCCAGTTGTTACCAGTGAGTGTCGTGTCTGGCTGTAGTAAAGCACTGTAACCGTAAAACTCTTGTACTATAAGGCTTTCCTGGAGCATAAATAAAAAAAAATGGTAGTTCCCATAATATGGCAACGTTATTAAAAGAATTATTATATAAATCTGATTTAATCCTATCAATTTTCCGAAGGCTGTTTACAGATAAAATAAGGTGCACCTATATTTGACATTGGACTCGAGAATAGTAAGGTCAAGGAATGATAATTCCAGCATTTTTATGAAGCATTGTGTACAATATGCATGGGACAGCTATTGGTTATTAGTTATTAATATGACTAGTTGGATTGATATTAAAATTGAATAAAATGCACATCTTTTTTTACATCAGCATCTCTGTGTGTTTGTCAACTCAAACCTCATATGAAAATTACAAGCAGATGATTTCATGCATTTTACTATTTTTCCATTCAGATGAGGTTTTATATCTTCTGTTCACTCTAAAAGCTCTCCTGTGGTGGTCTAATTACCGCAAATCTTATACAAGCTGCTATGCTGACAGACAAAATATGTATCTCTTCAGCTTGAACACATTCAGTACATTTTAAGTTTGATCAAGCTGTCTGTCTCTCTTTATAATCTTAATATGGTCTAACGAGAACTCACATTTTTAAATCTTTCTCTGGTCTATCAAAAGATCATCGCAAACATTGAAAGGAGTCTTCATTAAATTTACCTGTATCAGGATGGGTTGAGCAATCATCGCATTGACCATGTTACGTTATCTCAATATTTTCTACCAAACACCTGTTCATCAAAAGTTATACCATGACTTGTACTTCTTATATAACTCTCTCAGTGAAAAAAATTGACTGTTTAACCACTTAGAAACTCTCTGCACCTTTCCTCCAACCAAACATAGAACTAAGTTTTAGGCAACTTTTAGACTTATAGGGGCTTTCGGTGTGAACTTACTAAGAAACGAGACTGCCTTCAAGAAGGAACTGTGCCTCTATGGAAAGATTTCACTTAAAGCATTGTTTCTAGTGCGACAACACTAATGACTCAGGATAGATTTATTCATAGAAAATCATTTTCAATGTGATCGCTGTGCATTCAGTACTACTGCAGAATTATACTAAACTTATCCATAACTGCAGATAGAGCTTCTTCAGCAATGCTGTCCACAGTAGCAATGATGTAAGCTTTCAATTTTAAACCGAATGTGGATTATTCATGTACAAAATGTACTTAAGAAATCCCTCAAGAAATAGTTATATAGATTTAAGTCTGGCAAAATATATATCGATTTGGGATGAAAACGTTTGCTAAGGAAATCAAAAGATGTATGTGCCATATGCGGTCTTGCTTCATCTTGGAATAAAACCAAAGGGAAATGTTCGTTTCAAATGAATAAAATTAATTCCCATGCTAGGAAAATTTGAAATGAAGTAGTCTTGAAGGAATTGCAAATAACGGTCGGCACCCACTCTTATCTTCTTTTTAACCACTTCCAGCCAACACGTTCCTTCCTGTTGGCATACACATCACCATTCTGTAGAAAGGTACTAAGTGGTTGTGAATAGGGAAAAATAACCTGAATATAACTCCAACCGATAAACTGTAAAAATAAGTCGTCTTTATAGTTTATCGGTCGAACTACAAACGTTTTTTCCCCTTGGGTGCACAATATCAGTCTTTCCAAAGTGAATATTCTCAATTGTTAACCGCTAGCGAGAATTTCTTCTGGAGGGAGCTTCATTGATCAGTAATAAACTGTTCGCAAAGTTTTATATGTACTGTGACAGATAAACAATTATAGTTTGTATTTAATTAAATATGGGCAAGTCAAAATAGAAGCATCTATAATCCTCTTCATGTTCTTTTTACTACCTTAATGTGTGTTAAACAGTATATTTTCTCAAATTGCTTGTGATGTTAGAGCTTAATATTGTTTAATTATGTCAGCTTTTGTTAAATGTTGAACGGTAATATCACTTGATTCATTGCTTTATCTATGTATGGGGCAGATCATTACATTTCCTGTATGTCACCATGCAAATCAACTTAAATAAATAAAGGGGAAAAATACTTGACATAACAACTAGGCGCCACCTAGCGATTTGTGTGGCCCAGAAGAGTATTAAGACTTGACCACCTGACAAAAGTCAACCGTTGATCTTGATAAAATGTTATCCTGTCGTATATGTGACATTGTACCATTAATCGTTTTATTACATGCTTCACAAAAGAGAAAGAAATATCCATGGACTTCTAGAAGAATCTGACTTGCTGGATGATGCTATTGTCATATGCAAATACACATAAAACATCTTATTTGTTCAGTTAGTTGGAATTAGCACCGATGAAACTGAGGCCATACAGATCAAGTGTATTGCGTTTTTAAATTTCATGGTAGTTATGTTTGTGGAATGAAACATTTCGGGAACCCCTGTGTCTGTGATTGAAATCTGCTAACTCAGCTTCGTAAAGAGGATAAGAACCTGGACTTTACCTTACCAGTGACAGCTTTTATCCTTTCGCGGAAGTCTATGACAACAGCATCGCCCTTTTTTCTTTCTTTCCAAGTTAATTTAGCGTCGAACTTGGATGTTTATTCAAGATATATTAATACTTACGTTTCACCGTCTCAGCGATTCCTTTGGGAGTGAATTGCGAGGGATCATCAATCATGTCATTCGACAGTGAATATCTGACATTTCTTTCCTTGTGGATGTCATGAGGTGGATTGAGTTCGAGTACTCGATATAAAATATCCATTATGATTTCTTGTGATTTCGCAGAGCAAGGGATTACCGCCTTTTTCAGACATTTAATTGAGTGCCTCACTGACCTAGATAAAAAGAAAATGAAAAAATAATAAAAAAAAAAAAAAAGCTTTAATACATGACTTATCGTATCGAGCAATATTTTACTTGCATACTAATGGAATAAGTATTAATACTTTCAAAAAAAGCTTTGTAAGAACTGGAAAACGTTTCATATTAATCAATCAGTATCATATCACTTAACGGCGTCATTACCGATTAGTTAATTTTTAATTAGAAGTAAAAATTTTATGGCAGACTCAAGACGCATTCAGAAAAACTAAGAAAATGCATTCAGTTAGCTGGTCGTTGTTGTACTGGGTCTGCTTAAATTTTTATTTGTGTGCTCCATATCAATATCTCGTTGTGGGCTCAGAAAAGACAAAAGATTTGAGGTGAGAGCCACACTAAAGCTCTAGTATTGTCTTCAATAACGATGAGAGCTTGAACGTAGACAGCATCGCTGTAATTCATTTCTAGGTTTATATTTTGCACTTAATGTTTGGTGTAAAATATCTTTTTGACAAATTCAATTTTGCTTGTTCCATTTAGTTGTTCGTACAATCCCTGGTGTTCGACTGCTGTGCAAAAAAGTGCAGATTCCTCCCGTATAGATATGACTCGAAATTGGCATATTTCACATAGTGTGAAAGAACAGCAATCATCACCACTGTATTAACCGCGAAGAAATTATATTGGACCGTTAACCGGATGCCACAGAAGTTTCAGATAAAGGCAGTCAGAATTGCCTAGCCTGTCGAAACATTCAACGAGTGAATCATTGAATAAAGCTTTGTTTCATTTAACTTAAAGGGTCTTCTCTTATTTTCTAATACTGACATTAATTAATATCGTAAATTTAACGGTAAATTCTTTGTTTTAAAGACATCATTTGTTTCATTCATTGAGAGAAAACATTTACTTCACTTCATTTATTTATAATATTGGTATTATTCAACTTCACAGCTTTTCCAAACAAATTGATTTAAAACTTTCTTTCCTTTACCTACAGAAGTTGATTTCATCTTCTGTTCATAACATCAGTGGCATTTAATTAATATTGCAAATTTTCCCAAGCTTAAAACTCTACTCAACACTGGAAGTAATGTAAGAAATAAAATAATTACTTACACTGTAAATCTATCTAAAGAGTGGATTTTACTGCGAATTAATTTATAGCGAATCAGTTTAAAGCGTATTTATTGCATTTATTAATAATGACGTCGTATTTCAATTAGGTTAATCGATTGGCACAAATTATAAATGAGAAATTTTAATTATTAAAAGTTCTCATTTATAATTTCTCATTTTATAAGGGATTTATGATTTAAAAAAAATAATAATAATGCATACCGCACTGGTTCCCTCAGCACGAGCGTCACTATCTTCGAAGTATGGGTGATTGTTCTAGCAATACGTCTAACAATACTTGCATTTATATATAATCAACAACACTACTCTATAGAGAGAATTGCTTTCTTGAAAATAAACTCCATCATAGGAATTATTCAGTAAGAAAAAATGTAACAGCAATCCCTGAAAGAACAAGAAAAAAAAAAACGATGCAACATTCGCTCAAGAAATGGTATCTGTTCACTGAATATGGATTTGGTTCATATCTTCAAAATTTTTCATGCTCCAATTTTAGTAATTTCTATTTTCTTTTCACCTTTGTGCAGTTTTTCTCATTTTTACAAGAGAAGCTTGTACTAGTACCTTATCATCCCATCCTTCATTCCTTGCCTTTTTCTCATTATCAAAATTGTCTATTTCTAAAAACTCAATACTCATCATAAATATATCGTTACTTTAATATCAATATTTTTTTTTACGTCCGCCTATTCTGTGATATTCTCTTTTCAGCTTTCTTTTGAGTTCACTTAAATAGTCTGACTTCGCCTTGTTTCGAAATAACACGTTTCTTCTTCATTATTTAGCAGCTCCCATTGGTACCTTGTTTGATATGTATTTTATTTCTTTTTCAGCAGCTAGAATTAATGACCCGCAATTTAATATTACTTAGGATTAATCACCAAACGTTATCATAAAAAAAAATTTCAGTTTCTTTGTTTACTTATTGCAAGAAGCGTGTTTTAAACCTTCAAACCAGCGATTCTGTTACTGTAGTCTGCGTTCTTCTGCAGAATCGTAGAGATATTTCAGGATGTCCACGAATAGTTCTTATTAATATATAAAAACTGAAATAATTTACAGCACAAAAACGTCTGTAAATTTGGCGGGGGGCCTCGGTAAATTTTAAGCATAACAGCGATATTTAGGTCCCTGATGGTTGAGAACTACGGATTAAACGACAATATTTTGACTCTTTTGCATCTTCCATGCAATCAAAACATAAACTGTTATCATTTTATTGCAACTTTAAAAGTGCATGTAGATTAGTAATAACAACAGTAGCACTATTCAAACAGCTATGGACAGTGATATATGCGACGTAAAGATAAATATAAGTGGGGGTAACAAACTTATCAAGTTCCGAAACCTGACTGTATATATATCAAGAAAAATACAGGCATACATTGCCATCTAGTGAACGAAAAATGAACTAACAAAGAATAACGTATGCAATGTGTTCTGAAGGGGAAGAATTATTCTATCTTCTTTTTTTTTTTTTTTTCACACAGTATTTCACTTTTGGATATTTGGAGTAACATTGCAATTACGTAACTGAGCAACACACTTAATATGAAAACAAAAAGAAATTTAAAAACTATGTAGTTAAAATCTAAAATAAAATAAAAATAAAATAAATAAAAAAAAAAAGTCTTACAACAATAAAAAGTCCTACTAAAATACAATAATTTTTTGTTTATTATTATTATTTTTTTTTTTTTTTTTGCGAAAAGTTAGTTACCTCCTTCAGTTCATCTATTCCTTCTGGAATACTTAATCCAATAGGTTGTACTCTTATTTCCTATTTAAGAGTTCCTATTTAAGAGTGTGTTTTTTCAGTAACTCATATACATGCTATCCACCAACATGTATTGCAACACTTCGTCCCTGGGAAGTAATAATGATTATTTACAGTGGTCACATACAGGCAGATGGCGGTACCAGTTAAAAGATATAAAATACATTCATACTCACTGACAGGTAGATCGAATAGAATGGGCGAGAAAACGATCTGGATCTCTTCACAAGAAGTTAGATGGTATGTTGACCTCTTATTCATTCCATATTCATTTACAGGATAGTAGAACCGGTGGGACACCCTAAATCAATTGTTGAAAAGATCGTATCCAGTGAAATAAAGAAAATAACGCAACCATTCTCCTAAGCCAGGCATACCTCTATTAATGACCTTCAAAGCACGCCATTAGTTGAAATTGATAAGAAATAAATCATTAGCATTAGTAGAGGCATGCGACGCAAGAAAGCAAGCTTATGCAGCATCAGCCCAAAAAAAACCCCTCTCCCATTCGTTCCAAATGCCTGTCCAGCTCAGCCTTAAATTTATTTAGGCTATCAACTTCCACAACAAAAGATGAAAGTCTGTTCCACCAATCAACCACCCACTGGCTAAAGGCAAACTTCTGCACATCTGTATTCTACAACAGTCTTTCTTCAATTTGAATCTATGCCCCCTCAGGTTCTTAATCTGAGCAAGAGGAAGAAAAGCCTAGTAGCCTCCAAGATTAAGTCCCTGAAGGCTTCCCATTTAGAATTCAACGTTGGTAACATCATCAGATGATCCTACTGTACAGAATTTAAAAACTGTCTGAGACCCCTGTAGTCACTTTTGCGATAGCAAAAGCCCTTCCCTTTAGCCATGGTGGTAGTTACATTTTTAAGTAATTCCCATATCAGTACATTGTGATCACTGTCACTCAGCGATTCCTTTATCTGCAAATTCTCAATGCATGGATAATCACTGCTGATAATCAGATCAAGAGTATTACTCCCTCTGGTTGCCGCTCGAACATGCTGCTGTAGAAAACAGTCATCCAATAAATTCAAAAAAAGTCTGGCTAGTGTGCGAGTAACCAACCACAAGTTCCAGTCAATATCTGGAAAGTTAAAATCCCCCATTATGAGACATTCTGATTTACTGGCTCACTCTATTTCTCTGCACAATTGCTCATTATACTCGTCAGATTCATTAGGCCTGTAACACACACCTACTCTCATTTTCTCTTTCCCAGTGCTAATGTCACACCAAACACACTCAACATTGCATTGTCCACCAACATCAATTGAATGCACTTCCTTAGATTTTATGTGTTTCTTAACTAACACATAACCCTTCTTCCCTTCCTGTTCTGTCTATCCTTTCTGTACACATTGTACTCCCCAAATTCCAATTCTGCACTGCTTATATCTGTGTGACACCACGTCTCTGATGTCCCAACAATATCTGCTTTTGAAGTTTTGACTAGCACTTCAAGCTCATCAAATTTATTAACACCAATGTACACCAATTCCTAGCATTGGTGTACATGGAAGTATACATGCACCTGTTTCTACTCTTAGTTACCCTAACTAAGAGTAGAAACAGGTGCATTTATTTATTGTTCCACTATGACTCGTCATCCAGAATAAAGACCCTTAGATGTGTCAACCAAACAAAAAACTAACAGCTACAATCTGAAGAACAACTAATTATTAACTTAACTTGGATCTGACCACTGGCTTAAACTGGAGTCATTATCTGAACTTGACCACTCACACGGACGGGAGAACATGTCCCAGGAATGGCATACGAAGACCTGACAAAGACATTGTGCGGTTTGCTGCCGAAACATCATTACGATTTGAACCGGGTACCCTCACTCGGTTCACTTTCCTTCCCTTCCCTTGGCAGGGGGATGGTTACTCTATACCCTCCCCCCTGTCATCCCTATCTTCACCTGGCGAGGCATGGGCCTGCCCCACCGACTTTTGGGGTTATCTTCACTATTGACCCCATATTTCTGTCTTTCACCCCCCCCAGTCTTCAGTCGTCTCCCTTCCCTCTCTAGCTATTTTGCGACTAGCGTTTGACCCCTGTCAAAACTACACAAGCGACACACTAAAAAAAAAGAAAAAAAAAGGGAAAAAAAGGAAGAGGGAAAATTAAACTCTACCCCGCATAACTTTTGGCCTGACCCAATTTCTAGCGTTTCTTCCCCCCCCCCCCCTTTTTAGGTCCTAGCCACTGAAATCTCAGGAAATTAGGTGGCAGGACCTGCCAGAGTAAATCTCTAAAATACTGGTGTACCTGGTCTGCCTCCACGAAGTATAGTGTGGGCAACGGTGGGTCTCATTTGAGACCCAATGGCTAAAAGACCAGATGAACCACGGTACAAAACATTACACACCACAATATCCATACACTTTTAAACCTCTGGCCTCTACACTGTTCTGTATCACACCACAATGTATACTACGCGGAGATGGGGGAAACCCCTGGTGCCGTTAGACCCTAAACACACTATAACTCCTGGAAATCTCAATTACATTGCTTTCCATGCTGCTGCTCATTCCAATAGAAGTAGTACAAGAATCACTTTTGCCTCTACCTACGGCCAGTGTTAACATTTTAGTTTGTGTATCGCCTCAAGCTAGCAGTTTTCCGACCTACCTAACACTGTCTCGATAGCATCAGCAAATATTCTTGCACCCTTTCTATTTACGTGTACCCTATCCCTGTAGAAGCGGTCTCTTCTGTCAACAAGCACAGACCAGCCTGAAAAACATTCTACCCCTTGAGCCTTGCACAATCTCTCCAGGGCCGAATTGATCGACAAGGCTCTCATCATAGACTCCCTCCTATTATGTCTGGGCAAAATTGCAGACACTTTTGCATTCAACCCTAATACGCGACTCTTTATGTACATTGACCTGTACTTTTTGAGTAAATCTGCAGATCTCTTACTCTTAATGTCATTAATTCCAACGTGTACAATAATATGACCTTTTGTGCCTTTAAAGATGATATCTACTCTACAATGTCATCAACTTTTGCCCGTGGCAGACATACTCTGGTCCTGTTCCACCTATCCTTCTTGCATAGTATATTTTCCGTCTCCCTGAAAATAGAGTCACCAACAATAACTAGTTCCTTTGGGGCCATCGCATTCTGCCTTGGAGATTGCCTCTGTGTTGCCTGATGCAGAGGAGTCAGCTCTGCCGTTGAGCTGGGCAGCTGAGAGCTTGATGGGCCCCCTCATATTAATTTCTTCGAGGGTATTTACCATAAACTTCAAGCTCTTATAGTCGCCCATCAGAAAGCTGAGTTGGCGCCTAATTTCTTTCTAGGCATCTAGCGCGCGCACACACACACACACACACACACACACACACACATCCTCCTTGGCTAGATCATGTCCCGTTTTAGAAAGTTCAGCAAACTTTCTAAAACGTTCTTTCTAAAATGAAAGTTATTTCATGTTTCGCACATTTTTTGAGACTTTGATGCGTTGGAGAATCGCCCCCATCGTTCCCCCCCCCAATCACAGCACTCTCTCTCGCTAGTCTGTGATTTATGCATCGTAGCTCTAGTCTGGGTCATGATTTACGTTTAAATATAGTTTAATCAACAATGGAATTTAATAAGATTAATAAATATTTTGATTAATTGATAATACTATTCTAAACTAACAGATTCCTAATGCAGTGCTTCGTATTGCGTTATCTAGTTTTACGTTGTACATTACGCTATCAGTTCGAGATATATACGTTGCGCTATTTCTTATCGATTACAATATGGCGGCTAGTTGAACAATATTGGCGCCAACACCGGGAGTCGTAACTTCCAAAAATCACTAGTTAAATTCAAAATAAAAATCTAACGTAGGCTACTAAACCTATTTAATATCTTTGTAAAACACAATGTTGTATGTTAATTAAATATGTTAATAAAAATCAAATAAATAATAAAACAAACTTTCATATTATGGTTACTCGAGGACAACCCCATAAATCGAAGGGGTACTTTGGTGAGCTGACTGGA
Source organism: Mastigoproctus giganteus (assembly GCF_048544385.1). Lineage (NCBI taxonomy): Eukaryota > Metazoa > Arthropoda > Arachnida > Uropygi > Thelyphonidae > Mastigoproctus > Mastigoproctus giganteus. The sequence goes on along the minus strand of NC_143578.1, from coordinate 55,221,724 downwards.
GACACAGGGGTGGATTTATGCACAGGCGTATGAGACGTTAGTTGAAGCCGCTCCATCAAGGAGGGGGAGCAGTTTTGATTCGGTGGGAGTGCCTCTGACAGCCTAAATCAGTCCTTGAAGAGACAAGCGACAAAACTGGGATAATTGTTGGACCAGCTTTCGTCAGAAAGACACTTCATAGAATGGGTTACCATGATTGTGCAGCTGCTCGTATGACGAAGTGGTCTCTCAGCAATGCACATCACTGGCTATAGTGGCACAGAAAACGAAAGCAGTGGACATAATAGTAGTGGCAGAACGTGGTGTGGAGTAGTGAATCACGTTACACTGTCCTAGCATCAGATGGATGCACCTGCGTTTAGCCCAAAGTATGGTTTCACCAAGATTGTATTACACTCCCCAACGAATATCAGTAGTAGTAGTGTGATGGTGCGGGCCTGATGTACATGTTTTGGACTTGATTCATTAGTTTTCATCGATGAAACCATGAATTTATACTATGATATTTTGAACAATTTTGCCTTAATTGTATTGTGGAAATTCTCTGGAGAGGAAAAGCCATATTTGTATCAGGTATGACAACGTTCTATGTCCAAAATATCGTCAATACAACAGTAGGCTGAGGAGAATAACGTGGTGAATGTACCAGTTTCACGCCTGACCCTAGATCTGAATCCAACTGAACACCTTTAGGATGTTTTTTTTTTTTAAATTATAATTGATAGATATAACATGACGTCAAATATCAAAAGGAGTCTGATATTTTTATGAAAGCCATCTGGCAAGCCTATGTGTGAAGGCTACGTGGGGTACATAATTAAATTACAAAAATTAGAAACACTAGACTCCAGGTAAATTTGCAAAATTTAATAGTTTATTGCCACCAAGAGTAGAAAGGTAGATTCACTAAATAAAATTTCATTGATGCCGACGTTTCGGAACTACTTTGGAATCCGTTACCAAGAGAAATTATGATATAAAAGCGACCGCACTCTTCTGAATCTAGACAAACTGAGGTTGCATCATGATATAAACAGAGTACACGCCCAGTATTCTTGGAACTGGATATGGTATCGAAAAATGACAATATTTATCACCTTCGGGTGATAAATATTAAAATGACATTATGTTGCTTCAACAAACCATATGAAATTATTTAGATGTTTCGAAAAATTTCTTTTAAAGTACAGTATCGAAAAATATAAAATTCTACATTTTGGGGAAGAGCAATCTGAGATTATCTAATCAATAGGGAAGCTGTAAGGTAGTTGATAACCAAAAAGACTTAGGAGTAACTGTATAAACCGACATTAAGTTCTCTTAACAGCGAAGATAGTCTACAAAATGACTTCACTTTTGGTAGCTGCAAAGTCTTCAAGACTAGATATCTGCATGGTGACTTGATTGAGATGTTTAAGACTGGTAAGGCTTTTTGAAATCTTATAGTAAATTAAATAATAGGGATTTTTTTTTTCTTTTTCTGAAGATGGCACAAACTAGAGGACATGCACTTAAAATAAGAAGAATAGTTGTGGATATAAGGCAGTTTTAATTCAACTGCTGGATAAAAAAAAAAAACTTCTTAATCTTTTAGAACTAAAAAAAACTTCTAAATCTTTTAGAACTTTTGGAGGAAATCTGGTGATTTTAAGGCCTTGCTAAATAAGCCAGGCTTCCTTGCATTAATTTTCCTTTATTACACCTTTATTTTATTTCCTTTATTAAATGGAAGACAATTTTCTGTACAGCAGTCAACGAAATCCAATTCAATAAAGTTTTCGTGGATCTAAATGTTTTTAAAAATTACTCCTCAGCTTTCAGAAGCTGATTGATATTTTTCATAAACGGAAATGCAACTGGAGCTGGGTAAGTTAATCTTAAATACCATTCAGGTGTTGGCACGATATCTGTAAACTGCCGCAAAGTTGCATTACCTGCTCAGGTAACGTGCGGAAATAGCTCGAATACTATGTCGGCGCCAGCGCTCATTCCTCCTTAGAATATAGACCCATTGGCGGGATTGGCTGCATTCCCCCGATCTCTAGTTCAAGATGTTCTTTGCAAATACTGTGTTATTACATACCTTCACTTCCGTTTGTAACAAAACGCGTTGGTATGCCAATTATCATTGATTTTTTTCAGAAAATTATAATTTTCTGTCTTTGTCAGAGATAATGAAGTTTTTAATGAACTTTAGGAGATTCAATTTGTCTTGAACGGAAGACAAGATTGGAATTGATAAAGATGGAACAATTATACAAAAGATGATGGTTTGTGATAACGAATATTAATCCAGGAAATTAACCCTCTTAAAACTACCTAGATGTCCATCTCCTGAAAGCATAAAATACATAACATCACCATCCTCTTAAATGGCCAACCCACCCAAAAAGTCGATCATCACAAGGATCTTACAGTCAACTGAAAAATAAATAAATAAGAGGACGTAGGTTTAGTTTTAATTTCTCTATATTGTTTAGTCCAGTCAGCCACATTTTGTCACTCCGTATATACGTACATATATTCGTAATGGTAAGTGTATCTCTTTACACCTACTGGTATATATTGTATGTCACAGAATAAAAGACAAAACAGCTATTGTATATATATATATATATATATATATAATTAATATTAAAATCAAATTAATACATATGCCAGTCGCATGGCAAAACTGTAGGGCGAAAAATTAACATAAAAATTAAATCAACGGGAGAGGGGGAAGTAGAGGTAACAAGACTGAAACTGTAGCCGAAAGTCTCCAAATAATTTAGAAGCTCATTTAAATCTAATTAATAATAAATCCATTTTAAATTTAAAACATAAAGCCAATTATATAATACTTTAGCGGCAGCCCCCCAAGTAAGGTACCAGTTCCGAGAAACGTGAAATATCACCAAAACGGGACTAAACGAACTACTAAAATAAAATAAAGTAACAAAATAATACTGATCATTATACAAATAAATCTTTATTTGTCCTACCAAATTTAAAATATAGGTGTACATTGGTAAGTGACAAATTCCCTTCACGGCAGAAAATGCCAGGGGATTACCATAAAATGCGAATAAAAGAATGTCTAAAATATACAAGAAAGGTTAAATATACACGAAAAGATGACATATAAACTACATTACTCTTCACTACATTTCTGTCTAGAGTCCTGGCAATTGTAATACAAAAGTTCATCTTAACATCACATCCACTGATCAACTTGTGCGAGATATACACTATTCAATTGCGTACACATAGTTCTTGACCGAAATTCACACAACTACTAGGCAACAGTAGCTTCAGCGAACCACACTGCGGTTTGTTTCCTATATTTCGGATCTTTTATGAGCCTTAGTAGGTCAATTCCAATATGTGTTAGGCACTGAATTGATTCTAACGCACTGGCGGGTATAAACCTGTCGGCCATCTTCAGTCTGTTGGACTTCATTCTCAAGGATTTTGTGCCTCTTAATGCAGATCGCGGGATGTGCCACTCACAAAGCTGCCAGAAGCATGGTGATGATATCGTGCCAGTCATCATTTTGATTGTGGTTATTAATCGTTTCCAGGCAGTGATGTCTGGTAAACGCTGCAGTTTAAGCTGTTCAGAGAACTGTGTGGTCCTTAACTGTTGCGGGAGGTGGTACTTATGGTTTGCCCACTTCAGCAGCCAGAATTCACTCGCATATATTCTCCTAATGTGGGTAGGGGTGGCTGACGCCCACAATTTGGCGCCATACAAAATGGCCAAATACACTGTGGTTTTAAATATCGTGCGGTTGTTTCAGTCTGTTTTACGTGCAAGAGGTGCTGTTTTGTTGCCCAACGTAAGTAGTTCATTTTCTTTACAATCAGGTCAATATGAGACTTGAACGTAAGTTTCGTATCAAATGTTACTCCGAGATCTCTATGCGTCTCAACAACTGGGATAGGTTTTCCATTAAGTTTCGGGTGTACGAGCGTAGGCGATTTTTTGAGCGAGTACACCATAAATGTTTTGCTGTTTATACTCAGGCACGACAACCAAGTCAGCAAAATTTGCAATAAATCGTTAATACAAATATTTATCATCGTATTTAGTGGTCAGGGGGCTTGAACTCCAGTCCACTCAAGGAACTGGCCCTTGACCACTCGGCTACGTCAGGCCTAAATGCCCCATATAATTGTCTTTATATAGGGTGTCCCAAAAATATTGGTACAAACGTTTAGGGGAGGTAGGTAACGTCTAAAGGAATGTGAATCGCATAGGAACCCATAACCGGAAACGTCACTGGAAAGTAGTAGCAGAGGCACAAGAAGCAGAAATGACACAAGATAGTAATTAGTGGAAAACATTTATTTGACATAATATTAACAATGGAGTACGAGATGGGTGCATTTCATGATATTACAACAGATGCTCGAAGGTTCCACCATGAGATGCAATGCATGCGTGACACCGACGCAGCATGGATTGGCGGACACGGTCGAACACACCTGGAGTTTCTTTGATAGTAGCAGCAGCGCAGACGAGTCTCGCCACGAGATCCATTTCCGTTTCCACAGGCGATTCATACACGATAGATTTGAGGGGCCCCCCTCACAGAAAGAAATCAAGGCTCGATAAATCAGGTGAGCGTGGGGGGCCAGGCAACGGGTCCACCACGGCTAATCCATCGACGCCCAAAACACCTGTTCAGGTGGGTCACGAACACACCTTCCATAATGGGCAGGTTCCCCGTCATGTTGAAACCAAATGTTACGTCTCACATTTGCTGGAACATCGTCAAGTAACCCTTGTAGAACTTGTTCAAGAAAGATCCGATATTTAGCGGAGTTCATGCGGGATGGTAACAGGTATGGGCCGACTAAGCAGTCACCGACCATACCTGCCCACACATTTATTGCGAATCGATGTCGTGCCGCATGGGGGCGCACACCGTGTGGGTTGTCGTGAGCCCACACATGAGCATTGTGCTGATTGAATAAGCCTTCCCGAGTGAAATAAGCCTTATCCGTGACCAAAACATAGACTGGAAAATTCAAGTCTTGAACACTTTCTTGGAGAAACCACTACGCAAAAGCTACACGTGCAGGATGATCCGGGGGGATCAGTAACTGAACCCTTTGGAGATGAAAGGGGTGTAAGGTTTGTTTTGTTTTAGGGTTTTATGGCGCATTAGCATCTAAGGCTATAATGCGCCAAGTCAAGGGGTGTAAGGAATCGTCGTGACAGACACGCTGTCCACTGCAACGAGACACTCCTAAGGCAGAGGCAACGGCACGTGTGCTGGTAGTAGGATTATTTTGGACGGCATTCAATACACTTTCTTCCATGGCGGGAGTTTGCGTCGAACATGGTCTGCCCACACTACTCCTGGTACCTCTAAGGTACCAGGAGTAGTGTGGGCTACTTCTGGTAGCCCACAAAATTAAATTAAATCAACAGGGGCACCCCCTGTTGATTTAATTTTTATGTTAATTTTTCGCTCTACAGTTTTGCCATGCTACTGGCATATTTATTATTGGGGCCTCCGTAGCCAGGTGAACAGGAGTAGCAGTACATTGCACACGCTTCTTGATTAGACCGGGGTTCGAGTTCGTGACTACAAAATACGGAGGATGCGGAAAGGTCAGGAAATGACCACCGCATATCCTCGGAGCAATATGACCTTAGTTGCTAATGCTCCAATTTTTTTTTATGAAAACCCCAAACACGAAAGGTATCAAAACCTATAGTACTTAGTACCGTGCATGGGTTGAAAGAGAAGTATGGGGGATTCCGGAAACTTTGCTCTAGAGACTAAACATGGGTTTCACCACTTCAAGCCTCCAATAAGCAAAGTGGTGGTATTTCACCGGTTGATGAAAGCCATCTACAACAACAACAGGCATATGTATTACATGTAATTTGATTATTTATTTTAATATTAATTATCTGTTATTTAATGGGCATCATCTGGGGGATGTGCATTTTGATGCCTCTAATGGTAGCTTTATATTTATTTATTTTGTTATTTCATTATATTTCATTCTAACTTTTTAAAGCTATTATTCAAATATATATATATATATTTTTTTTTTATTTTTTTTTTTTATTGTTGTTACCTTAATTTTTCCATACCCTTCTACTCCTGTTGACTGTGTTAGGGACCATTGTATCAAGAATAATAATATATTTTTTATAAAAATAATAAAAATCTCATAGCAATGTACGAGGTGTTTAAGTGAGGCGAACTGTAAGCCGCCATCCGCTTCCGCAGGCCTCCCACGAATATAAATTAGCGGACATAAAGAAATGTATATATTCAATTTTAAATTGAGTCAGGTGTTTCATTATGGACACATTGCACTTCATTTTTTAAATACTTGTATATTTAGTGCATTACGTACATCACAGAAAAAATGCCATATACTACACTGGTGTGCAAAAATTAAGGACCAGTTAGGTTTTCACCTGTAGCTTCTCATAGGAGTGGCCTGGATATGGGAAAAGCATACCAAAGGAACCTCGTGAGGTACAGAAGTGATGAAGGAAACAACACCGACACAACAACGGAAACAAAACGGTACAGAGGGACTTTATTCAAAAATGTCAATATAGCACTGGCTGCCATGATACAGATGCATCACTGCCAAAGATGGAACAAAGGGAAGAAGTTATCCTCAGTATGAGATATGGCCACCCCCTGTCGATGCAGGCTTTGCATCGCCTGTCCATACTTAGAACAATGTTGTTGATAAGTTCTTCCGGTAACGTCGTCCATTGCTCTGTCAGCGCCATCTTCAGCTGGTGAACATTTTCTGGTGGGTGTGGACGTGCCGCTAGCGTCTCCCCAGAGGGTTCCATAGTGTTCGATGGGATTCAGATCGGTAGAACTGGCAGGCCAATCCATACGAACAATGTCCTCACATTCCAAAAGCATGTGCAATGGGGTGTGGCGTTATCATCCATAAACACGAACTCGGTGCCAATGGCACCTCGGAACAGACGCACATGGGGAAGGATTATCTCAGTACAGTAGCGTGCACCGGTTACAATACCGCCTTCCAGTATCTGGAGTTGTGTACGTCCATCCAAGATGAGAACACCTCGACCGCCATATCGATCCCTTTTAATGATGTTTGTGGGGTGATACCGTGTGCCAACCTCTCGCCAGATTAGCTGACGTCTAGAATCGCTGCTGAGTCTGAATCTACTCTCATCAGCAAAGAGTACATTAAGTAACGATTTTGTGGTTGTAACCTTTAGAAACAGTGTTGGTCCTTAAGTTTTGCACACCACTGTATTTATGTTATTCAGTGAATGAGATGTTCAGCTAGGGGGAATGGAGTTAGTGTTTTGGAAAAATAAACCAAAGAGAAGATTGTGAAAGTCGTAATGAAGGGCGGCAGACTATAATAGTGAAACTTATGATGGATAGGGAGACCTATAATGTTATAATTGCATATGCACTGCAGTAAGGATTGAATGAGAGGAATAAAAAAAAAAAATTCTGTCAGCGTTTGATGAAGTACAGTAGAAGCTGTCTTATGAATGGGACTGGTAGTTGGTCGGTTAAAGCGCGGAATCACAAACAGTGTACCTACCTACCTTAAGAATTTTGTTTTCACTTAAAATATATACCTATACAATTTCTAGTTGCTAGTTGAAGTGGCTACAGGCAAGAGGGGAGGGGATGTTGTGTGATCACGAGTTCCATTTAGACGGCTGACAAAATATCATTACAAAATTCAGCAATTGTCTGAACACAAGTCTTTTTCCTGATTTGGCAGTTTTAACTTCACTTATTTATTTATATTCTAAAATTTACAGGTTGTAATAATATTGTGCTGCAAAATAACTATTAGGAAAAGCATTTTTATTGTTAATTAACGAAACCTTAATTACCTTACCATTAAGGTAATTAAATTACCTTAATGATAGCATTACTTTTATAAAAAGAAAAAAAAAAATAAAACTAAACTTTATTGTTTGCGTATGTAGAATATAGATTAAATACATAAATGTTGAAATCATTTCATTCTCATTTATTTTATATTGAAAAGGTGACATTTTGTGGAGTTGCTGAAATTGAGCAGACATTTGTAAGATAGAGCCACGAGCTCTTAATTCGAATTTACGGTGAAAACAATTCTTGTTGTAACATCGAAAGTTTGTAAAGTGGAAGATTACTATACTCATTTTAGGGGTTCATGAAGTTTCCCTCTTATTAAAGCATATGCCTAACCATCGAACACTGTAGTGATCGAGGATCGGGCATAAAGTAGAGAAAAAATAATACGACAATCTTTGCTCCACTTCGTATCAGTTTCTGTTGATATTTTAATGTACTTGAAAAATGACCCTCTTTGCCATTTTGTTACTCCATACCGAAAATAATCTAGTTATTGTAGTGTCTGCAAGCCCAATTTTTTCATTTATCTCTTACTTGGCAAATCTTTTCTCCTAAACCCTGCCTCTTGCAATGTCTGTATGCATAACAATTTTTATGTATAAATGAAAATTTCGTATTTGTTTTTGCTAAGCGTTATTAGGCAAAATAAACGACTAAAGACTTACGAAGGTGTATCTTCATCGGAATCATGTAGATTCTGCATGGTAGTCATGTAGACGAAAAAGCTTGGCAAGCAGTGACCCATAGTTTTGTGGGTTAGTTGCTTGAGACACCTGTCTGTTGTATCTTTGAGTTCATCTATAAAAGAAAGTAAGATAAAAGAACAGCGTCACCATTGTATAAATAGATAATACTGAAATATTATTATCTAATTCAAGAATATAATAATTTTTTCTAAGTGTACACATTAATGTGTAAGTCCAATGGATTTCAAAAAAAAAAAAAGTATCATCCTGTCCATATTAAATTCGTTGAGGTCATTTCCGTGCGGTATTTACAATTCTACCTTCTGAAGCTTATTTATACCTCTATGCTACTGTCGCTCTATTTGTAAGCAACATTTTAAATTAAATGAGCTTATTCGTTAGATTACAAAATAAAACCCTTATCAGAATCGATTACTGTAAATAAAACAAAAAAGGAAATAATTGAAAAGTTAAAAATCTTCAATAATCTATATATTTCTTCTTTAAAAAAATTAAACCAAAAATTCAACAAATCAAAAACATCAGCTTTACGTGGCGACATATCTGTAATTGTGCGTAGAGTGTTTGAATGCCTCCCAGAACATGCTGTATTTTACAGCAATATGATTGGGCGTACATGAACTACAATGATTCCTAATGTCAGTCGTTTCGCGTGTGATGCAGCGGCGCAGGCGGTTCTAAGTTTCAGCGTATCGTTCTGAGTTAACGTTAGTATTGGGTTCTTTAAAGTCTAACAGCAGAACATTACTGTGGTCGGAAGAACAGTTACTATACTTTTTCCTTCAGAAATCTGGGAGTTATATTTGATCGCTCTTGGCAACTGAGGATTCTTCCACTGCACAATACTCGCTTGACCAATCTACGACAGCGGTTTTAGAGAAGTTTTTAGTGTATGCAACCCTTCTGCATACACGGTAATTAGTCAGAATTCTTTTATGACTTTCCTGTGGGTCTTGCTATACCTTTGCTTTCAAACTGCTTACACCAGTTGTAAATTGACTTACTTTGTGGTGAATACTTTTATAAAGTTATCACATACGAAAATCACATTGCATACTAGTGACTAAATTTGTTTTTGCAAACTAAATGACGCAAAATGCTTTTTCCCTTAAAGAACCTATTCTAATAACACTTCTTTTTGACACCTACTGTTTAATACTTGCTAAAGTATACTCAGTCTGTAAATTTGTTTTAATTTTTGAGACTATATATTAAGGAATTAATAGCGTGGAAACTGATAGTAAATAGCCTAGGTGATGAACTTACCAGGTTGGATATTTATATTTTCCATATACCGTCTTCCATACTCTCTCGTTGCCCTGAGGAAAGTCTTGAGTGTAGTTTGGAAAATGAGCCATTTTTGATGTCGACACGTTTGTTTCACATGTTTCTTCATACATCTCAGAACATTGTTTAGGATGCTGCAGTAAAGAGAGAAAAACAACAAGACTCTTATTGAAAGAAAGAAAACAGTTTTTGCCTTTTAATAAAAGTTATTCACGATAACTTAAATTGAATATAGTTCCTTTCACGGGAGAGCGTATTTGCCTAGGGGTCATTTTGTGCATAGTAGTAAGAATAAGAAAAACATACAAGCACGAAATTGGTGAGAATTACGGTTTTCCGTACTGGCCACCAGTAAAGCTTCACAGAAAGTAAGACAGAAATGGAATATTCATAAAAATGGAAAGTAATGCGAAGAACAAGAGATGTGTACATAATTTCATATTTTTTAAAAAATCATTAAAGCTGAAAAAACAAAATGGTATTGTTTTACACAAAACAAAATCATTAAACAAAATGGTTTAATTCAGAGCAAAAACCAGCATTAGCCAAAATTAAAATTTCGGCTAATGCTGAGACAGAGCTGATCGTGTTTTTTGGGTTGTCATGGATTTTGTGTCGAGAAAGCTGAATTAACAATATATTGTAATAGAAGCACTGATGCTACACCTAATCGAAAAAAGAATAAGTCTTGTTATTTTGATTGCAATTTATCATAAATGCAATCGCAATTTATATTTATATAAAGCACTTTTAATGATGTTTCTGGGATTAGCTGCTGGAAATGCTCGGTAAATATTTTTACATCTGTCATACACTCGTGAAGCATTCATTTTAGGGAGTCCAGATTGGTAGATATGTTCCTATAGTGACTCCCCAAATAATTATCGGATCTCTAAAAACGATTCACCAAAAACATATTTGCCAAAAAAATTCATCTAATGATACAATTCTTAAACAGTTCATTCCAAATTAAAAAAAAAAAAAAAAAATCAAGAACAATCTGTCGTATATCAAAATCATCGAAGAGGAAAATCACTAAAAACAGTTCATCTCATCCAATGGAGGAATTACCAAACAAATTATAGAAATAAGTTTTCAATGTGCACTGTGTAAAAGTTAAGTTAAACCATAAAATCTCATCAATTTATGCATCGTAATCATGGGTGCTCAAAATTGAGTGGCCTGCCTTGCATAGTTCAGGCGTTTGATTCAGAGTATGATCATCATTGACAACTATACAACTCTCATTACGAGCTCTCACGCTGTTTTCAGGCTAGATGATGAAACCTTTCGGTAAAAAAAAAATCCTACAAGCGCAGATCTTAGTGAATCAAGGTTTTTGGAGGAGTAAGATATCGATGTGCTCCAGTTCGTCTCCTTAAAGAAGCCCAGACATACTCAATCGGATTCACATCAGAAGATCGGTCTAGCCACTCCATAAAAAAAAAAAAAAAAAAAAAAATTCACCTTGAAGGAATTTGTCGAAGCCTATTTCAATCCTTTTTCAATATATGTTAATCGCCAAAGCAACCAAGGTTAAGTAAGAGGCGTCAGCATATTGTGTCTGTAATCGTGTATATTCTTCGATAGGTTTGCTGTTTTAGCATTACGGAAAACCGAGTTCTGGTTTGTGCAACCCCTGCCTGAGACCATCTGAGCCAAGTTATGAAAAAAAAAAAAAAAAAAACCTCACAGAAATTCCAGGCGTCATTGACTGGAATCGAACGTAGACGTTTTCCACCATGTCGGGGAGGACGACGATTATACCTACTATGGTGTGTGTGTGAGAGAGAGAGAGAGTAAGTGAGTGAGTGTGTGCGTGTGTGTGTGTGTTTTTTCCTATGGTAGCCGACCGGGCTAGCCGAGTGGGTAAAGTACCTGCCCGGCAACCCAAAGGTCGCGGGTTCGATTCCCGCCTCGGGCTTGGATCAAAGTACTGCAAAAACCTTGGGAGGTGCAATATGGCCATAGAAGCCGATGCGCCAATAACTACCAAATCAATCAAATCAATTTCCTATGGCATTTCGCTGTTCGGACGAGGTATCTATCAGCCTAGAATGTTTCAAATCTTGGCTGACATTGAACTAGTCTTTTAGCCTTCGGGATACTGCTGTTGTTGCCATAACTTTTATAATACCATTCTTGATACGTTTAAGGCTCTTACAACCACAACTTTAACAAACAAAAAAAAAAAAATCCAAACAGACCAAACACCGTATTGAATCATTCAAACGTCTATGTTGCATTTTGCTGAGCTAACCTGAAGCCTTGTGGATTATGTGCTGCTGAATTAAAATTTAGAAATAAAATTGAACACCCCATTAGAATTCAGTAACGTATTTTAGGTCACACAATTATATTATATATATTATAATAATATTATATTATCGACGCCATATTCAGTTTGCACATTAAATTACATCCATCGTATTAATTTTTTAATGTAATAATGTATGAAATTGCATATTATAGTACCTTATGTTATTTAAAATAATTATTATTAAATAATATTATTATTTAAAATCTCATGAGGACAATACCATTTGTCTCTTATTTTTAGTAATAAAAATATATATTTTTACATCAAATTGTTACTTCAATAAATTGAGAATGATTCATTAATTATTGTTTCCAATTTTATTATGTTACAAGGAAGTGATTTTTAACAAAAATGATATATACTTACAGCTCAGCTGGTAAATCAATTTTGAATTCAGAATCTTGAGCTCCGGTTCCTTGAGATCCGTTCTCCAAATTTTTGAGGCAATTTCGTGTGTTATTGATATTTTGTTTCATCAGTGTGTCAGCACATACCTCTCTTTCCATGTATGGCATAGTGTCATCTGTTAGAAACGATAAAACCATGGTTATTACAAGTATACAATAGTGTTTCAGTTTTGCACATATGGTATTATATAATCTACTTGAAACAACTATTATACGAGTGCAAGAGTTTCTGCTCTTTTCTTTCTTCAGTGTGTGTATGTGGGTGGGTGTGTGCGCGCGCACGCGCACACAGACGGACGGATTATCATGAAATTTTAATTATAATAATTTTTTTTTTAGCTTGCTGAGAAAAACGGATAACATAGGTTTTAGGTAAAAACTATTTAATACAAACAAGTTAAAGTACAGGTTAAAATAAGATAAAAATAAAGTAAACAAATCACCAAAGCTTTCGGACAGAGGTTCTCCTTCCTCAGAGGGAAAAGCGTTAATACAAAAAGTATAAAGAATGCCCGGTCATGGTGGTCATGCGAGGTGAAACGCGTGCCACAGGTGCAGAAACAATTAGCAGTTGGAAGTAGAGGCTCGTAGTTGTAACAGCAACGCTTGGGTATACTGTGGGTACCAACGTTTATCATTCAGGGTGATGGCTGCTTCAATGATGGGGTGGATGCGACCTTCATTGTTCAGGTTAAAGGAATCGCGACAACACGAGATGTGGAGTGATTCCAACCAGACGCGACGACGGTAGTGGCGGGATCGGTCAATAATTTTAACGTCGCGGCATGGGTCGATGTCTTGCTGGGTAGACCAGAAGTGCTCCACGATCGCTGAGTGTTCCAAATCCTCAGAACGGATTGCTCTTTCGTGTTCGGAGACTCGATCTTTGAGTCTTCTGCCAGATTCGCCAACGTAGCAGCAGTGCAGTCACAGCAGGAAATGCGGTACACTGAACTGCTCCGCAAGAAGGGAGAAATCGGTGTCTTTACACTCGAGACGAAGTACTGCAATTTCCTGCCTGGAAGTTGCAAGCACTTTTATCCCGTAAGCCTGTAAGACCTCAGAGAGTTGTTGGACAAGTACGGGTAGTGGGAGATAAAGACAGTCGAGGTGGGATCATCGCTACGTGCGGTGTAGGGTTTGTTGCGCGGTCACACCTATCCAAGGCACTGTTAAGGTAGCAGTGCCTTGGATAGATGACTGCCTTTATCCCCTACTATTCGGCTTATCCCCCTTTCAGCATAAAAATAGTAACTTTTTTTTTTCTTTTCTTAGGTCCTAGCCACTGAAATCTCAGGAAATTAGGTGCCAGGGCCTGCCAGAGTAAATATAACTATACTGGGTGTACCTGGTCTGCCTCCACGAGGCCAAGTGTGGGCAGCGGTGGGTCCCATTAAGGGCCCAACGGCTAAAAGGCCAGATTAACAACGGTACAAAACATTACACATATACAAGATCCATACACTTTTAAATTTTTGGCCTTTACAGTGTACTGTATCACACGACAATGTATACTACGCGGAGATGGGGGAACCCCTGGTGCCGTCTGACCCAAAAACACTTTACACTTTACCCGAACCTGTCAAATAGAGCATTAAAGGTAGACCGCCACCTGTTTCCTTATAAACTCAAGCACCTACATTGACTGGAACCCATACAAAACAATCAGAGTAGTCTTGATTTCGCCCAGTGCATGATTGATAATGTTGCCCAGCATCCAGAATGGTTATTTAACATCCTATGGACCAATGAATCACACTTTCATGTTGATGGATCACTGGTGAGAGCAATTTCTCCTACTGATTTTGCTTATTTCGAATTTCCGGTAGCAGAAACCCCTCATGTGCATGTCGAGGAATCACTCCACGCAATAATGCGGTATAGTGCCAGGGTAGCTCTGGCGTTCCATTCCCGAGCGCATTTATTGTTTGCCGGTAATGGGCGTCCCATTTAGGCTCCATGATGAGAGGGAAGCCCGGCACTAAACCAAACGAAAAACTTCCATGAATCCTGATATTGTAAGCTTTTCTTCTGACAACAACAACATGGCCCCTAGCAGGTATGAATACAGATGACCAGCATATGACTATTGCAGAAAAATGACCACGAACGGAAGAAGAATCATGAGCTACACCACGTTTTTAGTAATCCATTCGACATCTGAAAAACTATTGGAAAGATGTCGCGCTTCTTTATTCAGAAGGGACTTGAAGGATTGGCAGGGTAACCGAAATCAGTCAAACGGCTACGCTCCGATGATATCTTAATAGAAACGAAAAACATTCAGAACAGCACCTTCGAGCCACCTCTGTTGGGGGAATTCCAATTGCAGGTACCCCTCATAAGACACTGAATTCATCACGTGGCATGAGCTCCAAATGGAATCTTATGGAAGTGTCAGAGGAAGAAATCTGAACTCAAGGAGTAACAGCTCTAAAGAGAATATTCGTACGTAGGGATGGGAATCTAGTACTTACTAGTAATCTGATCTTTACTTTTAATATGCCAAAATCTCCTAATGGGATTGAAGTTGGGTACCTGCACTGCACAGTAAGGCCATACATACCAAATCCCTTTGGATGCTTCAATTGTCAAAAATACAACCACTCGCAAATGGTCTGTCATGATTCCCTTGCATGCGCTCTATGTAGTGCAAAGAACGACAAAATAATGGGATTTTCAGCTACGAAACCCGTATGCATCAAATGCTAAGGAGAACACCCTGCATACCCACGAGCATGCCAGCGGTGGAAGGAGGGAAAAGAGATACAGACACCCAAGGCAGAGCTGAACATATCCTATCAAGGTGCAAGGAAATCAGTGTAGCCAATAAATAATAATAAAGCTAAACATGCTGAGAGAGTAGCAGCGAAGCATTCCATTGGGACACAAACTGATGTGTTCCACCAAGGGAGTCATTCATTTCCATTGCGCGCTATTTATTGAGCTCTCAAAAACCAACCCAAAAAACAGCCAGCTGCCACTCCAATATCAGTATCTCTTTGCGCTTCCACACTAACAAGACCGAGTGAAAAAAAAAAAAAAAACCCACTGGAGGAGCCATCCAGAACAAATGGATGTCGAAGTCAAGGAGGTATACAGTCCTTGAACTCTTCACAGAAGACGAAGATATGGACATAGGTCAGCATCTCTTATTTCTAAAGAAAGGTAAATCCAGGACTGAGAAAACAAAGCCTTCAGCCCTTCGGAAGCCCTTCAGACTGACCCGGCAAACATAAATAATGATCACGTTCAAATTCTTACAGTGGAATTGCCGTAGATTCTGTCGGAATAGTGATGACATCAAGGCTCTCTTGTGTAAGCATGAAGCAACCTGCTTTTACATACAGGAGACGTATCTAAAGGCAAATGCTTTCAGATACGTTTCCTTGCTTGCGAAACTGCTTAAACATTCGCAAGGACAGAGCTGGGGCTGTACCTGCCCATGAAGGAGTCGCCATTCTTGTGGGTAACCATACCCCTTTCCAAGCTACGCCACTTACTACCAACTTAGAGGAGATAGCAGTTCGCCTAACAGTAGGATTTCTCTTAACTGTTTGCTTCATCTATTTGCCACCTTGGACGACATCACTCAGGCAGACCTTGATGATCTCATTAAGCAGTTGTCCCCTTTTCTGTTACTCAACGGAATTTAATAACAGAAAAGGGAACACAACGGAAATAGTATTATTTTAACGAAAACAACGATCTGGTCCTAAATGCGGTATATAACACCTTCTTCTACATGCCTACCCGTACGTTTACAGCAATAGATCTCGGTATATGCTACCCGTCTCTCTTCCCTGTGCGTACATAGGTGATTCAGGACAACCTTTTTTGGAAGCCATCAGTTCCCCCCATGTTAACCATTCTGTAAAATGCTTTCAAAAAACATCTGAAAACCTTTAATACCACCACATTCAGAAAGGAGACAATTAATGACGCAGCGAATTACATCACAGAAAATATTGTCCAATCAGCCACAACTGCAATTCCGAAGACATCGACTCGGTTTCCACCATTTCCAAAGCCATGGTGGAATACAGAATGTACAGCAGCAAAAATGGCTCAAAACAAAACACGGGGGGAAGTTCGTCGTTGTCCCACCACAGATAATCAAACAGCTTTCAAATATGCCCGAGCAAAAGCACGTTACGTTAGACGCCACAGTCAAAAGGAATCTTGAATCCGGTTCACATTTTCCATCAACTAGACTGTGTCTCCTTAGATTGTCTGGGACGAAGTCCGAAAAATGAAGGGCAGATATACATCGCCCACTTCATCGATCCTAGATTATAATGGTTTTGCATTTGCAGACCCAACTGCAGTTGCTAACTCTAGAGGAGACATTTGCTAAAGTGTCTGCTGAAGCGTCTTCTTCCCACCCCCCTTAATTTCTGGCCCTCAAACGAAAAGCAGCATTTGAAGTTAGTTTCACAGAATGGGAATTGAAAGCGACACTATCTCTATCCCATGCAAATGTCGTCGAGCCAGATGACATGCATTATGAGATGATCAGATGTCTTTCATTTGAATCTATGGATTAGCTGCTCTGTCTGTTCAACAGAATTTATCTTAGAGACCAGTTTCTGGACACTTCGGATAAGTCAATCGTGCTTGCCTTTCCCAAGCTAGGAAACGATCCAAAATTTAAGAATAATTACCGCCCAATTGCTCTGACAAGCTGCTTGTGCAAGGTTCCAGAAAGAATAGTCAATGCCCGTCTCATGTGGTATTTAGAAGCAAATGACCTCTTTTCCCAAAGTGCAATGTGGCTTCCAAAGGAACAGGGCCAACTATTGACCATTTAATAAGATAAGAAAGATCTATTCGAGATGCTCTCCTCAAGCGCGAGCATGTGTTGTAGATTTTCTTTGATATGGAAAAAGGGTACGACACGACTTGGAGATTTGGAATTTTAAAAGATATCTATAATCTTGGTGTTAGGAGTCTCTTCAAGCACAAACTTCCACTCCTCTCACACACTTCCGATATTACCAAACTTCTAAACTACAGAAGTCTCAGAACGGATCTTTACCCTCCGCTTACTCGTCTCATTTAAAATGATAGCGGGTGAAATCAATACGCCAAGTTTTTGGCAGATAATTACTCCGAAACCCTTAAGAGCCCTCCCTTCTTTACAGCCCATGGCGTGAAGGTCCAGGAAGGGAGACATATTCCTGCTAATGGAGATGCTCCAACACGTACAGGAGATGGATGTTGACCACAGGAAATTCATTGCGGACAAATCCTACAGATGTAACATCAGGGAGCAGCTTTCCTCCTCAGCTGAGTGACTATCGTTGTTTTCCTTGATCGGTATGTTGCCATTTTGGGGGAAAAAATTTTTTTTTCTCATTTCCTGTGTTTACAACTTTTTTTTTTTTTTTTTTTTCGTTTTTTCCTGTTTTAGTTCCTTTTTATGTTAAACCTCTATCATTGTTGCTGTTATGGGTATTGCATCAGGCATGCATGTAATATTTTCACTGATTGCAATAAAGATATTATATGTAGTGTGCATAGTGTTAGGGTCGGGCGCCACATGTGGTTTCTCACATCTGCACCATATGTACGCTGTGAAGAAATATAGTACTATTGTAAATGCCAGGAAAGTGTTGTGCAATGAATGTGTAGTAATATGTTGGGTGCACGTTTTCTGCACATACCACTGGTAGCCAGGCTGCCCATTAAACTATGGCATGTCTCCATCAGGGTCGCCTGAGCTTCCTGAACTGAGACCAATTAAAAAAAAAGAAAAAATAAGGTAGTACAGGGTGTACGGAAGAAGAGGTGGGAGTGAAAGTAAGGGTAACGGGATGTAGGTGAAGGCATCCCCTAAGTTGACAGTGGAGCGTTTGTCTCACCAGGCGAAAAGGGGAGGGAGATAACCCCAGGAAGGGTAGAAAAGCCAAGCAGCGAGAGTGCTCAGTGTGACCAACATTTGGCGGTGGAGTGATGTAGACCATTACCCTACCCAACCATGTGGCTGGGATAGCAGGTAATCCTACCCTGGATGTTCCAGAGTTAGCAAGTCGATTTTCGTGAAAAGGTCAAGTAGAGATTTTATTTCCTATTTGGGCAAGTCCCTCACGGATTTGTATCCCTAGCCTGAGTTGGTTGTAGAGTCCTGCGCCTAGCAAAAAGTTCTGTGCGTACTCCGTTAGTAATTTGTAGTATTGTTCGTCAGAAATGAAGAAATGAACAGGTGCTCCTGTCCTTGTGGTATGTGTTGGAGTCAGGTGTATAGTATTCCTCGAAGATCGTCATAAATTGGGCAGTTATAAAGATGGGCCCAATCTTCAATTTCTCCACATATACAGTAGGGGTTATTGATGATTCCCAAGGTAGCCAACTTATGATTAATAGAACCGTGTCCAGTTACCGCCCTCCTTATTCCGTTTGTGTGTAACAGAGATGATGTTATTATCTATGCCGACGATATAAAGTTCCTAACGGAAATACCACCATCAGCCGACAGGGGAGTGATCACATTGGAAATCTGTAATAAGATCACAGCTTTCTCTAGCCATCTCAACCATTTCGGTCTTAAACTGAACCCCCAAAAATCCGTTATTATGGTTTTTTTCTCTAAAGAAGTGTCCCACATCCATACAACCCCTCACTGCACGGTGCAGTTATTCCAAGTGTAACTAAACACAAAGATCTCGGTGTAACCTTCGACCCAAAACCTTAGATTCAACTGTCACATGGAATGTGTTCTACGCAAGATCAGCCGAATGCGCTGGATTGCCCGTCAACATCTTCTTCATCACACAGATGCAAGAACCACAATCAGATAGCATAGTGTGCATAGTGTTGCCCGTCAACATCTTCTTCATAACACAGATGCAAGAACCACAATCAGATACCTGGAAACCGTTGTGTATCCTACCTTTCTGTATGCCTCTGAAATATGGGCATCCGCAGTACCTTCTCTCATGAAGCCCATCTTCGCCAATGAATACTGGATATTGAAGTGGGCAACCCACAAACATCGACTCCCCCCCCAGCAGAGGACCACCAGCATGACCGACCAACTTCAAATCCCACGGCTGCCTCAAATAATCCGCATGAGGAGAACTGTGACCACATTCAAAATGCTGGTTGGAAAAATCAACTCCCCTGACTTCTGGGATATATGCCAGTGGCATGTTCCACTTCCTTCCTTACGAGCCACCCCTCTTCTTCAGCTACAACGGAACAGGCTGAAGATCAGTGACAGATTCCTACCTGGACAAGTACTTCCTACAGTACAAGCCCTGCTAATGATCGGAGTTTACCTCCAGAAATTCGCTTCTAATCCCGATTACAGGCGCTCGTTGGCCGAACTTGTTCCCCTTTTGTTTGGCCCCTGATGTCGACTGATACCGATACCTCCACCTGCTATCTACTATGAGGCGCAGAATGGCACGTCTCAGGCAAATCGACGAACTGTTTCACAAGAAAATGCAATACCGAACATCAATTTGGAACTGTGAAATATTCTGACTTTTGTGAAAATGCTTAAATACGTGCTTTGTACATATGAACGTGAACATACCTTGGTGTACTGTCTGCCTGACAACTATGTACATACTCATATCTATTGAAAGATTAATGCTACGTTTTTAATTGTTATGTTATCTTTTATATACTGTACAAATTTTTATACTGTACATATTTTTAATATTATCCCCATATCATTGTCAAGCCCCTGGCCGTGGCGGGTACAATATTGTATCTGTATCTTTACTGTACAATAAAGATTTTCTTCTTCTTATATGTACAGTAGGGGCTTGGCGAGGACCAAGGCTGCGACTTTGACATTCAGAATGAATTTCTTAGTTATTAGGCCCTTATCAGTTTCTTACCCCCATCTTGTCTGCCAGATTTGTAGTAGTATGGCAACTAGTTTCTTCTTTTCTTTCTTCGGTCATTGTGGGTGTCGATGGTATGTTCAAAGATGGTAGCTGCGATTCCCGTGACAAGCAGTACTGCAATTCTCGATGGATAACCTCCAAGTCAAGGGGAGAACACCCGCAAGATCTGGTTGATGCCGCAGTCAGATCATCACAATCTCAGAACACTCGTAGCCTATTAGTTTCCTATATAGACTGCAGGCATATGTTATACAGCACTTCAAATTATTCTCCCAGTGGCAACAATCTTGGCATGGACAGGTTACAAACAAACTCTATCAGGTAAGGGCTGAAATCCAACACTAGCAGTCTAGTCTGCGCAGGAACTGTCGAGAGGAATTTGTTCTTGCTTGCCTCCGCATAATGTCAGCCATTTAACAAACCCATTCCTGTTGAAGGCAGATGACTCCCCTATGTGTGAGAATTGTCTGAATGTTTTAAGCATTCGGTATATTTAACCCCAGTGTCCACGTTATTGGCATGAACATGTTTTATATTTTATCGCTTTTAGTCACCTGACTGAGCCTTATACACTCAGTCAGATTTTATCCAACAACGACTAAGTGTCAGCCGTTTTAATTATTTAAAGTCCTTAAACATTTTAGTCTTATTTAAAAATACATAATTTATACCTTTATCGTTATATTATTTGACATAGTGACCTAATTTTTAGATAATTGAAATATTTCAACCTTCATCTTTTCGATGACGTGGTTTTCGTGCATTATAGCCTTAATTTTAATGTTCCAGTGAAATCTAAACATAACATAACCTAATCTCCACGCAATAAAAGGTATATGGTGTGGGTTTACGACTACGCTATTATTGTTTGCTTTGAAAGTATTAACAATCAAGGACATCTTGAGACATGCACAATAACGGCATACAATATCTAACCTACTGTGGACCAAAATCATCCCAGAGATTATTGAACGTGGTTTATATTAAAGCATAATTTTTTACGCAGGATGGTGCTACTCCATATATTGACAATAATGTTAAACAGCTACTACAAACCTCAAGGAACAGCGAATTATCAGTCGCCATTTTCCACATCCCTAGCCTGAAAGATAGCCCAGCCTAATTATAACAAACTTTTCGTTGTGAGGAATATCCGAAACACCGTATTTACGGAATTTTCAACGCTTTCAGATTTGAAAAGCGCAATCCATCGGGTGCTAGTGATCATTCCATCCGAAATTTTGAAGACAGCTGGTAAGAATACAATGCTCCGTCTTGATTTCTTATTAGAAAATAACAGTGGACACTCCTGGAGATTTGGTCGCCAATCATTGGCATTCAGAAATTTTTGGAATCACGCATCCAGAAATTTTGCTTGGGAATGTATAGTTGCAAATTAACACGTAATATAAAAATGTTCTTGGGGTCTTTAGTCCCTCGTTCCTCGTTGGTGCATCTATGTCCTCAATAAAGATTGGGGAAAAATTCACATTTGTGTTATTTTTCAAAATTAATCATTTTGCGCGTCCTCCTGGTAGTTAAATTTCAAACACAATTTTTTATTGTTTAAAAAAATCCCACGTATACTGATTGCAGCGCAAAAACCGTTTTTTGATCCTGCATATATTTTTTGATTTATTAATTTTTTAAAAATGGGATACTTTATAACTAGCCTATAAATATATACATGTCTTTCTAATGGTCATTGCAAATGGAGCTTGGATGGCATGCGGCAAGTTTGAAATAACAGTCAAATCTTATGATTATGGAAGTTATATTTAGATTGGAGGTTACCAAAAGTAATAGTGGGTACTCACCTTCCCCATGTTTCCTTTCTTCGGGATGCGTTTTATTTTTTTCTTCAGTCTGAAGATTTTGGGAAGTGGCCTGTGCAATCTGTAAATCTTGAGAATTGCCCTGCGTGACCTGTGAATTTTGGGAATTGCTTGGTGCGGTGGGTTCCGAAAATATATCCTGCAAGAAGCCTGACACCTGACTTTCAGGTTCTTCCTGTGCAGATGATGTCTCTATTACTTCGCATACCCTGCGACCTAGAGAGTCGGTAGTAACCTTTATTACTGTAACGTTGGAAGACTGCGTTGGGGCTTGCAATCTGAAGAACATGAGCATACTCTCCAGCGATTTCACCACGTCAAAAGTGCAAAGTTTAAGCACATCCTGTAAGCATTCCGTTATTTCTTTGTCGTTTCTGTAAATTAAACAAGAAGAGCAAAGGATCGAATATTATTCCATTCAAAAAAAAAATAAAAATCATTTCATAACAGAGTAAGTTATTCATGATAGGGTAGTGCAAGAATTGTTTTTCTTTTTAACCACACTACTATGAAGTACAGTCGATTCCAGTTATTTGGGACACATCGGGACTAGTGCATTTTGGCCCGATTAAGCGGCTGCCCCAATTATCCGAAGTTTCACATAAATAGTTAAAAATACAATGGATCCCCGCTTTACAATTTTTTCACTGTACAATCAAATCACGTTACCATAGTAAGTACCGTTCACTATACGATGTGTAGTAAGCTCCAGTCATTGTGATCACGTTTGTGAATTGAATTTTAATTCTATTAAACAGCGATTCTAATTAGCGAAAATAGGAGGAATATATCCACTGGCTCTTAAAGTAAAGATATATTAAGCACAAATTTACCCTTAATACCTTACCAATTAAAAAATTAAATAATACGTGAAAATCGGAAGAATATACGTGATAATCGAAATAATCAATACCTAACTGTAATATTTACATACTAACTAGTTGACATTTCTGTTCACTGACATTTGTGGGTTGGGGTTAAAATTTAAAACAGTAAAAAGATAAGCAATCAATAACAAAGAACTCGGCACACACAAATTGCAAGTAACACGATATGCGCAAGTGAGAACGGAGTAACAAGTTACGAAGCTTTAAGAATAGGAATGAAGAGAAGATTCTGAAAATTTATTTTTTTATATGATTGAAAATTTCATGCAAGTGTAAACACATTTCGCCATAATAACCCACAGAATTCCAGCTGTCGGTATTATCCCAATTCAATAAGATCAAGTTTACTATCCGTTCATGATAGATTTCGCTAACAGAAAAGCCCAATAAACAGGTGGCTTATAATTGTTTTTATTGTTTTATGGTTGTCACCTCCAAAAATCCGACCGAACCACGTGGTACGGTCGGAGACAATTATAGGGTAATCTCCAGTCTCTTGCTCAGATTAAACGGCATGTTGTCCCAATTAAGAGAGTTTAAACCCTGGCTATTTTCTCGATTGGGTTCTGCTTTTTAAGATTTACCCCAAATAAACGGCTGCTCCGATTAACCGGTGGCCTAAATAACCGAAATCCACTGTTTTGCATAAGTGATGAAAATGGCAGGATTGTTTAGCTAGTGCAATGGGAAAAGTGTATATTAAATCATTAATGAAAGATATCAAATAACAATATAGTATACGCACCTTGTAAGTCCATTAGCCTCTGCTGGTACTGTTGAACTCGTATATTTACGTTCCACACAAGAACTAATGACGTCAAACTGGAAGTGGCCTGAACAACCCTGCATATCATCCTTCAAGGGACCTGGAATACGATACAGAATCATTGCAACTTATATCAGAAAATACGGCGTCACAAATATCTTTTCAGCTTTCACATTGTTCTTTATAACAATGAATACTTTTTACTAATGTTGCTGTTTATAGAGTGCTTCTTTACAAGTGTCCCCATAAATATTTCAGCCAACTGTAGCTTTTAGTTAGCTTAGCCCCAACATTAATGTTGGCTTATAACTATAGGCGAGTTATAGATTAGCTAAGCTCCGGTATTAATGTTATAGCCGCTCTTTTGAGTTGCTATTTTTAATATGTTACCTAAATTTAGAGTCAAGATTAGCTTAGATTTCAGTTAGATACGTTGATCTGTTTTATGGGGGGGATGAATAACGCTGTTAGTACTTCTGTTCACGTGATCTGTAAAATCACGAAGGTTTGATGGAAAGAGTTACGCAACGCAACGGATATCATTGAAAAAACATAGTTTGGTGTGTTTTTAGTTCTAGATGGCCATAATTCCAATGGCCATCTAGTTATTTCAGCAATTGTTCTTTCTGGTTGCCTTAGCTGGAACATACTCTTATACAATACGCTTCCTTGCCATTTTGTTAGGAACGTGTAGTTTGGGTTATATGCAATAGACTACGCAAAAATATATAAACTAAGCGGTCACATAGTGTAAGACATTTACAGGAAAGCGCTATAACCGAACAGTTTGCTATGTTCGGGTCTCCTGACGATGCTAGTGGGAGCCAGACGTGTTCAAAGCCGCTAAGTGGATTTTCTTATTTATTGATTTGAAATTATTGTTTTTCTAAAACTTTTGATTTAAATTTAGTAGTATAGCATTATTTTGTGATTTTCTGATTAATCTGGTGAATTTATTCTT
The DNA here is from genome assembly GCF_048544385.1 of Mastigoproctus giganteus. NCBI lineage: Eukaryota > Metazoa > Arthropoda > Arachnida > Uropygi > Thelyphonidae > Mastigoproctus > Mastigoproctus giganteus. The sequence goes on along the minus strand of NC_143578.1, from coordinate 55,196,824 downwards.
TACTCGGCCTTGTAATTGCATAAAAGTATCGGTAAGGGTATCAAATCCACGCGTTACAAGTTGCAGCTCTGCTGAACGAGAAGTTTTTTAGCCATATTTAGCCGCTTTATTGCCCAATTGATACATCAAATTATTTTCTATAGGTAGCTTATAGACCTAGTCAGGATCGTTAGTTTATACTGAATTGAGACAGCGATATTTGAAAGATAATTAATTCTTAAGTGTCCGTAGATTTACCGTTCGTAACTTGCCGCCATTGTTATACGATACAACGTTATATCCCGAACTAGATAGCGTTAGTATAGTATAGTATAGTATAGTATATATAGCATAGTATATAATATAATATTGTCAATTAATCAGTAAAATATATTAATTTTGTTAAACTTCGTTGTCAATTAAATTGTAGTTTTAACTAAATACATATAACGACTTAGATTACAAACGTAACATAATTAATTAATACATAACTTGATACGGAAGTTATATAAACGGAACTCGTAGATAATACTTGATACTGAAAAATATATATAGCTGTGTTGGGATACAAGTTTAGGGTTTTAATTTTGTACTGAAATTGAAATTTTATTGAAATTAAATCGAAATCATGACTCAGACCAGAGCAGCAAAGCAAAAGGCTCAAGCTAATAGGAGTGCTGTGGCTCAGAGCAGAACTGAGGGGGGCAGTTGCCCTCTGAATCACAGCCTTTTAAAATGCACTGCTTGCTTGATGTTTGTGGACAATTGCGTACGGGATATGATATTGCCATGGGGGATGTCTTCGTGTGTGCGCGATGCAAGGAGTGTAACGAAATCAGGCGACAACTCAGCGTTGTTATGGGCCTATATGAGAGCTTGAAGGACAGGGTGGATGCCCTCGAAGGATCTAAATTGAGGGGCCCATCAAGCTCTCAGCTGCCCACATCAACGCCAGAGTTTGCACTTTGTCATCACGCAACACGGCGGCAACCCCCAAGGCAGAATGCGCTGGTCCCACAGGAAATAGTAGTTGTTGGTAACTCTGTTGTCAGGGAAACGGGAAATATGCTTTCTAAAAAGGATAGGTGGAACAGGACCAGGGTATGTCTGCCAGGGGCAAAGGTTGATGCGACGTTGTAGAGCGGATATCATCTTTTAAGGGCACAAAAGGTGATATAGTTGTACACGTTGGCACTAATGATATTAAGAGTAGGAGACCGGCAGAATTACTTAACAAGTACAGGTCACTGTTGAAAAAAAGCCGTGAATTAGGGTTGAGTTTGAAAGTATCTGCAA